>NC_037647.1:35000-635000 GCF_003254395.2 Apis mellifera
TGTTCTATTTATAAATATTTAAAGTATATTTTTTCTCGAATCTTGATATATATTTCATCATTAGTATAGAATGATAAATAATTAATGTTCTTAGAAATGGCATAGATATGACATCTTATTGGATTTTATACCACGTGTTCTGAAATATCGATCTGAAAATACATCAAATACCATTTAACATGTCATAATCTAAGTACGTACACAAAATTAAATCACTCAAAAACTATGAGATAAAGCTGCATTTATATTTTAGAGATTGAAATGAGAAATGATATCCACAAATGATATCCTTATTAACTTTCTCTCTACAAAAACATAAAATAGCGAATAAGTAACTCATATTATTTCTTATAAAATATATAATTTTATTGTTACTATATATAATGATATAATTATATATTGTATATTAAATAATAATGATTTCCCAGGTGATTCTCCGTATAAATATACAGAAAATTTTACATTTTCATTATCATGAAAATGAAAAATTATTTATACCTAAAAAAGAAAATATATACATAATAAAGATACATAAATCAAATAAGCAAAATAAATATTGTATAACATTACAAATACATTATAAAACATTCCACTATTTCATCCACTTATTTTATATTTATGTTATATTAATTTATTCATTTAATTAGCACAAATTATATACACAATAATTATATATATGCACTAAATTATAAACACATTTCAAAAAATCTTCCATCTGTTAGCATCTTAAAAAATATAATTTTTTTATCCCAGTATAAAATATTTCAAATTTATTATATTTTCATAAAAAAATCTTAAACTTTAATATATAAAAATTCAATAATTTCTTCAAATTATCTACCAGAAATCTAAATATAAATATAAAATTACATAATATCTTTTCATTGTTATGTTGTTGAAATGTTGAATGATAAACCTGAAATATACTATACAAAAGAAGCAATAAAATGCAATAATAAGTAATAAGATTACAATAAATAACAACTAATTTCTTTTCTCATATTTTGTATTTACTTTATTGATTGTTATCTTTTATCTTATTAATTATCTGTAACAAACTTAATTCTTGAAATAAATTTTATGTAGGAAATAATTACGTATCTGTTGCGAAAAGAAGCTTCTAATTGTTGCAATTTTCAACAACAAAATGGTGGACTGCGATATAATTTCGATTACCGAAATTAGTAATGACAATGGGGTGGAGAGGAGGGGGGTAATGTTCGATAAGTGATCAACAAAAGCCTAGCATACATGAATACGAATCTCCAATTTTCTAATAAAGATTATCATAAAAACTATTCATTATGCCAGCACTCCAAGCAAAATAAAAACATAACACACACTTATAGATGTATTGGGTTGGCAACTAAGTAATTGCGGATTTTTTTTAGAAAATCAAAGACAATTTTTTCATGGAACTAAATAACTTTATTCTGTAATGTGTTGCCCATTTTGATCAATGACCTTTTGCCATCTTTCAGGCAGTATCATAATCCCACGTTCATAAAACTTCTGGTTTTTATTAGCAAAAAACTGAATCAGGTACGATTTGATATCATCATCATTATTGAAATTTTTACCATTCAAGGAGTTTTGTAAAGATCGAAACAAAAAGTAATCAGATGGTGCAAGGTCAGGACTATATAGTGGATGTGACAAAACATCCCAACCAAGCTCCAATAATTTTTGCCGAGTGACCAAAGATGTGTGTGGCCTTGCATTGTCATGATGGAATACAACACCTTTTCGATTTGTCAATTCGGGCTGCTTTTCTTCAACTGCATTGTTTAATTTCGTTAGTTGTTTAATGTAGACAACAGAATTGATCGTTCGGTTGAGTGGTAAGAGTTCAAAATAGACAATTCCTTTGTAATCCCACCAAACTGATAACAAAATCTTCTTTTGATGAATACCAGCTTTTGATGTTGTTTGAACTGGTTCACGTGGCCTACTCCACGATCTTTTCCACTTGATATTGTTGTAAACAACCCATTTTTCATCGTAGTTATCAGTCATTTTAAAAATGGATCATTTTCATTACGTTTCTTTAGCAAATCGCAGCTGTTAAATGCTTTTCTTTCAATTCGTGAGGAACCCATGTATCGAGTTTTTGAACATAGCTAAGTTGTTTTAAGTGGTTTTCAATGCATGTATGTGATACATGAAGCTTCTCTGCAATCTCACGAGTTGTACTGTGACGATCCGAATCGATTATTGCTTTGATTAAGTCGTCATCAACTTCAACTGGACGACTAGAGCGTTTTTCGTCTTTGAATGAAAAATCACCAGAACGAAATTTGTCAAACCAATTTTGACACTGCCGTTCTTTTAAGGCTTCGTCGCCATAAACAGAACATAACTTTTTGTGAGCTTGCGATGCGTTTTTCCCTTTGCGAAAATAAAAAAGCAAAATATGACGATAATGTTCCTTTTGATTTTCCATTTTTCAACGAACGCCAAACGAAAACTACGCAACCGATCAAAAAACTTTTTTTACTGATTGACAGCTGAATTGCCAACTATTAAATAACAAAATGTGTTTTACATTTGGATGCCAGCAAACCTAAAAATTCAACTGAAGCCATCTATGAGTGAAATCCGCAATTACTTAGTTGCCAACCCAATAGATTTAGAAATAGAATATTTGAAACTATTTTAAATATGTCTATATCTATCACACTAGATATCAGATTTCCATGCTCGTATCAGATCGACTATCACTTGTTAAGTTTTAATCGAATATAATCTGTACAAAAGAAAATCAAAATCGTAAAAATGTCAATTCAAGTAATATTGAAACAAAACAATATTTGAAAGGAAATTCTCGTTCAAATGTTTATGGTACAAATCTTTTGGAATATTACTTTATACACCGCAATATCGATAAGTTTGCACAAAATTACGTAATTATACCGGGAATACATGTCTTATGTCCACGAATTTCGATGGTAAATTGGCGCACTAAAATGCTTTGTTTCGTTATTTCGCTGTTACTTTCTGATTGATTGAATCTTATGTTAAAATTTGTTATATTAAATCGCACAAAAATTTAAATATTATATATTACAATTTTGTTAAAAATTCCTATGAAATTCGATAAATTGATAAAAATTAATAAAGAATATAATAAAAATAAAGAATTAAAATTAATTTAATAAAAAAATTAACCAAAAATAGCATTATAATTTTAAATAAAAATTAACTAAATTTCGAATAACGATGATACAAAAGAAAAATTATGATAAAATGTAACTAAAAATAAAAAAAAATTAAACATAAAAGAGAAAATTTAAGCGCATTTCATTTTAAAAAATTTCTTCTTCTATATTTGTATCATATAAAAATGAAAAAAAAAACTAAACTAAATAAATGGATAGATAAATAGATAAAATATATAAAATTTACCAAATATATTAAACTAAAATAAGCAAATTTCATTCGAAAATATAGATGAATAAAAAAAAAAAGAATAAATTAAGTAAATAAAAATTAATAATTTTGAAAAATTCATTTGTAATATTATAATATTATGATATTAATTTATAAGTGCATAACATAAAAATAACGAAAAAAAAAATATTAATAAGATATATATATATATATAAAAGTTAAAATAAATTTCTTTGTCGAAATGAATATAGAATAATTAATTCTAATAAATTTTATTTCATCAAATTATTTCAATATAAATATATATATATATAAATTAATATATAATATTATATATAATAATAATATATTATATAATAATATATTAATATATTAATATAAATTAATATATAATATTATATATAACAATAATATATAATATTATATATAATATATTAATATATAATATATAATATAATAAATATATAAATCAAAAGAAAAAAAAATGGATATTAACTGAATGAATTTGATTATAATTTTTTAAAAATTTTTTTACAAAAAAAAAAATAACTTTGATTTTAAAAATTAAAAATTTTTTTTTTTAAATTTTTTAATTATTTCTAATTAATCTTTTTTAATACAAAACTTTGTAAAATAATTTGGGACCCTCAAAAATTGCATAATATTCAATAAAATTATTGTTTTATTATTTCAGTAAAATTTGTTTTATATTAAATTTTTTTAAATATTAAAAAATATTAAAAAAAATTATTTGATTATTGATATCAGGATTTTAATATTTTCGGTAAATCTAAAATACTTTTAAAAAAATCAGTAGGTAAGCCTAGTGATTTCATTTTTTTATTTTTAAATGTTAATTAAATTATTAAATTTAAATTTTTAAGTTAAAAATGAGAATTATTTAAAAGCATTTTAAATATTTAATTACAAAAAATAATATAATACTTTTCTCTAAAATTCATATCCTGAAATCTTAATTTTAATAATCATACAGAGATGTGAAAATCAAAATTCTTTTGAAATATTGATTCTCATCAACTTCTTAAAAACCGAATATACAACGGAAGTTACATCTTTTATTCATATTTAACTTTATAATTCTCGAGATCGCGAAACATGTATTTATGCCTTTACATTATATTACATATCCAATGCCAATAATTAGTCTGTCAATTATTAACTATCGACATATGGAGATATTCGAGAACAATTTACAAATATATTTTCAGTTATTAAATTATCTTCTTTATGATTAGTTATTTGAAAAATTAATATACATCGCGATATCGTGCGAATTTTATTAATTTAAAATAGACATATTGCAAGATAAACTTTCAAAAATATAAATGCCAAATAATAAATAAAAATCAATATCATTCTAGACATTATGAGATACTTTCACAAATATTGGGGAATTAACAACTAATTGATAAGATACTAATTAACAACAAATATTGATAAAGATAATTAAAATTTAAACTTAATGGTTATTCAGTTTTATTTATTGGATGATCGTTTCCATATAGAATAATGGAATATTAATATTAATTGACAATATATTAATTTAAAAAAATTAAAATAAAATAATAAATTAAAATAAATTAAAATAAATTAAATTAATTCTTCATATTTATTTTAATATACTTACCCGTTGCTTGCACCTGCAATAATAGTATTGTAACGATTTTGATGAACAGTTAATAGCTAGATATTTGTCAAATGCTCTTCGAGAGATTATTAGTGGTATACTTCTTAAAAATGAGTGGATTATATAAGTGATTATACATGCGAAGCGCGTGTTTATTAGAGAGAACGATTTCTTATAAAATTGCAACAAGTAATCGTATCCACGGTTAATCATGATAAGATATTAAAACAAAACTAAATGTAATTGTATCTAATTGGAGATCGGATTACGACGTATTTATATGTTTATAACGAAAAGAAATATACAATATAAGTGTCGGCTAAATTTTCAAAGATAGCTTTCTCTTTGTTTAGACTTAATAGAGATCCGCGCGCTGTAAGAACAAAGAGTTTTTATATGAAAAATTTTTCCGAATAAGCTGTTTATAAATCTTGCGAATAATAAGAATTCACAACCACTTTTGGTCAATTCTAAATATACACAAAATAAATACAAAAATTGATATAAAAATTGATATAAATTTTACTTTCATTTATTTATTAATTAATTAATAATTTAAATTCAGATTAAATAAATAGCGAAGTGGAAACAGAAAACAAGTTATAATATAATCTTTTACTATCTGTATTTAATGTAATTTTATTCAATTTCTTGTAACTTAATAAATAAAGTTTCAATTGACATTTTTGTATTTATTTGATTTATTTCTCTAAAATGATTTTTCAAAATTTCACAAATAATTATATTAATATCTTATATTATTAAATTTACCATATATGAGTTTACTTATACAAAAATAATTCTATAAAATAGATAAATTAATGTAAAAATTGAAAAAAAGAAATTATCTTGTTTGTTATGTTTGAAAAATTATTTTGTTAGATTTTATTTCATTAATGATTTTAATAAGAAAATAAAAAAATAAAAAATAAAAACAATAAAAAAAATTAAATAAAATTTTATTTGCATAAAAATATTATAGAATTATATCATTATTGTTTTAATGATACATGTAATATAAATAATAAAATAACATGTTAATTCTCTCATTGTATATAACTAAACAATATATATTTAGTTTTGTATTAAATTTTTCTAAAATTGAAAATTTAGAAATTTAAAAAATTAAAATTGGATATTGCAAAAAATTGATAATAATTTTCTTCGTTTTATAATATATTTTAAACAAAGAAAATATTTTTATTTTTAATAAAATATTTTTATAATTTTTATTTTTAATAAAAATTATTTTTTATTAACGATATAAATTTATTATATTTAAACAATTTATATTTTATTTCTGTTCTAAATAAATTTGATACTTTTTTCAATATGTAATATTTATTCATTCGATAGTTCAATTGTTTGCATGAGGATATTTATACAACTGTAATATTCGTTAATTCAATTTGAAAATTTAAATTTATAATATATAGTGACGTGCAAAGGCTCCAGATAAATTCTTTAATTTTTCTTCCAAAATAAAAGTTTTAGAAAGTTTTTATTAATGCCATATATAAAAGGATGCCATATTATAAAAGAAATCAACGTTATTAAATCAATGTTCATATGTGTTTATTTGGATATATATATTAACGTTCTTAATCAGTTTCTTACTATAGATATCTATCTGTAAAAAACCAGTAAGTGTTTACATTTAAATAATATTACGCAATATTATTATTTCAGTTGATAGTTAATTGTTAAATCGCAAAATCGCAAAATAGTTCAAAAGATTATTGAAGTATGCAAAATTGTTATAAAATTGTCTTTTACTTATCTTGCGAAATTGTATCTGTTGATTCTTGTAAATCCAGCAATGTAAGTGATATATGAAGATAGCAATAATTTATAGGAAATTGATTTTTTTTTTAAATTTCTTTTTCATGTCTCTTTTACTAAGCATTATAATTCTTGATATAAATTAATTATAATTTCTTTTTTTCGTTTCAAGTTAAAAGAGTATTTTTGTTACGCGTTATAGATTTAAGATTTACTATTAAGTCTACCGGAAAGTTCTGTCCGAATCTATGACATCATTTTCGCCACGTAAGCACATGTTTATTTATTGCATGTTCGGCTCTATATTTTTATCACTTAATGTATACATACTGACGTAGCAAATAAATTATAATAAAGTTCACATTAATCTTAAGTGTGAAACGATAGTATATCCATGGCGACTGATAAAGTTCATTTACGCCACTGTATTTTATACGAATTTCAACAAGGAAGAAATGCTACAGAAGCATGTAGAAATTTATTGAAAGTGGTTTGGTGAAGGTTCTGATAGGACATGCAGAAGATGGTACGAAAAATTTGAAACAGGTGATTTCGACTTTTCTGATAAGCCATGTTCTGGGCGACCATCTTTGATCGACGACGATGTTGTTAAGGCAATGTTGGAGCAAGATCCTTTTCTGACAACATCGGAGATTGCAGAAAGGCTTAATTCAGCTCAATAAACCATTTCTGACCATATTCGGAAGATAGGATTGGTGTGGAAGTATTCAAAATGGGTGCCACATGAATTAAGTCAGAAAAATTTGGATGATCGAGTTGTCATATGCACATCTCTGCTTGCTCGGAACAAAATCGAGCCCTTTTTGAACCGGATGATAACTGGGAATGAAAAGTGGATTACATACAACAACATTGTAAGAAAAAGGGCATATTGTGAACCCGGAAAACTTAGCCCTTTCACTTCTAAATCAAATTTGATTCTGAATAAGAGAATGTTGTGTATATGGTGGGACATTCGAGGACCAATACATTATGAGCTTTTAAAACCGAATGAAAAGCTCAATTCGGAGCAACTGGATAATTTAAAAACAGCGGTCCAAAAAAAGAGGCCGGCAATGTTCAATAGGAAGGACATCATATTGCACCACGATAACGCCAAACCACGCTGCTTTAGGGACTCGTCAAAAAATTGCAGAAGTAGGCTGGGAAATTCTGTCGCACCCACCATATTCCCCGGACATAGCATCCTCTGATTATCACTTGTTTTTATCCTTACAAAATTTTTTGACGGGCAAAAAATTTAAAAATGAAGAAGATGTCAAACAAGCACTGGTTCAATTTTTCGCATCAAAAGATGAAATATTTTTCAAAAATGGGATATACAAATTGCCCTCACGCTGGCAAGAGATTATTAATAATAATGGCAATTATATTATTCAATAAAGTTAATTGGTGGTAAGAAAAAATTTGTATTTTGTTTTATTCCAAAAACGGACAGAACTTTCCGGTAGACCTAATATTAAAGTATATATTATTATTAGATAAATGTGTAAATAATATTAAGGTATAAATTAAGTTAGACTTAAGCCTCATTGTTTGACGATGATGTAGGATTAATTGTGAGCGATTAATTATTGCAAAAGATCATTGTAAAAATAATTATACACTAATTTATAAAATAATATATAAAATAATAATCATTTCATTCCAAATTAATTTTTTCTTATCAAATTTTTCAGATTTATTTAATTTTTATTTCTTATTTTTTTTCTTTTTTTTCATAATTTATTTAATATTAATTACATTAATTACAATTTATTTCAATTATCAATTATTTATATTTTACATTTTTCATAATTCATTTATTAATTATTAATTTTAATATTTCGTATTTTATTTATGTGTTCTTAATTTATTTAATTTTTTATTTGTCATTTTTTAGCTTTTAATTTTTTAGCTTTAGATGGATCTCGATACATAGTTACCTCCTCGTGGTGAGATCTGGTAATTGATATCATTTTTCAAAATTTTTCTTTTTAAAATTTTCTCTTAAAAAGAATATATGAAAAATATTTTATTAGAAAGATTCAATAATTTTCATTAGTAATTTTTTTTTTAAAAAAAGTGTCAAGCTAAGAATGCTTTAATCTATTTTTCTACATTTTAGTTTTCCTTAATTTAATGAGTTTTTATATCTCCTTTCTTTTTGTGTTACACTTTTCATTTTTTTTTTTATTTAATTTTTATCTTAAATTATTTTATTGGGTTTTTAACTTTTTCAAATTCGATTAATTTTTATTGGTAATTTAATTTTAATGCTTCTTATTATATTTTTTTTATAAATGGACATAGGATTTCAATGTACAGGAAACTGTAATTAATATTATATCATAGATTGTTTCAATTTTCGCGCGATTAAGTAAATAAATTTGCATCGTTTCAGCCAAAAAGTAGCTTAGCTAAATAATATTATTCTTAATTAGTAATATATAGAATTAAATCTGATTATGGAGAAAAATATTAAAATTATTTAAAAATTATTTAAAAAATATTTAAAATTAATTATTATTATTATGAATCTTTATTAAATTATTTAATTATAAAAACTATTATAAGTTTAAATATTTCTATTATTATTATAATTTTTAATTATATCGTATATTTTAGAAAGAATGTTTCAAAAATTATAATGTTCAAAATAACAAAACTATGAAAATTAATTTATATTAAAATTATATATGAGATTTATATTTATTTATGTTCAAAAATTCTATTATATAAAATTTTAAATTTTATAATATAAACTTGTAAAAATATTGCAGAGAAAAATAGTTAAATTATTTATATTTTTACACTTTCAAATAAAAAAAATAAAATATAAAAAAACTAAAATACTTCACTGAAATAATTTAGTACTTATTAAAATATTTATTTATTTGAAACAATTGATATTTTTTTTTTCGTATTTTTTTTTAATGTTAAATTTTAAACTTTTATAGTATTTTAGGTTATAATCATTACATATTATTTATTCATAACAATGTTTTGAAATTTTACATTAAATTTGTTTATATTGTATTATATTTTATATTGTATTATATTTTTAATATATTATTAATATATACTATATATATATATATATATATGATTCACAAGATTTACAGAAATTTTATTATAAAATTAATAAACATGACGACAGAAAATGACATTTAAATTAAATAAATTTTAATAATCTAAATATATTTTAACTCTTATAATAGCATTCGATTTAAAGTATTATATATATATTTACAATATATCACATTGTTATAAATTAATAATTTAGCACATCTCTTAAGAATATTATTTTAATATAATTTGTTATATATTCAGTTTTAATAAATTAATTAACAAATATATGGTATCATGAATTTATTTACCAAACAAAAAATACAAATATTATCAGACGATTATATAGGATTACTTTTCAAAAAAGTATAAATTATTTATTTTATCAAAAATTTTTATTTTTCTTTAATTTTCATCTTTATAAAAACAAATATTCTAGAAACAAACATTTATAGAAACATATTTCTTGTTTCTGTGCCTAGTATTAAAACGTATTCAATTAAAACGCAATTATAATAATACAATTAAAATGCGCTTATTTTTTGTATATGCGCGATTCATACGCTTGAAGATAATGCTTTAAATTCAGTACATTATGTGAGATTGTGTGATTTATTGCACAAAGAGTAAAGAATTTGTGGAATTGCAATATATCTGTGACTACCTGTCTCATCGGGGTTCGAGTATCTGCATTTATAACTTGTCACTTGGAAGATTACAACACTGGTTTTCTGATGTTATTCTGCCTAGATATCTATATTGGATTTCCAAAACTTTTGTTAAATTTAATAATTTAACGTTTTCAATTATAGTTGATTAAGTCTTTTCCCATTTTTTTTTGTCACTGTGTCTAGTTTAATTCTCATTAAATAAATAATGATGGCGTCTCAAGAATTTACAGGCTTTCTTAAAGCTTGTAATGCCAATAAATTATTGTTCGAATCGTTTAGTAATGTCCATAAAATGATTCCTTATTTAACACAAGTATATCTCAAAGAGTATGCATTTTTTTTTTCAATAGTTTTTTGTCCTCAAATCTGTTTTTGAATAGATTTCTATATAATCGTGTAGTTACCTCCAGAGATACCGAGAGACTGTTTAACTCTCGCTGCAGCGCTCTTGAAAGATGACTTCAAATAGTGAAATTTTTCAATATTTATTAATACGTCGTTATTGTGTATCAATGATTCGAACATGTCTCTATAACTTTATCCAAAGATTACAATTTCCGAAAGTCAATAATTCTATTGTTGGTAATTTTATTCTAGAATAAATTATAGAATATAATAGAATAAAGAATATAAAAGAATAAAATAAAAGAATATATGTCAAAACTATTGTTTGAGATTATAGATAAAGTAAGTACAGAATTAAGTGTTTGGTACTTGATAGTATCGATCTCGCAATACGAGTTTTCAAATTTATTTCATACTGCGGCATGAGCTGCTTCAAATTCTGTATCTTCTATCTGTTCTTCTATGATCCTTTGAATGTTCTCTAATGAAAGATTTCAATGCAACTTCTATATTATCTTAGTAGAGGAGACTTATATAAAAATGGATTAAAATGATCAAGACGATATCATCCAGCTGGGGTATATCCCTTGTATGTTGCGTGAAGACATTCCAGAATTCGTTGATCTGGAGTTTGGCAGAAGACAAGCTTCCTTGCAGATAAAATCTGGCAGGTGTTTGATGATATACTTGATTGTGATTAGTAGTTTCAAAGTTGTTCTTAAAATTCTTGTGTTGCACTACAAGCACGACGAGATTTGAATGGCACAAATTTTACACTTCACAAGTTATAAATTCATATATTTATTTTTATCTGACTACAAAATGTTAGCTCCAATTCGTTCCTAGAGCTATGAAATATAGTAATAAAATTAATTATTAATTATACAAAGTCCGCTGTTGATAAATTCAATTCATTAAACAAGAAGAAGACAAAGTCTATATGCCAATGATATTTCACTTTCATTAAAGTTCGAAAGTTTAAAGAGTTCTGATGTTTTTATAATTTTGATTTTCTTGTAGTTCTGAAATTCTTATATTGTAATGTTCTTCTTGAAGTTCTCGCAAGATTTCAAGAGTTCTCTTCAAACTGGTATTCTTTGCTATGTTGTTCGTGAGTTTGCGAATCTTCAGTGTACAAGTATCCAATAAGGACCAATCCCCTAAACGGCACCTCGGACCAAAGATAGCTTCCTAGAATGAGTCCGAACCACTGACAAGTCCATTATTTTTTCAAAAAACGCTGTTCCATACATGTTAGTATTTTCCCTCAAGTAAAATGACGGTAATTGCCGTTGAAACTGGTATGACTATAAATGTCGTCTCAGGTGACAACAAGATTATATTGACATTCCAACTAATTTGTGCCAAATTGTTTCTAAATGTGTAAAGCAAATGATTAAATTTTCTCATAAAAAACTCCATTGAATATATTCTGTATATAAACAAATACAAATAACACTGAAAAAAGTATATTTTTAAAAAAAAATTATATTAAATTATATTAAATTATATTATATTAAATTACATCTTATTCATAACATATTTAATTAATTGTTATTCGTATGGGATAAATAATCGAATTTATTTAAAATGAATAATCTTGAATTATGATATAAAAAGACGAATATAAAATTTTTTAACAAATAAATATATATTTAAAATAAAAAAATAAATAATAAATTACTATCTATATTAAATTAAAAAATAATTCGCCAAATAAGTAGATAAGATTAATTATTTACCATTTATTAAAAATTCAATTCTTTGAAATATGCCAGTGAATCATCTTCTGAATATTCTTTCTTAAAATTGATGATATTTTGATATTTTTCCTTAGCATAATGAAATTGAAATAATTTTTGATAAATTTGTACATAATATTAATTATCTGATTATGGATAAAACGTCATTGAAAATAATATATGAATATATATTTTCAAATCAAATTCAATATCTATCATTTACTTCGCTATAGGATCATCAACACAGATTAACTATAATCTAATAGAATTGAATTGAATTTTTAAAAATTTTTCTTCTATTGTTGTACATTAGCATTAAATATTTTTATTTAAGTCTTTGTGTAATCATAAATAGATAATAATCATAAATAGGTACAAATAATAGGATATCAATATGTGGAAAGAAATCTCTGATTGATAGATGAAAAAATAAGAATATTTTCCAATAGACTGTATTGATATATCATATTGATATGCATGATTGTACAAGGTAGTATCTCATAATGATGATAATATAATTGTATAATTGTAGAGATTAGAATATGATGAAATCTTTAATAAACTTCAAATTCATAATCCATTCCAAAATGCAAAATATTAGTGCTTTCCCAATTCTGCTGAATTTGGGAAATCCGTAAAATATATCATAATTAATAAACGCACAGATCAGCTTCCTCCAAACCTAAAAACAGTTTTCGAAGCTCGTACTATAAATTTCAAGCGTATATTGTTGTCGGCTAAGTTGTTGAATAATTATTCAACGGAACATTATTCAGATTATATTTCAATCAGATAAAAGTGCTTCAAATAGATTATATATATATATATATATAATATAATAATATAATAATATAATAATATAATAATATAATATATATATTATAATATATATAAATATAGACTATAATATATAATATATAAATATACTATAAATAAATCTCGCGATCATTGCTTGTAAACATTTCATTTCACATTTATAATTTTGAATTTGAAATTAAAAAATTTTTTATTAAATAAAATATTAAAATTTTTTTAGAAATATTAAATGTTTAAAATCAAAATTGAAAGTGTTCGCGAATAATGAATCCGCAAGATTTATAATTTCTTTATTTCGGAAAGATATTTCATGAAAATTTTTTCTTATCATTATCGAATATTACGCAAATCTAAAATGAAGAATTCAAGATGTTAGAAAAACATTTGTGAGAATAATATTTAATGTCATAAAATGTTAGAATTAAATATTTAAAAATATTTTAGTCTGATTAGAGTGCAATGTAATTCTGAGAATAATATATAATACTTCAATCAGCTTCTGTGGCAACAAACATCAACCTATTCTTCAAGATTTATAGCAAATATGTGAATCAAACTCTAAGCATTATGTACTTTTATGTAACATATATTCCAAGGAATTCTTTCTTGATCATCTAGGGATCATTTGAAGTCAGCTTTCAGATTCAATATTAATTCATATTATTATTGGCTACGATGTATCTCTTCTAAAATATATTATAGATAATATAAATATATTACAGATAATTATCTATATATAATAAGGTTTTCCATAGATATTAACTTTTTGCATTTTAGTATGAATTTGGAGTTTATTAAAATTTCATCATACTTTAGCCATTGAACACGATTAGATATTGTAAATCATTATAACGGTTTTGTATAGTTATATATTAATATCCATCCAATATAGTTTATTGTTTATTATCAAAATAGAAAAATACTTCATTTTTTTTTCTTATCTAATTTTGTCCAAAGTAGCGTGCATCTATCAATATTCGATTATTTATCCAGTTTTACGATTATAAACACAAAAACTTAAACAAAAATTATATATATTATATAAAAACATACTTTGAATAATTACAACAAATTTCATAATAATTCAACATTATATAATATTTTATTTAAATATAAATGAATTCTTATTTTTCGTAGTTTATAGAAACAAATCTGTTTGCGCCTTCAACAGAAGTATTGTAATAATTTTGATGAATGGAAGCTAATAGCTGGGTATTTATAAATTTTCTCTGAGAGATATCGTAATAAGTGCTATATTTCTTAAAGATAAGTAGACTGTATTATTGTATTACACGTGCAGGACGCGTGTCTATAAAAGAGTTGGGTATTTCACTATTTTAAAGTTGGTAATTATGTCCAATGATCAGAGTACGATGTGATGTTAGAACAAACTATCTATGATGTCATATCTGGCGATCAGATTATAATAAGAGTTCAAAATTCTTTACAAGTAATGATAATCGTGTCTGACGATTGGAGCACGATGTATTCACAAATTATCTAATTGTCATATCCGGCGGTCAAAGTATATATTTACATTGAATCTCTATTTACAAATAACAATAAATATCAATACATAAAATCAATACATAGAAAAAAAATTTTTTTTTCAATTATTGAAATTAGCTGTCAAATTCAAAGGATGAATGTTTTACCATATCTTCATCTATTTGTTTTTTCATTTCAACGATATTTTTTTCACAATATATAACATTACATTATATTACATTATATTTTATTTTAGGACTTCTAACAAACATTAGATAACATTTTTGGATATTATTTATATATTACTAAAATTATATACTGGAATACTTTATTATTACGTTCACTTCGCATTTTCAATGGGATGACTTGATTATTTAGAATTTCTATTCTGACATACACAAAAAATTAAACTAATTTTTATTAATTATACACAATTAATAATAAATTAATTCACAATATATATATATAAGATCCAAACAATAAAACTTACATATAAAGTCATTATCGATTTATAATTAAAAAGCTCAATAATCAAAGCTCTTGCACATAATCGAATATTATTTGTTTACACCTTTTCATATAAATAATTTTTATTCCTATTAATATTATATTTCAATTCTTATATTCTATTTTTCTTAATTCTAAAAACATATCATTATCATTATTATATTGCAAATTATAAAAAATATAATTATTCAAAATTTTATAAATTTAATAAATTAAATATACAAAAAATACAAAATATTTAATATATATAATATATATATTTTCTATGGTAATATGGTTATTAAATACAATTACTAACAATTAAATACTAATCGTGGATGTTAGAAAAAGAGACTAAATAAAGAAAGAAAAAATGAGATAATAATATCCGAAATCGAATCTTTTATTTGTGTGTACCAAATAAAAAAATACGAAAGTCTAAGTCAACAATTTTTTCTATTGCTAAGATAATATTGCTTTGTCCTGGTCGCAATTCTTTTGTTGACATATCAAAAATAAAAATATAAGAAATAAAACAAATTAGTAAATTTGTAATATTCATTCGAAGTATATATAAGAAAAATAATTATAATATATGTATATTTTTATAGATATTTGATATTAATGTGTAATTATAATATTAATTCGTATTATTAATATATAATATTCAGATCGACTATTATTTTTATCTCTGCATAATAAGAAATATTGAGTATAAATGAAAGAAAAATAAAAATTTGTGAAGTGATTAATTCATATTTAATAATCTGAAATTCAAATTGATTCAAGTATCATTAATATTTCAAATTTTCTTGTACATGTGAAAATAATTTAAAAAGCAATTATGCATACGAAAACACATTCAAGCTTTTTAAATCAAAATCTTATAATATATTTTTTGATTTGCTTCTATGAATTTCATAAGTAAAGTAAATTGAATGTAATATAATACAATAATTTATCTATGATTTTAAATTAAATATTTTGTAATTACCATGCAATGTAGAATATTCTGAAATTCGTCCATTTCTATTAAATAATAAATTAAATATAAAATAATAAAAAATAATAATTAAATTTCAATTTGCACAATTAAAAGTACTAAATTTTTTTAACGATATAAGAATATTGCATAATTACATTACATAGTATTTACATTGTATATTACACTGAAATTCAAAAATAATCATTTGTGTATAAAAGAATATCAATGTATTTATTTTCATTAAAAAGCTACATAAGCGATATTGCAAATATTAGTCATATACTCAGCTGAACATTCTCGCTTTTCCACCATCTCATCTAATATAAATTTAAAAATATTTACAACTCTTCAATTATCGGATATATGAAATTTTTTCATCATTTTAAATAACGAAAATCACCCTTCTGTTCTACATTTTTTATGAATACTCTGTATTAAACTATTAAATTTTAGTAAAATGTTATCACGAAAAATGCTGGAAATTCTAAATGTTTGTAATTTTTTTTAAAAATTATAACTTAATTAGACTTAATTTAACAAATTTTTAAATTCGATTTTTATAAAAACAAAATCTTAAATAAAATTTTATTTTGTTTTATTATTCTTTAATAATATTATATTATTATAATTTACAAATATAAAATACTCTCTTACTAACAGTAATATCCAGTTCAAAATAAATCATATGTGTAAAAGAACTTTAAATGCATTTTAAAAAAGAAGTTAACTATCTAATATATAATATAATTTTATTATTATTGTTTTTTTTTTTGTTTATTTTGGGCTCTATGATTTCATTTGCACCATTAATTTTAACCATGTATATATTAAATTTTTTTAAATTAAATATTAAAATAGGATAAAAAATATAATTTCAATGCAATATTATTTCGTTAATTTATTAGTAATTATCAAATTATTATTCACAATAGGAAAACTAATAAAAATTATAACATATACTTTTTTATTTGAAAATCTTAAATTTATAAGAGTACAAAATTATTAATACAACATAAAATGAAGATTTCTTATTTCTTCACATCAAAATCATTTCTATTCTGAATTGACAAAATTGACAAAAATGATTTGAACAATTAATGTTATGTTTATCGCTATAACTCTCTCAATTGAAATTCATAACCGAATTTTTATGTATTACTTGTAAATAATATAAGTGTTATTCACTTTAAAGCAATGAATAAATCTTATAGACATCTAAGAAATAGATATCTAATTCATTACTCGATATTTAATTACTCAATTATAAAAAATTTTATGTCTGTGAAATGTACCTGTATACAAAAAATATGTCATATATTTGTGAAAATATTATATATATATAGTTACTCAAAAGCATTTATGTGTATATATGATTAATTTTCATGTTATATATGTATACAAACTCAACAATTGAAATAGTAAACATTGTGTATATATTTCTTTCGCATTTCTTACAAATATTATTTTTTTTAATTATAATAATAATTGTTAAACTGTATGTACGTGTAATAACGATCTTTTTTATATACATATAAAATCATTTTTCTTTTATCTTCTTTCTGCCATATTTAGTAGATCCATTGTCTGGAATACTTTTAGCATCTAACTGTAAGGAAATAGGGAAAACACTTAGAAAATATTTATTTCATTTAATCCAGAATTTAATTTCATCTTTCTTTGCTATAAATGAGAATATCAATATAAAAAAGATACAAAAAAATTATATCTAAATTATTTTATATATTTTAAAATACTTAATATCACAGATTTAAAAATTATAGATAAGAATATTTCGTTTAATTAAAAAAAATATATATAAAAGAATTTCAGATCACTTGCTTTTTGTTGCTTTTAACTTTTTTCAACGATTATAAATCTCAATTATCAAAACATTCGTTTTACATCTTATAGTAAGAAAATATATATAAAATGATCTCCTTCAAACTCTTTTCATTTTCAATCTATCTATCAAATAAAATCTATTTCTTTCTTTCTTTTTTTTTTCTTTTTTTTAGTTCTTTTAGTTTTTTTTTTAATTTATCTAATGTTAGTACCGTCTGTCACGGGAATCCGAACGAGAACGACGATCTCGGCTGCGACTACGGGTTAAAGATCTTCTGCGCGGGCTACGGGATCTTGACCTAAAATATTAAAAAAGTATTTTATATTAATTAATAAGATAATTAACAATAGAACAATATATTTATTAATATATACTATAATAGAATTAAAATATTCACCATCAATTATAAGAATTATATTATGAATATATATTTTATATATAGAATATCATAAAAATATTGAGATATATGAGATATATAAACTAAAGATTCTTGAGATAATTTCAACCAAGATCTTTACAAAAATCATCATTTATGGCTTTATTAACGAATAATTAACAAAAAACACTAGCCAATCACAGAGTGTGAAATCTAAAATTTTGCGACAATAACGTATTATTGATTGAATACAAATAAATCCAGGCAATATATTACGAAAAAAATATGTTGAATACAATAATTATTTTATCGATAAAAAATTATATCACAAATAAACTTAAATTAAACTTAAATAAACTAAAATTAATTATTATTATAATATAAAAAAATGAATATAAATCTTTTTAATCAATACTATATATTGAAAATAAAAGAAATAAATCATTCATTATAATCTATATTAAATAAAAAAAGAATTCATCAGTAAATAAATAAAATCATTAATTACTAAAAATTCCGAAAATTTAATTGAGTATTAAAATATGCTATTGGATTATCATCTAAATATTTTTTCTTAGTATTGACAAATAAAATTTTTAATAAATTTACACGTAATATTAAATAGATTAATAAATAAAATTGAAAAGTAACATATATATTATATCATCAAATCAACATATCTATCAATTATTTCGTTGTATTATCATCAGTATTAATCAATACTGATCATTTGTAATACAGAAATTCTAAAAATTCTTGTACTACCCATACGTTAAAAATATTGATGGCTTTTCTTATATTAAATAAAATTCCATTTTTTTGCTGATTTTGCATCTTTTTGAGAAATACTAGAATAAAATAATATTTGTTATCAAATAAATATTTTTTATATTAATTAATAATTAATTATAGTATCTCAAATAACAATTATATATAATATATGAATGCTATAATATATATTAATATTAGCGTCTTTTATTATTGATAAAATATTATCAATACAATGATGGCACAATACGCAAATAATCCATTAATTAAACATTAAGTTAATATCATAAGTTAATGTTTATTAATCCATTAATAAACATTATATTAACCGTTGTATATATAATAATATATATGAGTAGCTTGGAATTCATTGTTAATATAAATTTTATATAATTCTTCATTTATCGAGTCACCACTATCACTATTATTGCATTTCATCGCTAATATCCAAAACAATATTATAGTATTCCATACTTATTCGCATAATAAACACGCATACAAAACAAAATTCTTGATTATTTAACTTGACTTGTACGTTTTGATCTATACTTTATCTGAACTAAATTGCATCTATCGATCTAATCTGAATTCTCTTTCGATGATTTTTGAAACTTGATGTTCTTCCAAAATTATTTTCAGTAAATTTTCAGTAAAATTTATTGCAAATTAAGAAAAAAGAAGCTTAAAAAAGATCAATGATCGCATTAGAGAGAGGTTTTTAAGGATGACTCTTCGTATTCCGTTGTAGCATGTAAAAATAAAAATTATAGTGATTTATTATAAGACATTTGGCTACAGACATGTGACTTATTATATCTCAATCTTGACTAATATTGAGAATATAGAAAATGGAATTAGAATAAAAAAATATAGAATAAAGAAATTATACTTACTTATACTATTAAAACTGAACTGTTGAAAATACTTAAACTATTGAAAATGAAATTCAAACTATTATCAATTCTGGTTTTTGTTCTTAACAATTTCAAAGATTACAAATTTCTAATTTTTACTAGATTTTTAAAAATGTTTATGCGCTTTGAAATTCTCTAAACATTCATTTCAGCGGATCATAGTTCTGCGACGAGATATATAATGATATTAAGTTTTCTCATTATATAACACTCCCAATTTAAAAAAAATTGCTAAAAATTAGTACTCAGAAAGAATCACACATTCGCCAAGAATGAAAGGAAGGAAATATAATAAAAAGTTCTTACAAATTTAAGGATTTAGAAGTTTGTTAATTTTTGTATTATTTATATTAATAAAATTCTCAAAAATTTTATAAATTCTGTTTATTTTATATGTGAACTTTCACTTGCATGTGGATATATATACGAATAACGTTTTAACATTAGAATTTTAAAACGTTTTAACAATAAATTAATTTTATTATTATATAATGTGAATTATATTATAATATGCATTTATTATACGAACAAATGGAATATTTTAATATGTTATGAATATTAGCTGAATACGATAAAAACACAGTAGCTGCCAACGATATTAAAACTAAGATAGGGAATCAAAAATAATCGTGAGCGAATTAAGATTCGACAATGTAATAAAAAATTACAATTTTTAAAACCTTAAGGATATATTTTTTAATGGAACTTTTATCATTTATAATCTATCAACAAACTCTTGAATCTAATATTCGACACATTGCTTACTTTAAATAATATTTAATTCTTAATAATACTTAATACTTAAAAAAGTAGTGGAGCAACTATAATAGTTCTTATCGCCAAAATTTAGAAAATTTACAATTCTTTTAATAAGAGTGAAAAATCGTAAACAGTGAAAGTTAAAATTGCAATAATTACATATTTTATTGACTATTATTGCATATAATATGGATATTTCAATGAAAGTGAATCATTCACATATGTATAATTATTAGTGGACTGTTATTAGAATGATCGATGATGGAAGAAAATGATATTATTAATGTTCGAAATATATAAATAATGTGATTAATTATCAATTGATTTAAAAAATATTTGTTTAATAATAAATATTATTTTGTTTTAGTATTTCTCAAAAAGAATACAGAAGTAACAAAGTTACAGTAAAAAATGAATACATAGAATCTCATTTATTATAAGAAAATCAGGTTTTTTTAAAGTCACTAAAAATTAAAAATATTTTTAACATAGAAATAATTTAAAAAAAAAATTAATTTAAAAAATCTCTTCTGGAATTGTTAAATTACAATTGATCAACTGATCAATGTTGATGATAGTGCAATGATAGACATTGATCTGATTGATTGATCCAATGATATAATGTGTGTATTATTTTTCAATATTTTATTTGTGATTTATTTATAGTATTATGTCTAAATTTGTCAAAAATTAGTTTGACCATTAATGTTAAAAAAGAATGTTAAGAAAATAATGAGTGGCATATTTCAACGTTCAAATAAAAAATTCGATAAGTGATTGATTTTATCTATTTCATATGAATTATTTCTTAATTTAATATTATAATATCTGATTTATTTTTTTTATTCCGAATATAATACTGATCGTTCATTTGTTAGAAAAATTTTGTATTATTCATTTTTTATATCAACTTTATAATAATAAAATAATTAAATTATTTATTATTCGTAATATAATTTGATATAATTTTTATCAATAAAGAATATTTGTTATATTTACATTTTCTTTGATATTGATATTGCTTAAACTTATTCATTCTCAAATGGCGACATATAATCAGTATTGTTGCGATTCGAATACGGCCACTATTTTTTGTTAATAACTTATTAACAAAGTCATAACGAAAGTTTTTGCAAAAGAAAATATTGCCTGAAATGAATCTCTAATTTATGTTAGAACATTTTTAGGACATTCTATATATATTAATTCTAATAAAAGAACGATAAATAATATTTATTGGAATAAAAATAATAATATATTATATTATACATTATAATCTATATTAAATTAAAAAACAATTCACAAAATAAGTATAATAGATAAAATCAATTATTGAAAATTTATCTCGAATTTTAATATCTTTTCTCTTGAATATCCTTAATTGATGATATTCTGATATTCTTCATTAACATTGAACAAATTATTCAAAAACTTATAGATAATATTAAACTAATTACAAACAAGACATCACCGAAAAATAATATAAAATAAATAACATACACATAGGAAATATATTGTTTTATATTGAATTATTGAATTATTTAAAAAATAATTTCGTTTTTTTTCATTCACTAACTGAATGTTTATCCAGCCAACTTCATTCTAAATTGTATTGTTATTATATATTTTGACAGTTGACATTTATTCATAGTCATAATTTATTTATAAAAAAAATTCATTTGATTCCATGCGCTTGTGTTTTTCGTCTGTAATAATAAAAATGCAAGACCAAAAGGAGCATTTTCAGCATATTTTACTTTTTTATTACCAAAAAGATAAGAAAACAGTTCAGTCAAGAAAAAAATTATATGAAGTCTATAGAGAAGGTATATTAACAATACACTAGTGTCAAAACTGGTTTTCAAAATTTTATTCCAACAATTTTAATTAAAGATGGACGTTCTGGAAGATTAGTTAAAACTGACGAAGACAAAATAAAAGCACTGATTGAAGCAAATCGACGAATAACAACTCGAGAATTGCTACAAGATTGAATTTGTCGAATTCGACTGTTCATGATTATCGATAAATTTAAGAAATTTATGATCCACACATATTTGCTATAAATTTTCTTAAAAATAAATTAATAAGTTATGTCATTGATACTGTCATAATTGAAGTATTATTAAGATCATAATTCTTAAGATCACATTGCATTCTAATCAATTTACAAAAATATTTAATTCCAAATGTCAATTAAATATTATCCTCAAAAGCGTTATGCTTTAAAAAAATTTCCTTGTACAAAACCTTTTTATTATTGTCGCCTTTCTCTATTATTGCGTCAATTTATATTAAGTCTAAAAGTTAAAATGTTATTAAATTTAAAAAGTTAAATAAAATTTTAAAAGTTAAAATGTTGTTAAAAACAATATCATTTTTTATAAATAATATTTAATAAAAGATATTTAATAAAAGATAAAAGTATTTGGAATTAAATATTTTTTAAGACAATTCAGCTTGGCTTAAGTGCAATATGATTCTAAGAATATATTTTAGATAACTTCTAACTAAGGACAATCAATCAACATAATCCTATTTTTAATGAAATTTATATAAGTCCTGAATACTATATGTTTTTGTACAACATTCGAGAACTTCTCTTTAAAGTTGGGAATTGTAGAGCTAATCCATAGTATCATTAACCTCACAAACAACTTTAAAATTCATAGACTAGGGAGAAATTTTCTGTGAGCACTAACATTTTGCACTTTGATATAAATTTGGAATTTGTTAAGATTTTATTATGCTTTGATTGCCAAACATGATCAGATATTGTAAGTCATTATGATAGAAAATGATCTCGTATAATCATAAAATTAGGATAATTTTTAATTACATATTTCTCTAAAAGCACGATAAAACTAGTAAAATACAATTTAAGAAGAAAATGATATTTCAGAAAAAAAAAACCTAAATTAATTAAGTTTACAATTTATGTCATATCATAATCTATTTTAATCCATAAATGAAAATCATTTATAAATTAATTTATCGCAAATTAATAAATCGTAAAAAAATATTTAAATAAAAATAAATGATTTCGTGAAAAATAATCTCATATAATAAAATAAATAAAATAAAATAATTGCAATTAGATAAGATTAGATAATATAATTAAGTAAATTAATAGTTTTTTATATGAAATAGAATAAATGAATGTGAGAAATTATATGAATGTAACATATTTTTTTTTTAATGGAAATCAAACAAAATATTAAGATGTTTGCATCAAAAGATCATTTAAGATATATTAAATATATATAGATATATTAAGATATTTTAAGTTAAAGTTTATAAAACATGATGTATTGAAAAAAAAGAAAAACAAATAAGTATCGCTTTACATGTTTCTTATTTTTCGTATACAATAGTCCTCGGATATTTTTAATGGCGTTCAGACATTTAATCATATTGCGAATATTTTTGTGTAAATGGGAATTTTAAATGAAAATTAAGATGAAGCAAAATAGAACAGAAGTAGAAAGTTTTTGCAATGAAGAATATGACAAGTATATTTCATATTACATAACATACATTTATAATTATATATTTATGAAAATAAAAATATCGATGAAGAAACAAAAAAAACATGTATTAACAATATAAAAATGATTACATATTTTAGATCAATCAAAAAAACATTTCAATGAATGCTCAATAAACAATATTCATATGCAAATTAAGCATTTCAAATAAAACAACGGAATATTAATATTTAATTCTGGAAAAAAAAATTATGCGAAACATTCCTTGTGAAGTCGATACATATTTATAGGAAGGAAAAGTATAATTATCGAATAAAATAATAAATAAAAATAAAATATATTTTTTAAAATAAAGTAGCGATAAAATAATAAATAAAATAATTTATTTTAAATTTTATTTTAAATAAATTTTAAAATAAAACAAAAATATACTCTTTAAAATAAAATATTCTTAAAATTGAATTGAATTATTTGAATTTCTTTGAAAAATTAGAAGAATTAATTTATGGAGCATAAAAAAATTTTTTGAAAAAATTGCAATCAGAATTATGAAAAAAATATAAATATAAACATTGCTTTATTATTTTTTACTTGAATTTGTAATAAAAACATATATTTTGTAAATTTAGTTATTATATATATATATATTGAAAATTTCATTTTCAATCAATGCTGTGCGTTATAAATAAAAGTATATTTTTTTTTAAATTTTCGTAATAAATCTAAAGATTTTTATATTTTTTGGTGTTTTGTTATTGCATCAATTGAATTTGATGAAATTTTTAGCGTATATATAATTGATAAAAATTTATAAAATGTATATTTCAGTATTTTTCATTATTCAAATAAGATTCAAATAAAAAACTTGTAAAAAAACAACCTATATTTTTTTCATAATTTTAATTTTTTCAAATTTTCCTAATTTATTTTTTATATCATATAGAATTATTTTTTCTAAATTTTAAAAATAATTCAAATCATTTGATCCAATTTCAAAAAATTATTCTATTTTAATCATTAATTAAATTTATATTTTTACATTATCAATTACTATGTGTAATTTACAATAATGCATATTATATGTATGTATGTTGCAAGCTATAGTAACTAAATTATATATATAATTTAGCAAATAATATTTAACAAATAGCAATAATACAGTTTTTGATTATTTGATTTAATATTGATACATTGATTAATATTGATTGATATTGACAATTTCAATCTAGATGATTATTTTTTTTGTTAAAAATTTGAACTGTTTACACAAAGCAATAAATTAGAATAAAGAAAAAAATCAGATAAAATTCTTTTTCCTATCCTATTAAAAATGATGATTCGTAATTTAGAAAAAAAAATATGAAATAAAAAATAATCAATAACGAGAAAGAGTGTAAAAAAATGAATTAACAGTCAACAGCCACATGGCCAATATAACTATATTATAAAAATCAGCAGTTTAAGATTCTTCTTTCTGAAAATTGAATCCAGTTACATAGTATATCTAAATCGAAATTCAATATCAGATAATTATTCTTGTCTTAAACGTCAATCAAAATGAACATATAAAGAAAACATAACAGAAGTGATAATGATTCAAAGTTATGAATGATAATTTCAAATAATATTAAAAATCATTTAATATTTCGATATTTTTTAAAATAAGCGGCAATATATATTCAGGCATAAATTCAATGCATTAAAAATACAGAGTAATGAACTAAATATTTTTTAACCAAAAAAAAAAAAAAAAAAAAAAAAAAAAAAATTCCAATAACAAATGTCAATCAAATTATACTTCCAACTCGAATGCAGAAAAAAATATATGGAATAACGATAAAAAAAATCTAAAACAGTACATGGAAAAAAAGCTCATATATAATTCAAAAATTACAAAAAAAATTCAAAAACAAAAATCAAAGTTATAAAATAATAAATTAAAATAATTTATATAATTAATATAATATATATAATTATAATTATAATATAATTATATATAATTATAATATAATATATAATTATATAATAAATTAAAATAAATTATAAGATAACAAGAAATTGTGTGAAATAATTGGACGATTCTCAATCGACAAATAGATATGCAGTAGAATTTGGATCAAGAAATCACCAAATCTATATCTAAATCTTTTATTTTATTTTTATTTTTATTAAAACTATAATAGAAATCCCTTATTAGAAATCCTTAAGCAAATAATAGATCTCGAAAAATTTCTTGTTAAACACGATAATAAAAAAGGTAAAAAATAATAAAATTAAATTACAAATAAACTTTCTGCAGATACATACAAAACAGTTAAAAAAAAAAAAAATTAAAAAGAAAAATTATATTAACCAAAATCAAAAAGGAAACTCAAGGTAATATTAAAAGGATTACATTTGAAATATATATTTCTAGAATATATATATATATATATTCTACATTCTATTCGAATTTTCGAATATATATTCGATTCTATTCGAATATATATATTCTACATTCTATTCAAATTTTCTTAAAAGACTCAAAAGAAAACACTTATTTAATCTCATTAATTAAATTTAATAAATGATACATAACTTTTTGCCTATTTAATAATTTGTCGATAAATGTATCGAAATTCTCGAACTGATTTTTGTTTTATTTTTGATTATTTATTTTTTCGTTTTATTTTTATTTTTCATTTCTTATTTTAATTTTTATTTTTTTTTTCATTAATATCGATACAATAAATGTAATTATTTTGCATATACGAAATAGGAACATTTACAAAAGAAATAAAAAAAAATTCCATATAAAATCAATAGACAAAAAACCGAAATATATAATCCCGACAACGTACATTGAATGTGAGAATAATTAATATTTCTAATTTATCAGAATTAATCTTAAATGACAAATTAAAAATGGCGATAATCGATAAAATTTTCGATTTCGATAACTGACAAATTTATTCAATTAAAAAAAGTTCTACTTCGAAAATTATTTTTTCAGCAAATTATTTTTTTAAATTATATAAATCATACTGGTGATATCGAAAGTTTTATTCGAATAAATTCATTTCGTAGATAAAAATTCTAGAGATCATAGATTTGAGATATATTGTATTATCATTGATAAAAATATAGAAGACATAAGATTACATAAAAAATTGAAAAATACAAGTTCAAGTCTTATCAAGCAAAGAAGAATCTAATCACAGATAAAAAAAAACGATAATATTCTCTCAAAAATAAGATAATTGGATTCAAAAAATTTTTTACTTTTTACTTCTAATTATATAATTATAGTACATAATTTATATAATTTATTTTAAATTCGGTAAAAATGTTAAAAAATATATATAACCTTATAACTTTAAATGATTGAAAAAAATTTATTACATTATTATTAATACCAACAGCATATGATTGCAGCTATAATCTATCTATTCGTAGAAAAATTATGTAAGTAATAAAATATTTTTAGTCGATATAGAAGTGACATTATAAATATAGTAGATATTTTAAGTTAAAATACAGTAAATATCATAAATATTCATCTAGAAATAGAAATAAAAAATCCAGGATCTTAAATTATTTACTGTTAATAAGTCAGTTAATAAAATCATATGGATAAAAATTAATAATTCTTGATATTGATGATTAAAACAAAAATAAAAATAGATTTTTATTTTGATTGAAAATTCTTTATCTATTCTCGGAATTTTCTTTCAAAATAACGATATATATACATGACAAATGTATTATCGAGGAGAAAACCAAAAAAAGCCGATAACATATAAAGAAAATTAATCAATGCAAATTCAAATATCTAATCTCACCAAAATTTTTGATCAGAAACTTATTAAACGATTGAAGTAAAACAAATAAACAATTTTCATTTCAATTTACATTCATGTGAAACATTATATAATTACAATCCTATGTAATTTATAATAATATAAATATAAATAAAAAAAACTATTATTCGAAGAATTAAAAATTTCTAAGTTTGGAATTCTTTTTTAGTTGTTTTTAGTTTTACACTAAATTTAAGAAAGTTATATATATCTATTACATACTAAACTTAGAAATAATTAGACCAACTAAATATGGTTTTTCCAGATTTTAAAAAGAACATACAATGTTAGTGATCATATGGTAATTACCAATAATTAAATAGCATTATAATAAATTATTAACAATTTTCAAAATATATTTTTTCTAGAAATCGACTTTAAAATTAAATCGCAAAAAATATAAAAAATATTATAATAATTATATGCGTAATATTATCTTTTGAGTTGTAATTCATAAATTCATAATATCTTTAGACTAAAAAATACAAATATTTCAAAGATTTATAAATGAAGTAATTAAATTAAAATTAAATTTTATATTTGCTTTTTTTGAAAATATTTTAATAATTTTAAAGCATTCTTTAATAAATTTAAAGAATGCAGAAAAATATAAAAAATAGACTTCAGATAGCATTTCGATTATTTAAAAAAAATATTATTATCAATCCATTAAAATACAATATAAAGGAACAAATAACAAAATTAGTTAATAATAAAGGCAACTTAAAATTCATTAATGAATAAAATTGATAAAAAAATCATCTTAAACTTAGTAAAAAAATTACGAAATACTTACTGGGAATAATTAATTTTTACATCATTTTCTTTCTATGATTACAGGAATACTTAATTCTTTTTATCAGAAAAAAAGAAACAATTAAAAAAATGAATCCATTAAAATGTGAAAAATTTGCTTTTAAAGCAAATTTCAATTCAAATTTCAATTCAAAAAAAGCTATTATGAACATATATAATCATGTTGGTATAGCTCATACCAAAAACTAAATTAACATTAACAGAGATAAATGCAGCGAGGTATAAGGAATATTACAAATATAAAGAATCTGGTAAAAAATTCTAAAAAATTATGCTCTTTAGATTTTTTTTAATTAAAAAAAATTAAAATCAACAGAAAAAAAATATTCAATTAAAATATTTGATAAAAAACTACTGACAATATATTTATCAATTAAATATTTTAAACATTTCATAAAAATGCAAACAGATCACAAATCATTAATTTTAGAATATCCAAATTAGATAGATCTCGAGACAATAAAGGCATTTCTCTATAACCTCCAATTTCATTAAAAAATCATTTACATCAAAGGTAAAAAATATTTAATAGCCAACAAATTCTCTACCAAGAATTAGCTATCAAGAATTATCAATCTAAGAGAAATATATTTTCAATATTTTCATATTGAAACCTTAACCAAAATTATATTTTCAAAAAAAATTTTCCAAAATTCAATTAACGAAAGATATGGATAGAAAAACTCTGGATAGAAATTTCATATAGAAATCCAAAATTGTATACATTGTATAAATTCAAGAAAGATAATTTTTGAAAATTATCAAATATAATTATCAATATAAATCAATGCAATTTTCCAATTATCACAGCTTTGCATTATAACCATCCAGCACAGATGCAATAATATCAGCTTCATTTATGCAATTGCAATTTGTTAAAGAATTTGAATTGCTAATACGTGTGAAAATCAGATTTTTTTCTAATAAGAGCTTAGAAATAAAAAAAAAGACCAAATAAAAGATTCGTTAAAATTCTTCTCCATTCTGTTAAATATATATAAAAAATTTAATAGTATTATTCCATCAAATTTTTCATTAATAAAAGTTAACATTTTAAAGTATATAAAATATATTTTAAAAAATATTTTAAAATATTTTAAAATATTTTAAAAAATATTAAAACACTTATTTAGTAAATATCTGTGAAATAAGATAAGAAAAATGAAGATATCAATAGAATAACTAAAAAAATTCATGCAAAAATTTATACAACATGAAGAAGAAAACATTGATCCAAATCATATTTACAATATAAATAAAATGCGATTAATATATAAAACTATTAAGTTTTTATAAAAGTTTTTTTAATTCTAATTAAAAAAAAATATGATAAAATGTGAAAATAAAATAAAAAGATTTATTAAATTATGTAATTATTGTATATAATATATGTAATTATTGAATTATCGTTATTTATCAATTTATAAGAAAAACATACAAATTGTGATTGTTTATACATAAATAGAAGTCAAAAAGTTTTTAAATGATTTTTAAATTGAATTATTTTAATTAAAATATGTTTCATAATATGTTATATAAAATTCAGAAAAATTCTATTATATTTATAGATTAGCTTGAAAATCACTTCAATTAATAAAAAAAACCAATTCGAAACTGAGATGTATGAAAAAGCTATGACTATGAAAAAATTTTATTACTGATAGTTATTACTATATATATATATATATATAATATACATTCATATACATATATATGCATATAATATACTTATTAAATTGTAGATTGATAATATTGAAGTTATATTTTTATTCAAAATTAAAAATATGTTTTCAATATTTACTGGAAAAAATCTTCATACATTTTCTGCGAAAAATAATATTTTATTTAAATTACAATATTAAAAAGTGTATAATTTATTAAATGATACATTTATTAAATTTACATTTATTTACAATATCAATCGACAATATATGAAATTTGTTAGAAAAAATTATTAAAATAAAGAAAAGATTTCTAATCATAAAAAATGCAAGAATTTTTCAAAATATGGAATATTATAAATACAAAACAAATATTTATAAAATATTATAAATACAAAATAAATATTTGTCAATATTGAAATATCTGAAACTAAAATTCAAAAATCAATAATCAAACATAAGATAGAAAATTAAATTAAATATAATGAACGAATCAATTGAATGAAATAAAGAAATCAATATTGATTGTAATTCTAGAAAAAACTACAAAAAAAGAAATAATGTAAAATCCATACAATTTATTTATATATTTACATGATTACATTATACAAAGTTTTCATATTTATATACTAAATTTCATATTTATATACAAATATAAATAGCACATAAAAAATTAAACTTTTACTCATTTTAATTATAAAAATTTGTCCAATATTCTTTCATACATGTTTATTATCATTATTATTATCAAAAGATTCACAACGATACAGATGTTCTTCATTCATTCTATCTATTATTACATAAATACTTTCAAAATCTTCAATCAACATCACATACTGATATAATAACAAAAATAGATATGATCGCTTTTATATAATAGCTAAAAAAAATATAAGAAAAGACAAAATTAAGAAATAACACATTTGCATTTTTTAAGACGAATTTAAACTTTTCATCTTAAATATTAAACTTTACATCTCGAATTCATCCACAGTGAACGATATATTACATTTTATTCAAATAAAATAGCTTTTTACTTTTGATGAATAACATAGATGATTAATTCATAATAAAGCCACAATCTAGAAATTCAAAAGTTATCTTATATAGTCATAGTATATTATATTAAAGAAACACGCAATTTTATAGGCAAAACTAATCTCAAGAAAATATTAATTTTTAATATATATATATCAAATAATTAATTTTAATAATATATATCAAAATATTAATTTTATGTAAAAAGAAAACTTCACTCATTCTTAAATATAATAATTCTTGTAGCTATCAAAATCTTGTATATATCCAAATTTCTACTATCTAATTTAATTTAATTATTATACAATTTCTATTCGACTATCTAAATTTCAATTAATAGTTATGTCAATTTTTCCAATTGTTCGCTTTAAATCTAAAATTTTATTCACTATCATTATAATTGGCATTTTTATCTTGTTTTTACAATATATTATAATATTTTTTAACATTCTTTTGCTACAAAAATATCTACAAAAATAAAGAAATTTAATATTTTCATTTCCTATACTTTTATTATTTTATTAAATAACATTTCATTATTCAATTAATTTGAAAATTAAATTCAATCATTGAATAAGTATAAATTCTTCACCTTTTATCTTTTACATTCATTATATCATTCAATATATATTATAAGTGAATCATCTATAATCATTATCTGAAATATAAATTTTTTACTTCTTTCGAGTGATATAACACTTACAGAAAAAGTACAAATCGAAACATTTTTCTTAATATGAAAAGAAAAAAGTGGAAATGAAAATACATGATTTACACTCATTCATATATATTATTAAATTCATCTGGAAAATATTATTATTTATTTATTTTTTAATACATATTTGTCATGTATTAAATTTTAAAATATGGAATATATAATTTAACATAGCATTATTAGAAATATTGTCTTTCAAGATATCAATATAATGAGAATTATATACGATATATAATTTTTAAAGATTGATACTAAACAAAAAATATTAATATATATTTATAATTTTTTTCTGAATGTTAAGGTATATAATGTATTATAAAATTTTTTCAGAACAAGTTTATGAAATAATAATTTTTCAATAACATTAATATAATGTTCAATAACAAATATTATACTAATATAAATTAAATAATCATTGGATTTATTTTCTTCTGCTCTATAAAAATGTCAAAAAATATAATTTAGTTTAAATAATATATATAATATATAATATAACTTCAAAATCTCATAAAGATAATCTTGAAAATGAAATTATTTTATATATTGCATATATTCTTTAAAATAATTTAATACTTAAGAATTATATTCTGGTATTTGTTTTCATAAAAAAGAAATAACAAAGATATAAAGTGTTTTCTTTTTAGTTTTAAATAATGACGCCAATTTAATTCTACATATATTATACATAATAATAATACTAATATATATATATGTATATATATAATAATATTAATATATATATATATATGTATATATATTAGTATTATATATATATATATATAGTACGTAATAAATATATAATATAATATTATTATAATAATATTCTAGATTTCTTTTAATTGAATTCTTTGTTCTGTATTAAAAACTAATTATTAAAAAATATCTTATTTCTTAATTCAAACAAATCTAAACAAAATGTCATTTTTTATACATAAAATTTCTCTTATTATATTACATTATATTTTCTCTTAAAAATTCTGATTAAAATGATACAATTGGATTACATTTATTCTTATATCTTAAGCAAGTTAATATAATAAAAATCCATTATAAAAATTAAATTAAAAAATTTTTAATTTTATCTAGATTTAAAATATTAAAAATAATGTCAAAAAAAGATATATATATCATTTGAAGCAAAAAAAGAGAATGTTATTTCAAAGATGATGTGAATAAAATTGATTCATTGATGGAAACAATTTCTGGTGTATTTCTGCTTGTGCAATTCTTTTAATTTTGTGGTATTCCAAAGATCAAACTTTATTGTATATTTCATTTATTATATATTTATATATTATTATATTATATATTATATATATTATATATATTTTTGTTCAAATTTATAGTTTATTATAACTATATTATACTATAATTATATAATTGTATTACATAACTGATGTTAACATTATCGATTTACTTGAAATTGAATACAATAATAAGTTTCATCATTCTGTTTATAAAAATATATCATTATAGTAACAAATACTCGATAATTTGTTAGATATTTATGATTAAAATTTGAAATTCGTGAATATACTTTCTGTAAAATGTAAAAGGCGTTGGCCTTTCTTTATTTATGAATTTTTATTGATATTGCTATAATAATATGTAATATGGCAAATAAAAAATTCAACATACTTAATAATCTTTCTATAAATTTTAAAAACATTTAATTCTAAAAAAATATTTTTGGAAAATAATAGAAAAATAATTTCATATATATCAATAGGAAAACCAGAAATAGAAGAAAAAGTGGCTTATCAAAAAATTATATATGTATATTATAAAGAGGAGAGTAATTCAAAGACAAAAAAAAAATATATACGCACATTTTATATTAGAAAATTTTTTACTATGTATATATATATTTATATTACAAAATATAAATACTGTTTTTTATATTTTTCAATTTTATATTTTATATTTTTTTATTCTTTTATTCTTTTATTTTATATATTTTTTTATTTATACTTTTATATTTTTTTATTTTTACTTTGTTATTGAATTTATATAAATTTATATAAATTTATATATTATTATTTCATTATTTTATAAATATTATTTTATTTTATATTTTATTATAAATATTATAATATTATATAATACAATTAATTATAATGAATATAATAATATTATTTTATATAAAAACCACATTATTTTAAATTAAAAACTAAACTTGAACAATCGAAACAAAAAAAATATATGCAAATGTATTGACACAAGCACAGGTCTCAAATTAAACTGGTTGATAGAACTGGTTAAAAGTTTCTTCCCAATAGAGCATATTTTTAAAAAAAAGCAAGATGATAAAATCTAAACTGCATTTCAATTAAATCAATGACTGAAAGATATTGCACTTTCCTAGTGTTATTATTAGTAATATTAATAGTTAGTAGCAATATATAAGTAATAGCATTATTAATAATTAATTTTAATTGCATAAATATAATGATTAGATATATAAATAATAACTTAATAATATAAAATAATATAAATAATATAAATAATGACTTAATAATATGAAATACAACTTATATTAATATAAGTAATAATAATGATAATAATGGTAATACTATAATATTAGGAATAAATAAATTGATATTAGTGTTTATGTTTTTTTTATTTCTTATTCAATAAATTTAATAAAATTCAAATTAAAATATTTCCAAATTAATAATTTTTAAGAAATATTTAAGTTAATATTTTTTTATAGAGAATTGATATATTAAAAAATATATAATTTCATTTAAAAAAACAAAATTAATTTTTATACGATTTTTTCATTCATAAAGGAATTAATAATACTATAATACTGTAATAAAATATAATATTAATCCTCGATAGCATTCAATTTTTATTTAAAATATTTTTCGTTATGTGTAATAATATTGTAATAATATTAAGAAAATCAATTATTTACTTTTTCAATTTCATTTTTTTATTAAATTATTATTTGATAACTCATTAGAAATATAAAAGTGGAATTATCATAATTTAAATATCTATATAGATTTGATATAGAAACTTCACCGACAACTCATTATTTTATCTTTGACAAGATTTATAGCAAACATGTACAAAATATACTCTGAGTCTTTATGCAAATTTTAATTTGAGAAAGTCTACTTAATGTTACTTGGAAGCGGATCTGCAGTTACGATATATCTTATAAATTTAAAAAAAAATTATCAATGAAAAATGAACATTAGTCTTTTATAAGTTATTATAATATGAACTTGAAATTTCTTAAAATTTCATATTCTGATTATTGGACACGATCACATTGTGAATCATTATGAAAGACAATTTCATATATCACAATCATCAACACAATTAATATTAACATTAACAATTAATATTATTGAAATCTCACATTTTCATTGATTTAAATTCAGGTCACATTCATTTATCGCTGTTTCATTATCTACCTAACTTCGCGATTACGAACATAAAAATTTAAACAAAAATGTGCTAAAGTAACAATGTAATAGAAAAATTAAAAAAAATTAAATTTAATTCCTATAAGATAAATGACTATAAAAAATAATCCTATAAAAAAATGACTAATTAATTATAGTACCGTACAATGAATGATAGATACGTTTTTATTCAATGATATATTTCTTTTATATATATTATTTTTTGATATTTTGTCTATTAACTTTAAGCAATATTTTCTTTTATAAAAATTTTCGTTATGGTTTTATTAATAAGTTCAATAATAATATTAACCAAATTAATAATAATTAATAACAATTAATTAGTTTAATTAATAAGATATAATTTTATATAATAATAATATTATATATATTATATTATATATATTATATATTATTATTATAAATTATATATAATATAATATTTAGTTTAATAATAAGATATCATTCAATATAAAAATATTTGTTATTCAACATATTTTCTTTTTTCGGATTTGTTATTTGGATTTGTTCATATTCATTCTATCGGCACACGTATCCAATATTGATAATTTGATTAATGTATGCGCGTCGTGATTGGCTGTTTTTTGAAATATAATTTAATAAATAAATCTTAAAAATCGATAATTTTGTATTTTAACTTTTTTGACTTCTAGAATTAAAAATGTCCCACATTCGCAAATTTACGTATATAAATATTTGTTGCATGCAATAGATACTGAAATATTATAATAATTTTATTATTTAAATATAATAAATAGTATAATATGTATAATGTATAAAGCCAAAATTGCAATAATTACAATATGTTAAAATTCGATCTAGTATATTTCATTAACCTTATACAGTTTTTCAATAATTTAGTATAAAATTTTATTTAATTTTTAAAATTGTTTACAAATCTGAATGTTAAAACGATATTTTATAATATTGATTCTGTAAGTTTAAATTTAAAAATTTTCTTCTTATTCAGCATCATTTTATGCTGAATAGTATTTCCATTATTCATAAGACATTTTTCTGTTATTTAATCCAATTTTATATTATTATAATCTACTACATATTATATACATATTGTTGAATAGTATTTCTATCACAAAATCTTTCTTCTCTTCATTCAATCAATTTTATATCGTTATAATCTACTTTTTTACTTTGAACATTTCATACATTATATTTAGTATATTATTTTATTATATATATATATATATATAATATACTAAATATATATATATAATATATATATATATATATATAATATACTAAATATATATATATATATAATATATATATATATATATAATATATAATTCGTAATATTTGATTGAATTGAATTTATATTTAAATTATATATATATATATATATATATATATATATATATATATATATATATATATATGTTGTCATCTTTGTAATAATTCATTACTTATGATTATATTTATTATGATTATATAATCATTTAAAATTTTTCATAGAAAATTTAAAAAAGAAAATTTAAAAATGAAAAGATAATACGAGAATTGAATAACGTTTCAATTTTACAAAAAAAAATTATCATAAATATATATGATATAAAGAATAATAAAAGTTTCTAAATATTTTTTTAAAATAAATATACTAAGCATATATAACATATGAAATATGAAAAAATAAAAATATATTTTTGAAGCTATCTAGCAGTGAAACAAATTTCTATTCAGTTTTTTTTTATATCCTATGAAAATAATATGTTTATGTAAACAATAATATTTATATTAATTATCTACAGCTTGTATATTAATATTAAATAAGAACTAACTATTCTTTATTTTATACATTTTATTATAATACAAAACATAGTATTTACATAATATTTGTATATTAATATGTCTTCAAAAAGTTTATTTTTTAAAAATAATCAAGAATTATTATATATATCTTTTGATATATAAAATATATCAAAACATTTTATTTTAATTTAAATGAAGAATAAATTATTTTAAATATTTATAAGAATAAACTATGAAATATTTAAATTATATATATTTTAAATAATTGCACAAATTACAGAAGTTTTTAGAAAAAATGAAAATAATGAAGAATAAAATAGAAATTGTATACTATATAACAAAAGAAGAAATTCTTTTGTATATATTACTTTTAATATTTTTACATTGTTTATATTTTTATGTGAATTTAATATGAAAATGAAGAAAGAAATTTTCTTAAAAAAAAAAGTCTTATAAAAAAAATTTATAATTAAGTTTGATAAAAATGCAATTGGATTAATAAATTCTTTTTTTACGATGAACTTTTCGTCAATAAGATTTTAAAAGTAATTAATGATGATCTTATTTCATTTAATTTTAGAAAAACAATATTTTTTGTAAGATATTAAAAAAATGTAAATTTGAAATATAAATGAAGAAAATATTAGCTTTTTAAAATATAATCATAAATTTTATCTTAAATAAAATTATTTAAGAAAATTAAAAGTATTTTAGAGATTATTATATTATATTTAGATTATTATATTTTAAGTATTATTTAGAGATTCAATTATTAAATTATATGAAAGAAACATGAAACATTATCATATAATAACATTAACATAACATTAAAATTGCATGCATATTAAAAAATACATAGAAAGATATAAATTTAAATGTCCTCGAAACATTTCTACAGGATTAAAAGATCCTTCAAAAAGTATTATTATTATCTATATTAAAAATGATAATGACTATCAAGAATGCTTTATTAACAAAATTAATGATTATCATAAAAAAATGAATTCTCATTTACATTTAAAATTTGATATCAAAGAAATTTAAATTTAAGTACATAAGTTAAGTACATACATTAAGTACATACAAATTAAGTACAATTTTATACATATAATAATTATAAATAATATATATTATATCATAATATCATACATATAAGAAATCTTTAATCATTTGAAAAAAAGACAGATATTCAGCAATAGTTACAATCTAAACATTCCATTTTTAATATGGTCAAAATATTAGTTATTATAAAACAAAAAAAAAAGAGTTGTAAATATAGAAATATGTTGCATCACATACATCATATAATAATAATGAAAAAAATAATCGTATGAAATCTTATTGTAAAAAAGCAAATTCTATCGGATTTTCAAAATTATCTTTCAAAATTATATTAGTTTTTCATCAATATATATGCTTTTATGTAAATAAATGCAACACTTTTTAAAAAATTTCATTATTATTTGATATATGAAAAAAAAGAAATTTAACGATACTAAAAATTAAAAAAAATCTTATAAAATAGTTATATATATATATATTTTTTTTTTTTTTTATTCTCATCTGATATATTGATTTAATGTTTAATAAAAAACATTAGTAATATAATTGAAAATTTAGTAACGAAAGTCAGCAATACAACAAAACTATATTTATTAAAAATAAAACTATTATTATTTTTTTATATTATCGCATAGTTATTTAAATTACTAATTAAAACTTTATGTCGAAAAACAAATTTTTTAAAAATTATTAATTTTTTTATAATTTTTTTTTTAATTATATTTTAAAATAATTATCCTCATAAAAAGAAACAATTTTTTATCTGAAACTTTTTTACAATTTACGATTTAACACGTAAAATGAAAAAATAACCAAATTTTCAAGAATTGATTGGTTCTGCGATTTTGGGTAGTAAAAAAAAATTATATTTATAATACATATCTATTAATATTAATACATAAATATTATATATCTTCAAAGTTTCATAATTTCTTAAATTTTCAAATTGAGGATTCTTTTTTGTAAATCATATCCATCATCTTCTTTGGAATAATTAAAAATATTATTTCTTTGTTTTCTGAAATCAACTAATTTAATTGATGTGGATATAATAATATTCTTATTATAAATTGAATATAATAGCATACTTTAAATATATTTAATTAAATCAAATTTTTTGAAATGTTCTGATGTGATTTTTCTGATTTTAAAGTTTCAAGTTTAGATATTTCTTGAATGAAATATTCTTGCATTCTCTGATTCTCTGAAATGTTCCTATAAGTTCATTCAAAATCATATTTCAATTCATTTTGGTTCTCTTAATATTATTATTTATGATGAAAAATATTTCAATTAAAAATTGAATAATGTCAAAGATTCTTAATAATTTGGTATTGATTCCTTTATGAATGAATGCATGAAATTTAATTTTGTTTTTTTCTTTTTTTTAAGAAATTATGTTTTTATAATATATTTATAGTTTTTATAATATATATTTATAAATTAATATATCAGTTGATGCAATTCAACATTCTTATTAAAAAAACATTATGTAATACAAAAACATTATATAAAAATTATTAATATAGCATATAAAGAATGTCTGTAACATATGAATATTATTAATAAATTATAATAATAATAATAATAATAATAATAATAATAATAATTGAACATTCTTAAAATAATTTTCTTTGCAATAATTTTATATTACGACTCTATTAAATGTAATGAGTTATTAAAGATATAACATTAATAACATTTATAAAACACAAATTCGTTTCAATATTGTATTTTTAAAATATATGTAAGTTTTTTAACATATATCAAAAAAAGCATTGAATATAACAAATTTTTTTTATTGACAAAAAATTATATCTAATTACATCTAATTTAGGAATAATAATTAAATTAATTAATTAATATTTATAATTAAATTTATTTATCATTCAAAAATTAAAAAAATAGAATATAAAATGACAAATGAATTAAAACTTTTCTAACAAATGAATGATAAGTAATACATATAAAATAATAAAATAAATTATATTATATTACAATTATATATATTACAATACATTACATTATATTAAATTAAAAAACAATTTATTAAATAAATAGATAAAGTCTTTCAAAAATTTTTAAAACTCAATTTTTAAAACAAAAATCAAAATTTAATTTTTGAAATATGCTCTAAATCATTTCTGAATATCGTTTTTTATAATATTTTGATATCTTTCTTTAGCATTAAATTAACAAAAATTCTTGACAGATTTGTGTGTACTAAATTTATTACAAATAAAAATTTATAAAAATAATAATTATGAATAAAAATTAATCTCCATGAAAATGTACGATTGTCGGATGTACAATGTAATATTATAATGTAATATAATAAAATATATAGTCGTATCTATTATTATATTCAAACTTCTTCAAACTTCTAAAGATTATTACACTTCTCCAAATTAGTGTTACATAAAAATTTATAATGCTAGACTTAAATAATTTAAATAACATTTGGAATTAAATATTTTTTAAAATATCTATCAGGCTACAATGCAACATGAGTCTGAATGTAAACCTATCCATGATGATTATGGTAAATATATGCAAATCAGCATTATAAATCTTTATTCATATATATATCATATATATATATATATATATATATATATATATATATATATCAATATTGATTTCAAAAATCTAATTCGAAAAATTCTTCTTAATAGTAGGCTATCATTCAAAAAAATTCACAATATTATTGACTGTCATATGCCTCAGGGATATTTCAAATTTATCATGAATTTTTTCTATGATAATTAGCATTTTATACTTTGATATGAATTTGAAGTTTAATGAGAGATCTGGATTTAAAATGATATGATTATATATTGTAAATCATTATAATCAATTTTTTTAATTTATTCAACTCCGATCAGAAATTCCAGAAATTTCCAATTTATGCATGCATCTATTAATATTTTGTAATCTATCTATTTCTTTGCGATCATAAACATAAAAAACGAAAATACTAAATGTTAATATTAAAATGTAACAATGCGGAAAAAAAATTAAATTCAATTTTTTTATGAGATTACAACTGATTGCTGATCGATTGATGATTGTGATTAATAAATATGTTGATCCGAAGATATATTATCTTCATAAAGATTTTTCCGTGAATTTTTATTTACTAGAATATGTTAAGTTTTTTCTTTTTTTTTTTTTTTTTTTTTGATACGAAATAAATACACAATATTTATTGTTTAAGATTAATTTATTGCGTTATACATAAACTTGCTCTATCATCTTCTTTCATCTCTCAGAAAACCTTATTATTCTCTCTTTCCAAAATTGGAGCTTATTTGTAAAATATTCGAGTTTGTTTTTATTTCGCTTACGGATTAGAATCGTTTATCAGAAAATTTTTTAATAATAAAAACAAGTAATAATCGGATAGAGCAAGATCTGGGGAGTACGGAAGATGCAAGAGAATATCCCACTCAATCTATAACAGTTTTTCTCTTACAACCAATGCAACATGCGATTTTGCATTGACGTGATGGCCTCGTCAGTTCGCCAATTTTGTTGTCTATTTTTTTGCTATGACTTTCACTATATCTTTCAATTTATCAAATTGATTGCAATATTTTCTAAAATTGATGGTTTCATTTTGAGAAAAGAGCTCATAGTAGATTACACTTTTCTACTACTTACTACTTCACTTCATCCCACCAAAAATGGATAAAAAACTTTCTTCGGATGAAGTTCAGGCTTCGAGACAGTTGAAGGTCTATTGTCCTTAAATCAAATGCATTTTCGATGCACATTTTGATATAAAATCCAAATCTAATAACAAGCCTCATTAAAAAAGGATCTTTTTCATGTCGTTGAAAAAGGAAATCGCACGTAGAGACGCGGTTCATAAAATCAGTCTTCATCAATAGCTATGGAATTCAAACTTCATATTGATTGACATATTCCATCTCGGTCAGGTGATTATCTATCGTTTTTCTGGAAATGTTAGTGGAATGAAGAAAAAAGTTTTAAAAAAGATTGTGTCACTAATGAAATATACTTTAAAAAAGGTCTGGAATGACTAAAATTGATGCCATAAATAGCTAAGTCTGCATGTTCATATAAAAATAATCAGTTAAAGTTTTTAGCATGATGCGAAAGAAATTTATGAGACACCCTAATATATTGATGGTTCCAAAAATAAAGAGTATGGAACTGAGGCTCCTTTCTTTTCTCAAAACATTTCAATTAAACATAGTTTGAATACCTTTAACAGTGTCCACTCGGCTGAAACATTTGTACTTCTTCTAGCCCTCAAATTTATTAATAGTGATTCCCTAGATTATTCCAAATATTGGGTTGGCAACTAAGTAATTGCGGATTTTTTTTAGAAAATCAAAGACAATTTTTCCATAGAACTAAATAACTTTATTCTGTAATGTGTTGCCCATTTTGATCAATGACCTTTTGCCACCTTTCAGGCAGCATCATAATCCCACGTTCATAAAACTTCTGGTTTTTATTAGCAAAAAACTGGTATGAATCAGGTACGATTTGATATCATCATTATTATTGAAATTTTTACCATTCAAGGAGTTTTGTAAAGATCGAAACAAAAAGTAATCAGATGGTGCAAGGTCAGGACTATATGGTGGCAAAACATCCAATCAAGGTCCAATAATTTTTGCCGAGTGACCAAAGATGTGTGTGGTCTTGCATTGTCATGATGGAATACAACACCTTTTCGATTTGTCAATTCGGGCCGCTTTTCTTCAACTGCATTGTTTAATTTTGTTAGTTGTTCAATGTAGACAACAGAATTGATCGTTCGGTTGGGTGGTAAGAATTCAAAATAGACAATTCCTTTGTAATCCCACCAAACTAATAACAAAATCTTCTTTTGATGAATACCAGCTTTTGATGTTGTTTGAACTGGTTCACGTGACCTGCTCCACGATCTTTTCCGCTTGATATTGTTGTAAACAACCCATTTTTCATCGTAGTTATCAGTCATTTTAAAAATGGATCATTTTCATTACGTTTCTTTAGCAAATCGCAGCTATTAATGCGTTGCGTTAAATGCTTTTCTTTCAGTTCGTGAGGAACCCATGTATCGAGTTTTTGAACATAGCCAAGTTGTTTTAAGTGGTTTTCAATGCATGTATGTGATACATGAAGCTTCTCTGCAATCTCACGAGTTGTGATGATCCGAATCGATTATTGCTTTGATTAGGTCGTCATCAACTTCAACTGAAATCCGCAATTACTTAGTTGCCAATCCAATATATTATATTCCCTTGCGACATTTCTACACATTCAAAAAATTAAGCAATCGATAAAAATGTACATAGACATACAAAAGATATTCAACAAAATAAATAAGGGCGACAAAATAATAATTTTAATATAGATTCCATCCCATATCTACAGAATACAATGGCTGATATTGAAGTAAAAATAGCAGCTACTACCTTTAGAATGGACAAAATACCTATTTACGATATATAATCAACACATAAAAATATTATTAAAACAATCCTGGAATAATATGAATATATAAAACAATCTCGCTTCACAAATCTATCGGAAATTTCTTTGATCTATATGAATGAACCCAAATTCAATTGAAGACAACAAATAATAATAACGAGAATTAAAACCGAACATAGTAAGCTCTCTTACCTACATCTATTCAATAGAAGTCAATCAACAATATACGAAAAATGTAATATATGAATTATCATCATATTTGACTGTCCTAATTATAATGAAATTAGGAGGAAATTGGGCATCGGTAATAGTCTTAATGAAGCCAATTTCATCTACCGATTATTAAGACACGTTAGTGAGATTTTGCAAAAGTAGTAATTCTGTATTTTAAATTTTTGTAAATCACTAATATGGTGTTGATACAACCTTAAGCTTGTTAAATAAAAAAAAAAATTATCATAATATATATATATATATATATATATATATATATATTGTCTTACAATGCTTATCAATGAAATTATGATTTTTTATAATAATTATTTTGCATATTATGAAAAAATCATAAGAATTACAGACAATTTCACAATCGATGAATCAAAAGAGTTTTTGTTTTATTATTTTTATCATTTATTAGATCATTTCTATCAGATTTCTTCCTGTGAATAATTAAAAAAAAAAAAATTTTTTAGTTTAACTTATTAATAATTTTGAAATTTTCGAAATAAAAAATATTAAATAAAAAATTCAAGAAACATGTAGTATATTTCATAAGTAATTAAAAATATTATGTATAAAATATATATATAGTAATTAAAAATATGTTTTTTCATTAAAAAATAAATTATCATTATATTAGAATTAAGAATATCAATTCGAATATTTACTTTAACTTCCAAATAATAAGTTTGTATTAAAAATTATTTCGTTAATATTTAGTTAACTTAAATTTAGGATTTATATGAAAATCAATATATTTTTTTCAGAATTAAATACTCTATTTAATCTCTATTAATAATTTACAATATAAAAAATAGATCATTCCATTTGAAAAAAAATTAAGATGATTTTGAAATTTCCGAAATTCCACAAAGAAAGCATATATGTTTTATATCTCTTATGAAATATGGCTTTTAAAACATTAAATTCCATTTGTCTTACATTTCTTATAAAATATATTAAATATATTTAGTAATTATTCGAAGTAATCAAGCTAAGATACTCTGTATAATAGTAAATAAAATATATGATTAAATATAAAAATATTTTTGAATGATTTTATTTAATATGATATATAAATAAATAATTTAAATAATTTTTATATAATAAAATTTAATATATAAATACAGAAATTTAATATAAAAAAAATATCTGATAATGATATTACTAATAACTTGTTATATAACTAATAAACAAATAGAAAATGATGCAAGTCGAGAGAATGAAAAACATATACTTCCAATTGATATGAAATTTAAAGGGAAAAAAAGAAAGATAAATTGCATCCTAAATTTAAAGTTTTAATTTTTATTATTATTAATTACTTTTTATTATTATTATTTTAGATATTATTTGACTAGAAGAAGTCTACAATAGACTCACTCTGGAACCGTACGCACGTGCTAATTGACCTCCTAATTGTTCAATTGGAAGTCCAAATTAGCTACTCAGTCCATCAAAATCCCTCGAGTCCATAGCTGGGAAACCCCACATAGTTGACTTGCTGTTGAAATCCTCCAGCACTAACATTGGATGGGCGAGATATTAATAAAAAAAACTTTTAATGCTATATTGAATGCTACATTTATATATATATATATATATATATATATATATATATATATAAATAATTAATACAACTAATACATTGTTTTTATTTGTAATTATCAAATGTCTGTATGATATAATAGCCAATGATATAATAGCAATAATAGATTTGATATCTATAAGATATTGCACATAAAAAGTACACAACGTGATTATTCTAATATAATTGAAAGCAGGAAAAATATTTAATCCAAATTAGAACTAATAGTTTTCTTCTTATACGATAGTATATTCATAATTCTGAGTGCTTGTTGCATAATAAGCAAGTACGATATATTGAAATCTATTTTTAAATCACTAAAAATAAAATGGATGAAAAAATATAATAACAATCAGAATATAATAATAGTTATTGTTGGCATAATGGAATTGCTAAAAATTTATTTTAAATATTGATAAATTTTTAAAACAAAATGTTTAGTTGAAAACAAAACATTGGAAAAATACTTTTTGAATAATCAAACTTACAATAATTGATTTTATTTGAAACATCTTAGACTAGAATCGATATCATTATTGTATTATATCGTTGATTATTTTATATTTGATGACGCGACGCAATGGCGTTCCATAATGTGAGGATGATATATTAATAACATTTATATATGCATAATATTTTGGAAATTAATAAATATATAAATAAATACCCAAAGTTAAAATTTTAGAATTTTCTCAATTTTTTTTTTTAATCCTCCCAAATTTCATCAATTGAAAGTATGCTTTTCAGAAATACATACAAACATAACTAACTATAAAAAATAACAAGCAGCTTAAAATTTTTTTGAAAGAAGAATTGATATATCCAAAAATGTTTTATAAATATATTAATATGCTATATATAGTAAAAAATTTAAAAGGAAAGTGAAAGATATTAATTATTATATAAATATATATATTTAAATTTAATTTGTTATTGAATTTATATATTTATATGTAACTTTATTTGTATAAGATGTTAATAAATATGTAATAATTAATATATGTGTAATATTTTTAGAAAATCAATTCTAAAAGTTAAAATAAACAAAAATTAATATTACGATATTAATTGAGATTTTATTAAATCGATTAAAACTTATTTGTTAAGATATTTTATAATAAATTAATTTTTATAAAGTCTCATTATTATGAAAATAAAAACAAGAAAATATGAAATGTATTTATAATTAATTTATTCGATTAATTACATTCCCTTCATTAATTTCAATTTTGAAATATGTTATAAACAGTTTTATTTTGAGCAATTATTTTCTTTATATGTAATCGATAATTTTACTTAATTTTTGAATTATTCGCAAAATCTTTTATTCTATTATAGTATTGAATTCTGTCTACATTATATATATATATATATATATATATATATATATATATATATATATATATATATATATATATATTATATGTATATATTGATTATTGATATATAATGATATATGATTAAATTTTTTGGAGCATAAAGTATATATTTTCTTATTACTTTGTTCTGATTATATTGTTAATGTTTGTTAAAAATGCATTAAAAGAACATATTAGTGCAAATGAAAAAAATATTATTTTTAATATTTATAAAGAAGAAATGATGTAATGATAGTGATAAATATAAATATATTTTAAAAAAAATGTATTTTACGAATATATGTATTTTAACAGAAACATTATTTAATTTTATGATATTATTGATTAATTTATATTGCATATAAAAAGAATATTAAGAAGAATATGATCTCCAAAAAAAAGAATAAAAAATGTAAAAAATTTATAAAAAAGGACATAATTGTATGATAATATGATAAAATCATTAAACAAATAATTCACTAATTTTTTCATCGAACTATTAACAATAAAAAAATTATAGAAATTGTAAATATTGATTCTATACTATTTAATTTAAAAAAAATTAATTTCATAAATTATTTAAAAAATCAATTTCAAATTTATTTGGAAATTAAACAATAATTAAATTAAACAATAAAGACCGAATTCTCATCTAAAAAAGTTATTTACAGCAATTAAAATAATTGAGAGAAATCTGTTAAATTGTTCTTTTTATTATTTAGATAAAATTTGGATTAATGCACAACACACGAAAAATTCAAACTCATTCAATGGAAGAACTTGATCATAATATTAATATCTATCGTAATATTAATTATATATAAATAGAATTCAATATGTATATTGAATATTTTTTGTGAATAATTTAAAACTTAAAGTCGATTGCTGCACAAACTGGAATATTAGCTGTTTTAAAAAGCTATTTTTTAACTTACTAAATTACTTATCTTTCATTTTTTTACTTTTTATGATTAGAACATATATTTGTAACCTTGTGGTAACAAAATAATTAATGAAATTTATTTTTTAATTATATTTACAATTAAAAATAAAATACAAATTATTAAAAATAAAAAAATAAAAAATATTTTAAATCATATAAAATTTAATAATATTATAAAATATAATTATTTAACAAATAATAGTAAACAAAATAATTAACAGCTCTATGAATTTATGATTATATCTAATCAATAAAAATATTTATAATAAAATAATCTTTTCTGCTTTTCCTATTGATTTATTTTTTTAATTCTATTAGATATTATTTTTTAATATTGTTTTTATTCATAATATTGTTTTAAATATATTCGCACAAAAAAAAATGAAAAAATTAAAAACTAGAATTAAAAATTTTTCTTTTATGATCTATAGACTTTCGAATATCTTTGTTTTAAATCAAATTATACTCAGAAATTTCTAAAAAAAATATACAATACAAATACAATTAAAAAATATTATTTAAATATTTAAATTCTATTAAACGAATTTTAAAATTGAAAGAAATATAAAATATTTAATAATGTATAATTCTAAAAATATAATAAAATATAAATAATAATCCAAATAAAATTTCAATTTACAACAAATTATATTTAAATAAATATCGCATAATATTGGGTTGGCAACTAAGTAATTGCAGATTTTTTTTAGAAAATCAAAGACAATTTTTTTATGGAACTAAATAATTTTATTCTGTAATATGTTGCCCATTTTGATCAATGATCTTTTGCCATCTTTCAAGTAGCATCATAAAACTTCTGGTTTTTATTAGCAAAAAACTGAATCAGGTACGATTTGATATCATCATCATTATTGAAATTTTTACCATTCAAGGAGTTTTGTAAAGATCGAAACAAAAAGTAATCAGATGGTGCAAGGTCAGGACTATATGGTGGCAAAACATCCCAACCAAGCTCCAATAATTTTTGCCGAGTGACCAAAGATGTGTGTGGCCTTGCATTGTCATGATGGAATACAACACCTTTTCGATTTGTCAATTCGGGCTGCTTTTCTTCAACTGCATTGTTTAATTTCGTTAGTTGTTTAATGTAGACAACAGAATTGATCGTTCGGTTGAGTGGTAAGAATTCAAAATAGACAATTCCTTTGTAATCCCACCAAACTGATAACAAAACCTTCTTTTGATGAATACCAGTTTTTGATGTTGTTTGAGCTGTTGTTTCACGTGACCTGCTCCACGATTTTTTCCGCTTGATATTGTTGTAAACAACCCATTTTTCATCGCCAGTTTTCATTATCAGTCATTTTAAAAATGGATCATTTTCATTACGTTTCTTTAGCAAATCGTAGCTGTTAATGCGTTGCGTTAAATGCTTTTCTTTCAATCATTCAATTCATTCGTGAGGAACCCATGTATCGAGTTTTTGAACATAGTCAAATTGTTTTAAGTGGTTTTCAATGCATGTATGTGATACATGAAGCTTCTCTGCAATCTCACGAATTGTACTGTGACGATCCGAATCGATTATTGCTTTGATTAGATCGTCATCAACTTCAACTGGACGACCAGAGCGTTTTTCGTCTTTGAGTGAAAAATAACCAGAACGAAATTTGTCAAACCAATTTTGACACTGCCGTTCTTTTAAGGCTTCATCGCCATAAACAGCATATAACTTTTTGTGAACTTGCGATGCGTTTTTCCCTTTGCGAAAATAAAAAAACAAAATATGACGATAATGTTCCTTTTGATTTTCCATTTTTCAACGAACGCCAAACGAAAACTACGCAACCGATCAAAAAACTTTTTTTACTGATTGACAGCTGAATTGCCAACTATCAAATAACAAAATGTGTTTTACATTTGGACTACGCCAGCAAATCTAAAAATTCAACTGAAGCCATCTATGAGTGAAATTCGCAATTACTTAGTTGCCAACTCAATAATTCGAAACGGTGAAAAAAACATGGAAAAAAATCAATTTCTCAAATTTATATTAAAAAGTCTCAAAAAATTAATAAAATTTAAAGAATACATTTATAATTATTCGAAATATTAGTATAAAAAAAAATTATTAATTCAGAACTTTTTGAGAGATTGCTTTGAAAATATAAAAAAATAAATATATAAAAATAAATATATAAAAATATATAAATTACGAGCTTATACAAGTTTTCTAAAATTATCGAATTTGGCATCGTTATTTCATTTTATTGATAAAGATTTAATTAAAACAAGTTTCATAATGTTAAAGAATTTTCAAATGTATTCTTACGCAACTATTATGAAAACATATTTGTTTCAATCTTTCGTAAAATAGCTTTTTTAAAATGTTTTTTTTTTTATTTTTAGCATTTAGCAATATTTAAAAAATACTAATCATAAGAAGTCACAATGAATTTTACATAAAAATATTTATTATATTAAAGATAACATAAATATATAAATATTTGTTGTCGATACTTGCCTATTGGGAATATTTTATAACAATTAATATGCAACGAGTAGATAACTCTTTTTTGTGATTACATATATTTACAAATTTGAAATCGTATACTTGCGGATTTCGTATTATTAATAACTTAATTAATTAATTACAAAATTATAATTTTATTATATTTTATTATAAGTTAAATAATTACAATATTAGAAAGAAATATAATAATTTTAATTAATTAATAAATTTTATTTTTAAAATTAATTAATTATAAATAATTATTACAAATAATTATAATAATTATAAATAAATATATAAAAATGATAATCAAAATTGAAATCTATAAATGAAAAAATTTATAAAATTGTTTTTTTAAATAATAAATAATCTATAAATAATTGTGCTGTGATTTTTTTCCACATTTTGACTGTTTCAAACTATTATGCATTATTCTCTCTTATATTTTTCATTTGTTTGATTCTCATATACATCGTAAGTTAAAGTGACAATTATTATTCAACCAGTACAATTGAAATGAAAGATAAATTCATTGATTAATTCTACATATTCTCACTTGGAGATTCAAGTTAAGGATTTTAGTTAACGTAAACAATTAGCACTTTAAACATATTTTTTATAAAAAATATTTACTTGGCGTCTATTATATAGATATACTATATGTATTAGAGTAAAAAATATTAAACATAAGTAAGAGAAGAATATCTTAATTTATTTAAGAATGAACTAATTCATTATTATGTTACTGACTTATTCATGTATTTTTCATTAAAATGGATTTCATTAAAATAACAAGATGAATGTAATCTAATAATTTACAATTATAATTATAATTATTAAATTATAATTATCATTTTTCAGTATTATAATACATTAATATTATTTTATATGATAAAAAAATATTTGTATACTAAAAAAAAAATTAAAAAATTTTCTTTTTTGTAACAATATTCGATATATTTATAATGACATTATATTTACATTCCATTATAAAAAAAATTGTGTATTCTGAATTCATAGATTTTAAATTGCAGTATAATTTTTCATTAAGAGACCTTCTTAAACAAATGAAATTATAAAATATTTTTAAATTGTATATAATTTAATAAATAGTTTAATAAATTATCAATTACATTTTTACATAAGATCTTTTGTATTTATTTTGACTTCTAAAAATATCACATAAGTTTATTAACATTTTATATAATAAAAAATTTGAAAAAACAATAAAAAATAAAAGATAAATTATAATAATAATAAAAAGTTATAATTAACATTGATTAATATTTAAGTTTAGATTATCTATCTTATTAATTAATTATTATTATAAATAATATACATGCAAAAATTTATTCATTTTATTTTACAAAAAAATTTTTTAAACTTTTTTCTATAAAGGTATACATATTCTTTGATATTATATCATATTATATAATATATTACATGATATATATTGATATCATATCATATGATATAGTTTTAGAATAGTTTATTAAAAATTAAAATAATATGAATATAACTTTCATTAATCCGATCGCTAATCAATATATAAAAGACTTTATATTTATAATTTTTTATAATTTTATAATTTTATAATTATATAATTTTTATAATTTTATAATATAAATTTTATAATATACTTTTATAATTTTTCGTAAATAAATTTCAAAAAACATTTTTGCATACCAAATTTCATGTTTTAAATTTAAATCTTTAGAATTAACTCTTTATAATTTATAAAAATTAAAAATCATCCATAAATATATTAATAACCTGTATTCAGTTACTATTACAAAAATTTCATATTGATTTGAATCCTATAATGTAATAATAATAATTAAATATAATTAAATATAAATAATTTTGTATTAAGATAATATTCTTCAAATAAAAATGCGAAAATGTCTGTTTAAATAGATAAATCAGAAATGATTTGTCCTTAAAGTTTTATGAAAATATATAGAGATAATTATTTATTTTTTAAGAATGGAGAAAAATATCATTTCTAACAATTATTAATAACAATGAATATTGCGATATTATGGCTCAAAAAACATGAATTTTGATTATTTTTATTCACTTTAATAATATATGATGATCATCATCAATATTAATTAATATTAATATTAATTAATTCTATAAGATATTAAATATCTAAGTATTAAATTAAATTCCCTTTTTATTTAATTTCACTAAAAATTTGTATATATTAAATATATATTGTATATATTTGTATATATTGTATATAATTATATTTGTATATATTAAATATAATTGTATATATTAAATATATATTTATAAAATTAATAATATAAAAACAATTTATAAAGTTAAAATAAAACTAATATAAGAATATATGCATGTATTCTAAAAAAGAAGGGTGATTCTTCAGATAATTTCAAATAATTTTATTTTTCAGAAACTTTTGTTGTGACTTTCTTGCGAATTACTAACTAAAAACATTAACCAATCATAGACTAATCGAACCGTAATAATAATGTTAAAAACCGAATTCGAAACAGATTTAAATTACACGTGTCGATAATAAAAAAATTAAAAAAGATATGTTAACCAAATTTATAGAAAAACAGATTAAAAGATTTGCAATATATTTAGAATCAATATTTATTGACAGAGAACCATCAATATTTATTATAATATTGTCTGCTTAAATATCATATTTTTTTCCCATTTGAATATCATAAAATTATCTTCATCACTAAGTGTTTAACATTTCATCTTGGATTCAAACTGGTAACAAAAAAAAATTCATTTACTCTTATTTGTTTCTCATTCTCGTTATCAATGTGCAATATAATAAATAAACGAAGAACAATTTTTAAAATATTTATTTTATATATTATTTTATTTCTATATTATTTTCCCGAATAAGTATCGTAACGTGTATCTGAACTTGCAATTCTTAAAAACAATATTATATAAATACAAATTATATAATTCACATATCATATATTATTAAGATAACATCAAAATGCAATCATACTTAAAACATTCATACTTAGAAGGTTTTCAATATATATGTAATATATTGTATATGTTATATAATATATAATGCATATATAGTAAAAAATATATCTATTCTATTAAATACTTGTCATCAATCTATCAATATATCTACAAATGTATCAAATACTTAAACCTATATTTAAACAAATTAAATTGGAAATATCACATAAAAAAAATTCAATACATAAAAATATTTCATTTATTGATTATCAAATAAATACTCCAATTCCAATAAATATCCAAATTCGATATATGAAACAAATTTCTCCTACATAAAGTAATTATTCATAATATGGCATCTTTAGTTGATCCAGTTATTATATACATATTATATAAAAATTATATGATATAAAAAATTATTCAAATATTAAGAAAATAGGACGCATATAATTAATTTATTTCAGATAAATAACGTATTTTGATATGCTCGAGATAATGATATCATCTCGATAAAAGATTTAAAAGAAAGAGCTCGTCGCTTCAAAAACTACAATGAGAGATTAAAAATCTCTTAATATATGAATCTAATTTTATCTTGAATAGTCTTAAATCAATTCCTAAAAAATTAAAGAAAAAATAAATTAAATCTTGAAATAGATATATATAAAACAATAAAAATTAAATAAATGCTAATTATAAAATTAACAAAAAAGCTACATGATGTACTAACAAAATTAATCATATATATCACGTAGTAATTTTTATAAATTCAATATATTAATTCAAGAAACTACGAATTTAATAAGTGAATTAAAGAAAAAAAATAAGTATGAAACAATAAAGGGATATATATCAAAATAATTAACGATACCAAATTGTCGAAATTCTCAACCTCGTGTCGAAATTCATGAAAATCCTATTTCTAAAAATTAGTATTGATAACAATGAATTTATAAATGAAAATACAGTCACTGAAATGAACAATATTATATATATATATATTTATTTATTTATTTATTATTTTGTTTTTTAACAAATTATAAATATGAAAGAACATATAAAAAAGAAAGTGTTGAGAAAAAATATACTGAATATAACAAATATTTCTTTATTGAAAAAAATTATATCGAATAATATAATTATAACATAATTATTAATTATTTATGAAACTAATTAATACATAATAATATATAATAATATATAATTAGTAACTATTTGCAGACAAATTTATTCAAAATCAATAATGATAATATAAAAAAATATAAAATTATAAAATTTATTTTATTAAGAAATAAATGATAAATACATATTTCAAATAAAAAAATAAATATCTATATTAAATAAAAAAATAATTCAGAAAGTGAGGAATAAAGATAAAATTAAATAATTAAATAAAATCATTTATCGAAAATTCAATTCAAATGTAACATTGTGTTAGCTTTTTCTAGTTCTTTTCTGAACACTGACAATATTCTAATATTTTTCTTTAGCATTAAACCAATTGACAAATTTGCGTATAACACTAAACTGATTATAGATAAAATATCACAATGTTAAAAAATAATATATATAAAGACAATATATTATAAGAACAATGGTATTTATTATTCAGATCTGCATGTCACCAATATTTAATCATCAGTTAATCACTTATAATCATTGAAGACAATTGAATTTAATTGTTTATAATTTTCCGTATTGTTACACTTTAAATATGTATTTAAATCTTTGTGTTCGAATATTAATGAATATGTGGATGATTAAAATCTATGACCGAAATTAGATAAATGAAAAGATGAAAAAATATTATTTTATTTTGATAATGAACATTATATTATAATAATGAGTGTAATACACAAAATTATAGGAAACTGCTGTCGCTTATAATAATATACGATTATAATATATGATCGTATTCGATAATTAAAATATAACAAAATTTTTATAAATTCTACATGCATACCAAAGCTGATTAATATCCATAGAAATGGGTTAAATCCATAGAATTTCTCTATAGTGAATTTAGGATATTCATAAAAACATTTATCTAATGATATCGCGAATCAGTTTCCATTTTTCAGTTTCCATATTTTTAAAATAAAAAACCTAAAATAAGTTTCTTAAAAATTAAATTGAGTTAATTAAGACTTAAGTTAAGAGTGACGCATAAAATTAAAATATTAAGGATCCATGTTTAACATAAATTTCGTTAAAAATAAATAATGATACCATAATTGGAGAATATCATTCCTGGATAAGAGTCATTATATTTCATGAAAAAGAGTAAAAATAATATTGAATAATATTTAATAAAATCTTAAAAAATATTTAATTTCAAATATAATCTAAATACTTCCATCAAAAATAGCATTATTCTTTTGCAACATTTTTTCTTCGTTTTATGCTTAAAAAAATGCCTTATAACAAAAAAAGATTTCTGTATAAAAAAATCTCAAATACATAAATCATGAATATAAGTTTAAAATTACATTAAAAAAAAGTTTTAATTTCGATATAATGTATAATATTATATTATTAAATACCTTTACTACTTATTTTATTACTTAATATTTTCTGTCAATCAATATTTACAGGAAATTTAATATAATTCAACTAATAAATTTTTAGCATTTTATTTTTGTTATATGTATATATAAATGTTTGTATTATTTCAATAACAATATCAAATCTTTCAATTTCCATAATTTTGGATACATGTCTATTGATTTATTCGATTGATTACCAAATGATCAAATTGAAAATTCAAAGATTTACAATACAGTATTATTGAAACATGCAAATGATTAAAAAAAATTATTTATAATTTATTAATTGAATTATATTAAATTACAATTATATTATATTAAATTATATTAAATTATATTAAATTAATTTATATTAAATTCCATTAATATAGTATATAGATGATAAAAATATTTTTTAAAAATTTTTCAAAATAGTAATCAATTTTACTTATGTTCTAAATTTTTACTTAATTGTAAGTCAATATTTGAATAAATTTGTTTTATAACTAAAAACTGAATTATATTATTATATTATTTATTTTATAAAATTGAATATTTTATGAAATTGATCATACACCTAAAAAACAAAAATTAAATAAAAATTAAATATATTTAATTCATATTCCATTTTTTATTCAATTTGTATTCATTTTTTTATATTGAATTATTAATCAATTATTCGTTAAAGATATAAAAAAATAATTTAGTATAATTAAAATATGTACTAAATAAAGTTCATATTATTAATTAAAAATTAATAATTATAAATTAAATAAATTAATTAGAATTTTTTACTTTATAAAGAAAAATTAAATTAAAAAATATTTTATGAAATAAAAAATTAAGATCATTTTAATATTTTTTAAATAAAATTTAATTTAATTATAAATAAATAATAAAAATTGTTTAGAATTAAAGTTCAAAGTAAATAACCGTAAAATTTATGACTTATCTATTTGAGAAGCGTTTCCTCGAATTTTCGAGGAAATATTTATATATATATATATATATATATATATATATATATATATATATATATATAATAGGGAAATATTTATTTCTCTATTATTGTTAGATATTAATTATTAAATCTTATTAAATTTAAAATAAAGGATCTAATATGAAAATAATTCGAAGACATTATGAAAACATTTAAAAAACATTTAGAATTAAATATTTTTTTAAAATACTTCAGTTTGACTGAAATGCAATATGATTCTGAACCTAGGAATGATAGCTCTTAAAAAAGCAGTTTCAACGGCAATCAAAATCATTCTATTCTTTATTTCTATTCTATTTTTATTTTCTGAAATTTATGACAAATTCGCACAAATTAGAATCTGAATATTATATATTTTTATATATTCGTTTTAAATCCAGTTCGAAATTCTTGTTAGGTTTGGAAGTTATTTTCAGAAAACTGATTTACAGTGTCTTTGGCTACAATATATTTCATATATGAAGGAATTTTTTGTGGATATTAATCTTTTGCACTTTGTTAAAATTTCATTTTGTTTTAATATAATTGGACAGACACAATTATATATTTTGTCATAATGATATCAATGATTTGTATTATTATAATAGATAGTGATTTCATAATCATGCATATTGCACTTATTAATACAATTCAGTATTCATTAAGATAGAAAAACATATTTTATCTTTTCAATCATCTAAATTCGGCTAAAGACTTCAATCCATTTATGCATACATTAATATTTCATTTTCTATCCAGCTTTGCAGTCACAAATATAAAAATTGAAACACAAATATTTAATATTAAAACATAATAATATAATATATAAACATAATAACATAAGCGAAAAAAATTAAAAAGAATAAATTCAATTAACAAGTGATCAACTGATTAATATTGGTGATCAAGAAGAATAGAAATTGAATTGAATGGCTTGATTTGATGATACATTATTTTCGTGTACATAATTTTTCAATATTTTATCTATAATCAGTTTAATGTTATGCATAAATCTGTCGAAAATTAGTTTAATATTTAAGAAAAGATAATCAGTATACTATCAGTATTTTTTTAGAAAGAATAAAAAGAGATTACACAATGACATGTTTCAAAGCTCGAGTTTTATGTGAGTAACTAACTTTATCTATTTAATTTTATTTAGAGTTTTTTATAGTAAGTTTTATAATCGTTTTTTTATAAATATATGTATTTTACTGATTTTGAATAGCAATTTAAATTTAATTTAAATTCAATTCATCCTATTCGAATAATAATTAATTAATTTATTATTACTCATCATTGTTCATAAATAAGATATAATTCAATATAATTTATTTAATGTATTTTCTTTGAAAAATATTTGATTGTTCAAATTCAGCTAATGATCATTTTTTTTATAATATATTTTATACGCGTGGCTAAAGTCGCGGCTTTATTAAATTTCACTTATTTAAAAAGAATTAATGTAATGAAAAAAAAAAAGTTATTTAAAATTATTTCAGAAATCACCAATTAATCAATGTTCTCTTATTTTTAAGACATGTATATGTATATAAATATATATGCATTATATTACAAATAATAGATATACTACATATCTATAGATACATACTATTAAAAAAAAAAACACGGCTAAAAAGAATCTTTTATTAAAATTGCCTATTTCCATTTTAGATGCTTTATTAACAACCCTGACATCACACATTACGTAGTAGTAGAAAAGCCATAATTTGAATATTAATTAATTCAAAATCGTAAAAATTATTTTCATTTATGAAGTTAGAATAATCATTTAAAACTGGAAATTATTAGATTAATTATTTTGAATACGAAATTACATTTATAAATTAAACTATTATTACAAATCATAATTAATCTACATATATTACATATATATATTATGAAAAATAAAAAAAAAATTATATTATATTTTATTTTATATAAATTTATATTATATTATAATTTTGTATTACATTGATATGTAGAATATTCTGAATTTTATGCTTATGCCAATATATTGAAATTTAGATATAGATCATCTTTGAATCAGATCAATTTTGGATTCGTAAATTTTATCTTCTCTCTGTCACAATCTGAATTAATATGTGATAAAAATACTAGAAACAAAAATACGTGTAAAAATAAGCATTTCCTTTTATCAATCATATTAATTAATCAGACGTACATTTTTTTCAAGAAACTTTTTCTCAACAGTATATATATTTATAAAAATGTGAAATATATTTGGATGGGAGATTTTAGACATCAAAATAATGAAAAAAAATTCACAAATATGTTCGATTCTTAATTAACAAATTATAAGCATTTTAAATTTATAATAGAGTAAAACAGCGAAAAAGCGAGAACATTCAATTGAATGTATAACAATATTATATTACAATGTCATTTACTCTTTTATAAAAGTAAATGCACTGATATTCTTCTATATATAAATAGTTATTTCAAATGAATTTCAATGTAATGTAATATGATGTACATATTATATAATTTCTTATTTGACAAAAATCTACTTCAAATAAATTTTAATAAATTCCAAAATATTACATATATCATTTTATTTAAATTTTAGCTAAAATATTTTATGATTACATTTTATTTAAATCCATAGTTGAATTGTTATATAACATTCTCCCTACTTATCGAAATCTATAGAAGCAAATCAAAACACACTTCCACAAGATTTTAGATTAGAAAGATTGAATATGTTTTTCTATACATAAAGTTACTTACCCTCATATATAAGATATAGAAAGTCATTAATAATATTTGAATCAATTTGAATTTCACAAATTAATGCATTAATTAAAAAATCTCTATTATCTTATCTCTATTTGAATTAAATGTTTTTTATTTCGATATGAAATTATTAAACAGAAAAAAAATAATAATCAAAATTCAATATCTATATTTTATATCATATTAATATGTGTTTTATATTCATTAAAAAATCATATAAACATTGCACTTTTTTTTCATGTTATTATTGTATATTAGTAATTTTTTTTTTATTCATTATTTTATAATATTAATTTCTTTGAATAAAATCATTACGACTATTATTTATTATCAACTTAATTTTATATAAAAATTTGAACTTTATTTTAAATAAATATTCAAATATATATTATTTCATCAAATTTAATTCCATGGCACATAATATGTTATTGAAATAGCTTATTATTAACAATTGCTAATGAATGCTCATTCATCATGGGCATTAGAAAAAAAAATTTGATAGAAAGAAAAAATAATAATATCCGAAATCGAATCTTATATTTATGTATAAATACGAGAATACGAAAATCTAAGTCAATAATTTTTCCTATTGCTTATATTGTATGCTTTGTTCTGGTTTCAATTCAGTTTATCAAGTAACGTTTATGTAGCGTATATCAAAAATAAAAAAAAAAATATGTAAAAAAAAAATTAATGAATTTGTATTTATTTTGAGTATATTTAAAAGCAATTGTAATAATAGTATGTATTTTTTATGGATATGTGATATTAATGTGTAATATCGATTCAAATTATTAATATATTATGATATTCAGATCGATTACTTCTCTCTGCATAAGAATAAAAAATATTGAATGCAAGTAAAATAAAGATAATGATTTGTTAGTGATTTGATTGGTTCATTTAATAATCTGAAATTTAAATTGATTCAATTATTAATATCATTAGTATTTCAGATTTTCTTGTACATATGAAAATAATTAAAAAAACAATGTAAAAAAATATATTCAAAGTTTCCAATTCAAAATCTAATAGAAATATATTTATTTCTATAAATTTCGGCAAATTGAATGAAATACATTTATCGATCCATCTATTTTAAATAAAATATTTGTATAATCATTCGAATATTGTAGAATTTATAATTTATCCAAAATAAGTTTCTATTAAATAACTAGTTATATGGATTTCAATTTGCAAGCAACATTGCAGTATGCATCTAACTAAGCTTTTCGCTTTTTCGCCGTTTCATTTTATCTAATATAAACTTAAATACTTATAATTATATTGTTAATTAAATAGTATCATATCAGATATATATGTATATTAATTTTTTTCATCGTTTTAATATTTAAAATCCAAAGATGTCCCACATTTTTATAAATATTCTATATATCATATATAAAAAAAATTCAATAAAGAACTATAATAATCATAAAACCAATATGAATCAAAACTGATGTATTCATAAAAAGTATATCATTTTGATTTCTATAATAACTGTTTCAAGAATAGAAATCGATATCATAATTATTTTGTATTTTTAGATTCTGCTTTATAAACAATATAATTGCATTAAATTTTAATTATCATAATTAATATTAATAAAATTATGTCATAATAGAATAATTAATATTAATAGCCTTATGTCATAATAAAATAATTAAAAAAAGTCTATGAAAAAATAATTTTTTGATAAATTCATTATCTATATTTTATATAAAATATGTCTCATAATTCAATTAAACTAATTGTAAACCAAACCTAAGCAACTGGCAGCTTACAAATCGCACGAATCTTTCTATTATATTCCTATGGGGATATTATATATATTATATATTTATATGGAAAATATGGAAAAGAGAATATAGATTGCCAATCGTGGATATATTATTTAGTAAGAATTAAAACAATGATGAGAAAAAAAGTTGTCCAAATTTAATTTAAACTATATATAAATTAATAATTTTAATATTAAAATTTTTTATAGTAGTATTTCAACCTAATGAAATACTAATTAAATTCAATATAAATTCAATATACTTTGTTCAATATTTAAATAAAGTTAAAAAAATTTTTAATTAAAATGATTAAATATGATTATTTATTAAATAATTTTTTATTTTGTTTTTTATTATTATCAAAGTTAATTTTAAAACATTAAATAATCAATGATGATTATCATAATGATTAAGTTCCAATACAAAATTAATTTAATTATATAGTAAATATTATAAATAATAATAAATTATTAAATAAATAAGTAAATAAATTATTATAAACTGGAAACATAAAAAAATTATTACATTATTTTTCATTAAAACTGATTTTTATGCATCAAATAAATTTTCTAATTAATAATTAATTATCAATTTCAAATTTTGCTTTTTCCTTTTCTATTGTTTCAGTTTATTTTTTTCTCTTATATTTATTCTTATATTTATTGTTTTATTTTTTTTTTTATTTATGATATTTTTCATTTAAAATATTGAATTAGCGTTTTTATTTTTCAAATATAGTAATCAAAAGAAAATCAACATTATTCAATTTTCAGATATTAAAGCTGTAAGATAATAACTCATATCTTGTACTTATCGAACCATTATTAAGTAAATGATAATCATTATATTTATATTTTATATAATATTATTATAAATGCAATATTTTACATATATTCTGAAAATGTGTAATAATTAAAGTTCGATTTGTTTTGTAATAATAAATATTACATTAATATTGAGGATAATTAATTATCTTAGTTGTTTAATATATCAAAAACAATAATATATAATATGTTTATAAATATTTAATATATTTCTATGAAAATTATTTTATAAATTTTTTATATATTGTGATTGTGTATATAAAATTACAATATTTAATACCTACAATATTAAATACCTACTTATAATTTGTAGATTGGCATTCTTGGTAAGGTTCTGAAAATTCCATAAAATCATAAAATAAAAAGGAAATACCTGGAATATCGGCATATTGGTGATCTGCGTGGACTTCTTGAACAGGACCTAAAAAAAGTAAGAAAAACTGTTGTATGTTTCAAACTGTTAATATGTTCCTGATCACCATGTTTCACTTTGATTTCTTTCTTTACTCGCACCTGAAAATTGCAATTAATAAAGATAGAAAAATCTTACCTTGGATAACGACCCAATGATCTCCTTCGAGGACTGCGAGATCTGGACCTATAAATTTGTCAAAAAAATATATATAATATATAAATCCTGTTGTTCATTAAATATATTCACAAAGAAATTACAATGAGGAAAATAATTGAATTATAAATTTCTGCTATAACCAAAATTGTCCTAATATTTTCTCATGCAATATAATTAATTACTTTTGGCTAACTTCATAAATTTTCAAATTTTATATAAAAATTTTTGTTTTAATATTATTTAATATATTTTAATTAGTATTATTTTAATTTATCAAATCTTTAATTTATTATTTATAGTATGAATAGCCAAAAGAATAAAAACATTAAATTATTTATAATAAATATAATATATTTTATTTGCATCCTTATATAAAATAATTTTTTAAAATATCAATTCAAATTCTTTTTGTGCATAAAAAATTCATTAAAATTCATGCATCATTTCTTAACATTTTTATTTGCTAATTGCATTATAATACCTACTTGGTAAAACACTTAAACATTTACAGTTCAAATATAATATATAGATTTAACATTAAAATCTCTTACCTGGAATATCTTGGACCTGGTCTTCGTCCACCACCTCCACGTCTGCTTCTTCCTGAAGACATTTCTACTCTTACTCTAGTTCCACAACAGCGTCTATAAAAATACAATTATATTATTATTAATTATTATTATTTTATTAATTATTTTACAATTATATTATTGAAATTCATATTATTATTATTATTTTAATTATTTTATAAATATATATTAATAATTATTATCATTTAATACTCACGTTCCATCTAATCCCCTAACTGCATCTTCTGCATCTCGTGGATCTTCAAATTCTACAAAAGCAAATCCCGGTGGATTTCTAGCAACCCACACATTTCTAAGTGGACCATATTTACTAAATGCACTTTCAATTTCATGTTTACTAGCACTATTTCCTAAATTACCGACATAAACTTTACATGAAAGATCCCATTCACGATAACGTGACATTTTCGTCTGTAAATAACAAATATTTTTTCTTTAATATTAAAATAAATTGCAATCAATTAATTCATATTTTAAATACATACATTTTAAAAAAGAAAATATTCCATGTAAATAGATATACTATTTCCTACATAAATTTATTTTTAAATTCAATAACTGATTAGAAATTAACATCCACAATTAATTTAAATATATTTATAAAATATCGATTAATAATAAAAATAATACATATAATATTAATAACACAAAATGAAATATAATATATATATATATATTGTTTTACAATTAATTTAATCTTATATAATAAACTTACGAATAAACAATCTAATTTATCACAACTTGTAATGGAAAATTTAACATACCACCATGTTGATCTCTCAATTTGTAGTAACAAACTAATTATATCAATTCGAATATTGAATCAATATTTAAATTTATCAAAAAAATTTTATATCATTTGCAACATTGTTGTATATAACGATTATTTTGTTTTAATTATTATTTGAATAAGTGTATGAATATCATGAAAGATAAGAATCTAATTGGACACAATAGAAATTTTGAAAAAATTTCCCTATTCATTTACGATATTTTTAAGAATAAATACAAATGTAATGTTTTTAATTAAATATATTTTACTTACATTTTTAAATGGATAAATTTATTAAATAGATTAAAAAATCTTGTAATAAATAAAATTGTTCTTTCAAGTACACAAATATAATAGTAAGTATAGCAAAGCTAAAAAGTTGGCATCAAATAAGAGTTCTTTACATGTTCACCTTTAAGGCTAGTTCAGACATGTTTAGTAATTTAATCGAGTTACAACCAACTAAATCGATTTAATAGAAAAGTGTCCAAATTAATATATTTAAATTTTGAAAATCGAAAAGATAAATAATGAAATTCAATAAATAAAATTGAAAATATATAAAGAAAACTTCTAAAAAAAAAAAAACAAAAAAAATAGTATATGGAAATATACAAAAATATTTATTTATTTATCTATCAACAACGATATATATTTATTAAATTATATATTATATATTATATATATTTATTTACATAAATAAAAATATAAATTATAAAAATAAAATATTTTTATTTAATTATAATTTTTTATTCAAACTTTTTCGAATAAAAAACAAAACTAATTTAAATACATAATTATTATTATTAATAATTAATATTTATTATATATTATATTTATTGTTACATAATATATATATTATTATTAATAAGTAAATAATAATAAATTAATAAATAATAATAAGTAATAATAATAATAATAGTTTTAAAAAATTGCAATAATTTTTCAGATATATTTTCAGTTTCATATTTTTTTGAATTAATAACTTTTGAATTTATTATCACTTTTTGTTTTATTATAAAATTATTTTTATGTTATATTTTTGTAATTATATGATATTCATTACTATGTTGAAACAATTTTTTCTTTTTTATTCATAATATTTTATTATCAAAAATATATAATTAAATAATAAATAAACAAAAATAATAAATAATAAATAAATATAAATATAAATAAATAATAAAAAATAATTTTTCTATATTTCTATTATGTTCTAATATTAAAAAATTATAATATTAAAAAAATAATACTGACGAATTTTCAATTTTTTTTTAAAATAGAATTATAAACTATTTGATTGTTTAAATTTTATTCACTCTAAATTTGATGACTTTTTTTTAATTATAAAAAAAAATTAAAAAAAATAAAAAATAAATTATGAAAAAAGAATAAGAAAAATTAAAATAAAAAAAGAAAATAAGCAAAATCCGGATAAAAAAAAGAATATGTTTTCTTTAAAACAAATATTCTGATGTTATTGAAAAATTAAATGAATTAAATGAATTGAAAATATGAATTGGTATCTATAAAACATTAATCCATTCTGCTTTGGACGGAAAATATTAAAAATAAAATCTTAAATTTTCACTATTACTTTTATTCACTAGATACTTTTATTTATCAGAAAAGACTATTTTGAAATTTAGATCCCATGTTCGATTAAAGATTTTATGCTTAATATTAATTAATTTTATTAATATTAATTGTTTAATAGTAATTGCTTAATGTTAATTGTTTTTTTTTTGCATAATTTTTTATTAACTTGTCAATCTTCCAGTTCTTTTAAAATTTTAAAATTTTATTTTTAGATTGTCTTAATTTATAATAGTAAGTTGAGGTCCTATATGGTTTTTTTTATATGGTTTTTTTTTATATGGTTTTTCTTCCCATCATGCGTATGAGAGTAGAATAAAATATTATATCAGTACATAAAAATGATAGTTCATAAAAAAAAAATGAGTCAGAAAGCAATTTTTATGAAAATTTATTTTTAAGATGTAAATTTATGTAAAAAGATATGTCATAATGTGATATAAATATTTTTAAGAATCGTAATCTTAAAAAACAATTTAATTAAATAAATAAATTAAATATTTTAAATATTTTTATATCGAGTTTCATTTCGAATTTTTCATGAATATTTGAAAAATATGTATTTTACATTTATATCTATTTAACATATTTCAAAAACATATTTCACTTTTTCTTTATTTATTGTTAGTACTGAAACTTTCATGGAATCAATTTACAATATTATTAAAATCGAATTTATAGTGATAGCATAACTTTATAAATAAAAAAACATCCGGACAAATTTAGATAATTAGTTATTAGTGAATAGAAAGAAACCTATTCAATCAGAAAAATCCAAGGAAATAGATTTTTTCGACTAAATTGTTTTAATCTATTCGTTTTAATCTAATTAAATTTTAGTATTCATATATAATAAATTATTAAATTATTCATCGTTCGATTAATTTAATTTATTTTATTCTCCTTCTAATAGAATTTTAAAAATCACAATATTCATTTTTTAATATTTCAATCTTTTCTTATATTTATGTATTTATACTTAGAATATCATAAGTATTAAAAATATATTAAAATAACATTCTCAATATGAGAATGTTTATCTTTTACATTTTATAAAACTTTATATTCATAACTTTATATTTTTATTTATTATAGTTTTTTCTATTTATTCTTACATCTATACATATAAATTTTATAAAGTTTTGTAACAAGTTTTATATTCATAATTTTATACATTTATATTTCACTTCTTTTTTAAGAAGCTTTAAACTTTATATAAATATTAATCTTATTTATATATAATACTTTTTTTAATTTTTATGTTTAGTCTATTATATTAATGTTGTTCGTACATAGATTTTTAAATACTTTTTTAGCAATCACATTAGATACACACATTAGATACTTTTTAGCAATCTTTCTATTTCTTTTATACATTATATATCATTTTTTAAATAATCTTTCTTTTATTCCTTCCTTCTTTCTTCTTTTCTTTTTACCTGAAAATTCTTTTTTTTTCTTTTTTATTTTTTATTCTATTTTGAATCTTTATTATTGAATCCTTTTAAAAATCTTTCAATTTTTTATTGTCTTTTTCTTGGATTTTTCTTTCTTATTGTTCATTTCTTTTTTTGTCTTTAATAATAAAAAAATTACTTACATTATTGTTCTTATTTAATATATTTAATATATAATATATATAATATATAATGTTTCTAGAAATTTTGTAGATCCAATATTTTCAATTTTTAATTTCTTAATTTTTATTTTTTTATAATTCTACTTTTATTTTGCATTTTTTCTTTGTAAAGTTGACTATTTTTGTTTTTTAGCTGATATTTTTAAATCTATTTCCTTCAAATTTTCTAAATTTATTATTTACTTATGGATTATATTGATTGTGATATATATAATACATATGTATACTTTTTTTATAGTTGTAATATCTAATATATATATATACAATTATAATATATATAATATATTATATATATTATATATTATATATATATATATATATATATATATAATATATTATATATATTATATATTATATATATATATATATATATATATATATATATATATATTATACATAATATATCATATATATTATATTATATATATATTATATTATATATATATATATATATATATATAATATAATATATATATATAATATATTATATATATTATATTATATATATAATATATATATATATATACATATATACGTGTACATATAATATATTATATATTAGAAAGTATTGAATAATCTTCTTTTTTATTTCTTCTTTTTTCTTCTTTTTGAAGAATTCTTTAGTCTTAAAAATATTCTTTAGTCTTCGCCATTCTATCATAAATCTAAAAGTGATACATCTGATTTACGTATATAAGCCATATTCTTCAATGATTTTTTGTATTGATGATTTCTTGTATCATTTATATAATTATAATTGTATATTACAAGGATTAAAATATCTCATAATAATTTTTTTTTCAGTTTAATAATTTTTAAAATTTCTCTTAAAGATATTTTCTTTTATATATAAAGATATTTCATTTATATCTACATTCATTATTTATCATATCATTTCTATGCCATTTCTTCTGTTTTCTTCGTTTATTATTTGTCTCTAATTATTTTTTTGTTTGTTTATCATTCCTTTTTTATTTCGTTTGTTGTTTTTAGATTCAGGTTTGTAGATTTATTTTCCTTTTCTTTTTTTTCCTTTTTTTTTTGGCTTTTATTTTTTTCGTTTATTTCTCATTTTTATTCTATATTTTTTTATATATATCTTCTTATTGATTTTTATTTTTATTTCTTCTACTTTTATCATTTCTATTTTCATGCTTTCTTTTTTCTTTTTATTTTTTTTCTTTTTCTTTTTCTATTAAACTTTCTATTTCTATTATCTTATATTTAAATAATTACTTCGTTTTTTTTATAAATAATAAAACATATCGTTAGTGTTACCCATTTTTGGTTATTATTTTAATTTGAAAATAAGTATAGTATTATAGTTATTTTTAATTAATTAAATCTGTATCTAAATACAATAACTCTTTTATTCGCGTAATTATATTAATAATTTTTATATTATAAATAAGTTTTTTTTTTTAATTTTCATTTCAAATTAATTGAATTCTTTTTTTAATTTCTTGATTAATCTTTCTCATTCAAAAATTTATGAAAAAGTTGATATTTTCTTTTCTTCTTGCTTTTAATATTTTATTTATATCTTTTCTTCTATAAAAGATAAGTAAATTATATCAAATCTTATTATTTTCCAATGAATTTTTTATATTGATAATAAATTTATATAATTTTAAAAAATTTCTCTATTGTTTTATTAAGACTATTTTTTTTAAAATTTATCATATTATACATAAACAATATTCATTTAAGGATAGCCATTTAAATCTTTTTCATTTGTAATATAAAAAATATATTTTAAAATTATATATTTTTCATATAATTTATGATATTTCAAAACAAATAACTTACAAAAAATATTTTTTTTTCAAAATTATTTTTTTAAATTTTCAAAATTATCAATATTTTTTCGTATAAGTATATATTTTTTTTGTTTACTTATTGTAGTTGATGATAAAAAAAATTCTGAGATAATAACATAACTTCGAAATAACTTTTGATTTTCAAAATTGAAATTATATATGAAATTTATTTTCAATATTTATATTTATTTATTTTCAATCTTAATAGTGAGAGTTTATGAAATGTAAGTAAACATAATCTAAAATCAGACTATTATTATTATTAAATTTATAAATGATATATCATTACTTTTTTTAATTATAATATTATGTTAAATAGTAAAAAATGATGTCCTATATTAAAAGAAATATTTAAAAAATAAAGATAAAATAATTAGAATTTATAGTTGTAAATTTCAATACCATTGAAAAATCATTAGAATTTATCATTTTTACCATTGATCATTTCAATATGTATATCTATAGAGAGATATTATTTATTATTTTTGAGCATTTGACAATATTGTAACTCAAAAAGATAGTAATATATGGTTTACAATTATTATATATTTAATAATAATAGTGATTAGATTTTATAGATAATATTTACTTGTATATGCATAAATTTTCACTGTTAATTTAATTTAATTTCTATAAAAAAGAATTTTGGTATATAATTTCAATTTTAAGATTTAAAAATCACTTTAAAGTCATGTCATTAATATCTTTAAATATTTTAATATCAATTATTATAATATCAATATGTAAAGGAAACAAAATATATACTTATATATGAAAAAATACTGATAACTTTAAAACTAAAAACTTTGAAAAAAATAACTTTGAAAAAAATATTCTTTGCAAGCTATTCATTTTTATTCATATTATGTATTTTATAGGAAAAATTCTTTAAAAAATAATATAATAAATTATTTATTATAATAATATAATAATATAATAATATATAATATAATATAATATAATATAATATAATATAATATAATATAATATATTATAATAAATAATACATTGTTTGGTTCTCGGAATTCGTAGAATTGATTATTTAGCAAATAATAAAAACATCTTGTAACATTTGATAACTCAAAATAATGTTTATTTAAATAATTAAAAAATAATATTACATATAAATATATTGTATAATGTATAACAATATTATTATACATATGAATGTCTGAAATCGTACAAAATTCCAAATTCGTGTAATGTTCCAAAAATCTGTAATGTTCGTTATTCTGAATTCATGAGTTTTTATTTATCATATTTATCATATATTTATAAAAAATTATATGTACAGTCTATTTATCATTTTATATCTTTCAATTTTTATTCAGTCAAATTTTTCGTTAGGAAGGAAAACCTAGTTTCAATGGAAGAATCTAAATCTGAAGATGAATCTATTTTTTTCCATCTATGTTTAGATAAAAGATAAAAAGTTTTGTTCTTATATGGATCAATTAAAATACTAATTTTCATTATTATTATTATGTTGTGTCCAATCCATAAATATTTCAAGTTCTTAATTATAAAAATAAGATTAAAAGAATGTCAAAATTAATATTATTAAAAATAAATCAAAAATCAAATATATTCTCAAAAATAATAAAGATTTTCGATTGCATCATAAATTTAAAAATATAAGAATAGTCCGAACAATAAAAAAATTTTTTTCTAAAAAAAATTATACATTAATTTCCAAAAAATTCAAGAAATGTTACTCATTTCAATTATGAAAAATAATATAATTTATTTATTTGGATACGAAATGTTAAAGTCTTTTTTTAAACATAATATTAATTTAATTTTACTTTTAATTAATAATAATTAAGTTAGTATAATATGTTTTACAATAATTATGTTGACAATCTGCGTGCTTTTGAATCAATTTTTTTGTTTACATTCAATATGTTCCGATAAAATTTAATCGCAATATCAAATATCAAAAAATATATGATATAATATGTATAATAAAAATTGTCAAAGAAATTAATTGTAGAATCTATGCTGACTTTTTGTTTCTTTTAAATACTATAAGTCTTTAAAATCTTGAAATTTTTTTTTTAAATATTCTGTATAATGAAGATATAGAATGAAAAAACATAATTGTAAATATTTAAAAATTAAGATTTTTCAAAAAGAATAGTTTACAATATATATATGAACAATGGAAATGATACATTAAAATTACTAGAAAAATTAATAATCAGAAATAGTCAGAATCAAAAAGAAGATCCAATAATATCCATTCCAATAATAGAGCAAAATTTCAATAAAAAAAATAATATAATAAAATAATAATAAAATAAAAAATAATAAATCAAAAGAAATCATAGAGAAACTTCGCATACTAACAAAAAAAGAGCAATAAATAAAACATTGAATAAATCTCATGGAGAAACTGATATTAAATAATAGAAATAAATCACATAAAGAAGAAATATACTTACATTGATAAAAAAAATACATATAAATATTATAATATAATTAGGTATAATTAACATGGCATGAATAAATATATTTAATAATAATAATATATTTAAAAACTTTAAAATCATGAAATCATCAAACTAAAAATCAATTAAGATAGATATTGAAGGAAATGAAAAGTATGATTATTGAATACAAAAAAAAAAAAATAACATAATAAAAAACGAGATATTGAAACAGTGACAAATATAACAATAATTGTAAAATGAATTAAAAAATTTGAATTAAAAAAAAAAATAATAAAAACGTATAAAAAAAATACCAAGCAATATAATAATATTAACGTTAAAAAAATAGAAATATTAAAAATGATATATAAAAAAGATTAGATTAAGAAAAAAATAATAAAAATGCCGATAAAAAATAAAAATAAAATGAATGCTAAAAAATTTAGAAAGAAATTAAGAAAAATAGTTAAAACAAGAAAAAAAAGAAAACATGAAAAAAGAAAATATAATAGAAAATATATAAGACATTGAAAGCATTAGAATGAAAAAAAAATATAATAAAAATAAAATTATTAAAATATAATAATCATTAAAGTATATAAGTATAAATAAAAAATAAATATTAAAAAATATTTAAACAAATATAATAAACAAATATTTTGAAAATTAATAAAGAAATTAAAAAAGAAAATACATAGAAAAAAATACAAAAATTATTACTAAACAAATTTTACAAACATAATATGAGAAAACAATATTAGATTATACAATCTACATATATTGATGTAGATGTCTTATCAGAAAATATAATATAAATACTACTGAATATAATAATAATAATGAAATATAAGGAAAAATTTAAAAGTTGAATAAACTAAAAAATATATTATAAAATAATGTTAAACTAAAATGTTAAACAGATAAATTAATAATGTTAAACAGAATATTAAAGAAAAAAAAGACATATCAAATTCAGAAAACATAAAATAAAACAATAAACTTAGAAAAAATTATGTAAAAAAGAAAATAAAACGAAATAAAAAAATTATAAAAAAATAACATTAACAAATACAATTTTGAAAATATTCATTGTAATAAAAAATATATTCTTAAAGAACTAAATAGGTTTCCTCAATAAATAAATCATGTGAAAATATAATATTGTTTGTTCTATAAAAATTACAGTAGAAACATACAAGCAAAAAGAGAAAACTATATAATATATATGCATTTATCGATTTCAAAAAGCTTTGATTCTATATAATATTTTAAGATATATAAAAGATATATGATTATGAGCAATAAAAGATAGATTGAATCTATTATATAAAAATTATAATCGATTTATAACAAAAAATAATAAGAATTATAATATTAAATTCCATTGTTCAAAAAATAAAACTGAAAATACATAATATTATAATATTAAAAAATATTTTTTCAATTATAAATATTTGCAACTATTATTCAATTCTGATAAAATAACAAATATTTATATACTTGTATAAAGATTATCTCATAATTATTAAATTTTATTATTAATATACAAAATTAATTAATTAATTAAAAATTATAATATTCATATTCAATTGTAATTATATCAATTAAATAATTATTATAGTAGAAATAAATATAATAATTTTAATTAATTAATTAATTTTACTTTTATAATTGATCAATTAATTATAAAATAGATATTTTATATAAAAATAATTATCAGAATCTAGGATTAAAGAAACTCATAAAACTCGTTTTTTTATAATAAATAATCCATAAATAAATTTTTTTCATCGATTAAATTTCGACAATTTTATCGCTGTATGATGCGAATCATAAAGTGTTTGATAATTCTTGCTAATAAGTTTTCTTTTTTTTATTTTTTTTTTATGATCTTCATCAAATCAGGGTCTGCTCTTGCAATTTTTTCTTATTCCAAAAAAAGAATGAAAATTATTTACTCGTAAATAATAACATTAAAATTCTCCGTTATTAATGTTCATCGCCTTATCTTCTCATTATAGGGAATTTATATTCTCTACAAATCTTATTGCAATGAAAAAAGAATTTTTTTTTAAATCTTTGTCCTTGGCAAAATTAATAAAATAAAAAATTGGAAAATTATATATAAATATATTATATTTGCTGAATCAAAATTCTTCTGAGAGTTTTAGAGTGCGAGTATATTCGATACACATTGTGCAATTCAACTATTATTAGTATTTAATTAATCTGCTAATTCATCTGGATAGGGCTTTAATCTAAAACATAACAACGGATTATCATATCCCAGAATCACATGCTTTCTTATCTATATTCTCAATTGATTCTAATTCGAATTCTGATCAGGATATTACAAATATTGCATAATCATTCTTATCGAGATTCTTCAGCGTAAGTGATATTCTTTAAAAATACGATATTCTTTAAGAATATTTATCTTATCTAGTACAGAAAAAAGCTAGAAATTCTTATTTTTATATAGAAATGATCTTTATCTCCTGCATCTTTATTCTTTATATGCAAAATACGGCGTAAAATTTGCTCAGGAAAAATTTACAATAGATGCTTCCTGAAACGTATGTGCTAGCCAATTTCCGGTTCAATAATCAGAAGTCTAAAGTCATAGAATGATCGCCAATGATGAATTTCTCACATTTCTCAGGGCAGGCCCGCATTGTGAAATATAAAATTAAAGTCGTCTAGGATCAGTATTAGCAGAATAATATGAATTAACAGAATTAGCAGAATAATAAGAAAAATTCATATCTCGTAGTTCATTTAAGTATTTTGAGAAATACCTAAATGAAAAATATGAGATTCTAATGGTATATATAATAATAAACAAAAATATGTAAGTATTTAATATCTGATTCATTGAAAAGTAGAATAATAGCTAATAATTTTATAAAATTTGGATTATTATAAGTATAGATGTTTTATTTCATAATCCACAAAACATATTTATTATTAAATTATATATAATTTCTATATTGTATTTCTTCTATTGTATTTATATTCATAAATTTGTTGAGGGATTCTCGAATTTGTCTAATTTCTTTTTTTAATTATTGTTAACAAATTTTCAGAATATTTTTATCTTATTATCGAAAAATTTTAATTACGAAATTAATTTTTTACTATTTTTATTATATATTTTGAATTCTTTCTTATAAAAAAATTATTTCATCTTTATTTTATACCGCTAGAATTATCGATAAATTATTTTGTAAGATGTAATATATTGTGTTCACTTATGTTGTGTTCATGTGTTGTGTTCACTTATTACTCGTTTCTTCATGGTAATTTTATTTATACACTTTACAATTTAATATTAATTCAAATTTATTTTTACAATGATAACTCATCTATTATAAAACACAGTATTCTCAAAATAAACATCCACTCTGCTCCGTAATCGATATCAGATTTCTTAGTAAAAAAAGATATATAGTTAATGTCCGTAAATCTAGTATTAAGAGACATTTTTCAGAATTTTTCATACTTCTGAATTTCTGAATATTCTAATCTTTTTTTCTATCCTTAATTATTATAGAGATGGGAATCTTTTTTAATAATTTCATTTCGAGATATAGTTCCAGCTAACGATAATTTAATATAATTAAAATAGAACATAATTCAAATTTGATAAATTTTTGTATTTAATTATTAAATGTAATTCTGAATAATCAAAAAACAGTCGATGGAGAGAAGTTAATACGCTCCGCGTCGAATCTTCTAATGAAGCCGTAGCGTTTCATCCCACACATTTATCTGCATCATATCTCAAACTATATTTCTTTCTAAAACGAAAGTCTCTCCATTAAAATATGAAGGCTTTATCATATTTTCATATATATTCAAATAATGCGTAGCTCATATTCGCGAACGTGAACAAATGAGAGTTTGAAAATGAAGTATTAACGGGAATAATTGTTTATTTAGAAAAATGGAACTGCTAGTTTTCAATGTTTATAATATTCAAATTATTATCTACATTATTTACAAAGACAGTTATTTTTTTTGTTCATTCTCATTATTCAAATATTCTAGGATTATTATTATATGTTTAATAAAAAGATAGTAATCTGTTGGATTTGCTCTTCGAGCAATCCTTTCATCCAATATTGTATTGGATTTCCGTTTTGTCCATCGCTTCTGTAAAATTCGTTGATTTTTCTCCATTGATCTTTTTCTAATAATTATTTCAAAAACAATGTAGTTTTGAGAATTGTCTCCTTATAGCACTTCACAAATCAGTCATCAATTCTAAGAAACGAATCTTCTTCTGAAAAAAGCTTAATAAACGTTTTTCTTTCTAAAAGAAAAAAAGCTATTTCTAATATAAATATTACGTATATTACTTATTATTTCGTTTATTACTTGTTTCTTCATAATAAATTTACACATATTATTTATAATATTAATTATTTACAATATAATATTAATTTAGATTTATTTTTATAATGATAATTTATTTATCATAGAATACAATATTTTTAAGAAGAGCAGAGAACAATATATTCATTCTATTCTGTGACTGATGTGGAATTTCGTTTAATCGATATATTTAATTTTGATAACAAACGATGTTATCTATATTTTTTATCACGATTCATATTATAATTGTCATGCTTGTAACAATATAATAAAATAAATATTATATTATTTTTTCAATTTTTATCAAAGAATTATTATTTTTGTATGAAAAACAATATAATGAATCTGCTTTTAAATTTCATAGTTTGTTCTTTCAATATTTGATCCATTTTTATTGATGAAATCTATAATATTATTTTGATTCAAATTATTTTTATCTCATCACACTATATTATTTTCTTCATTTACGAATTTTTCATATATATAAGAATATATAATAGAAATATATATAAGATATATAATATATATAAGATATATAAGAAATCTCTATATTTTATATTCTTATCAAAAAGATATATATTTTTGTAATTATTTGCAATTTTATTATTTCTGCATTTTTTTTTTTTAAATCAATTTTTTTTAAAGAACGAATAGTCTAATCTAGCCTTTGTTATTTTTCTTTATACTAATTTCTTTTCATTTTATTTGTTTTTATACATATAATAATTAATATAATAAATAATCGAAATAATTCATCTGCTATTTTTTTATTGAAATCAAAAAACATTTATATTTTTTTATTTTGATCACTATTGTATAATTCATATACACAATATTATAATACATTTATTTATTATAATATATTTATAATTTCATATAGAATGATTCTTTGTCAAAAAAATAATTATTTTCCTTTTTTTTTTTTAGTAAGTGGTTTCATATATAATTTCGCGATTCAAACTTAAAAATTAAAAAAATATGATAAACTATATTATAAATATAGAATAAACTTTGCAATAAAGATATATATATTATTTTCTAGAATTATCAACAGATGATAAAAAACTATATATTGAAAAACTATATATTCCAGATTTAATGATAAAAACTTTAATAATAAAAACTTATTAATTTAAAGATGGTTCTATTAATTTAAAAATTTTTTTCTAACAGATATTTAGTTTTTTATTTATATATTAATTTTTGAACTATTTATTTTTAATATTTTTTTGTTTATTTCTTTTTTATTTTGTTGTGTTGTGTATTTTTTTCTATATATTTAATAATAAAGTTATTTTTAATAATATAATTATTAATAAATATTTTTATTGAATTATAATTATGAAAATATAATTATGAAACTTAAATGCTAATATATCAATGAGCATATCTTTGCAGGTATCATTGAAGTACTAGATGTTAGTTTTTATACATTTTTACAAAAAGGAAATTGTTACTGAAATCTTTGCAAAATCGCAAAAAAAAAATTAAAAAGAAATCCTTTCAAATAAAAAAAGAGCTTGATGATTGATGAATAAATGAATAAAATGTACGTTTTATTATTTGATCGATTTTAAATAATATAATTTTTTATCATATCTGAGACTGTATTAACGAAAATTATGAAGTATATCAAAGATATGAGTAAAAAACATCAAATGTTTTTGTAGAAAATATAAAAACTTATAAAAAATACCAACACAGAAGATTAAATAGTTTTGGATTTTTTTTTGTCTCTTCTTTAAGATTAGAGTTTAATATATATATTATATGTAATAAAGAAGAAAATCCTGTGCATTAAAAGTTAAATATAAGATTATAAATATTGGAATTATAGAATTAAAGTGCAAACTATTTGATTTTGATTTATTAAGTGCTCAAAATATGCGAATGTAGCAAAAAAAAAAAAAAAGAAAGAATGAAAATAACTGAAAATTATATTATAAATGACTAAAATAAATATACTTTAAGTGAATTATTAGCGAATTTATGCGATGATATATAATTTTGATAGGATGAAAACTGTATTTGTATTTGAATATTGTTACTTTTTTATAAAAAAAGTCTGGAATAAATATGTGAGACAACTGGATACAAAAACATGTATGTTTGATATTATGTTTGCTAATGAATGAATATATATGAATAAATGTGCCGATTAAGCAAAATGATGTCTATATATTACCAATATAGTATTGAATTATTTGGCTATAGTATGCATGAATACTACTAGTGCATAACATGCGAATAAAAATGCCTACTATTTGATATTAATGTATCTTCTGCTTAATAATTTAAAGCAAAGATTGCAGCAAAAAAAGACAGAATGTTGAAAGAATGTATTTTAATAAATGAAATGATTGTATTAAATAAATATGAATATGAATATAATAAAGCAAATACTATATTTTTTCAAGGATAAACAAAATGATATTAATGTTAATCTAAATATATAATAATAAGTAATAGAATTTGATTAGAATTTAATTGGAATATTAAAAATGATTGTATATCACAATATGATCCTTATAAATGTTAAAATGTGTGTAATATGAATATTTTTAAAAGATAGATATAAATGTAAGATAAAAATGTAAGCTAGAAATGTGAGTAATTTAAATGAAATTTTTTAAATGTGGAATATGGAAGATAGATAAAACTAACGTGGACAGAATGGATAAAAATCGGATAAATTCAAGAAATAAATGCAAAATGCATCATCAAATGCTGAACAATAAAAAAATTGTGTGATGATAAAGAGAATTAGATACGTTAAAAAAAAAATGCAAGAATATTAATATAATAATACATTGAAAGAAAGGCAAAAAACGAGGATATAGAATAGAAAATAAAAAGAAATAATTATTAAAATAAAAATTAAAAATTAAATAAATTAAAATAAAAAAAATAAAATACAATGAATATAAATATTGAAGCGAATAAAAAAAAGCAATTTGTAAATCTCTCTGAATTTACGAAGTCTTGTATAAAATATGCAGAAATAAAAGTATAAAGGAAAAAATTATATTATATTATATTATATTATATTATATTATATTATATTATATTATATTATATTATATATTATATTATATTATATATTATATTATATATTATATTATATTATATTATATTATATTATATATTAAAATAATTATATTATATTATATTAAAAATGAATGGCAAGGCATGGAGAAAATATATGAATGTATTAATAAGAAAATTTTTCTTAATAATGTAAGATTAATGAAAATGAGAACATGAATGTTGAAAACAAATACTATATATTTGCACAGTATTTTTCTTTTAAACATATAGGTAAATTAAAATTTAAAATAAAATTAAATTTTTTTTCATCTATATATGAATAATATAAACTAAATTATATATGATATTCAAAAATACACCGATTTGTACGTGTTCTTTGTCTAGCTTTCTTTGTCTTATCTTTAAATAACTTCCTCATTTTTATATTATTATTATATTCATAGCTTTATTTACAATTATATACAATATACAAAGAAAATATAGAAAGGTAAAAAATTTAGTAATGAGAGAGGGACTTCGAGCAAGTATTTTTCGAAAAAAATAAATGTGAACAAAATATATAACACAACATTACTAGAAATATAGGAATGCTATATGCTTTATCACCAAAGATAGAAAAATCTTGCCCATATTCAGAAAACTTTTGAATTTTTTGCGAATATTTATTGCTTACGAGATTTATAAACAATTTATTCGAAGAAATTTCTCATAATTTTTTCTTAAAATCCTTTTCTGTTCATTATCGCACGCAGATCTCTCTTAGACCTAAATAAGAGATGATGTTAACTGGAAAATCTGTCGTTTTTTAAAAGTTTAGCTAATCCTTGTAATGCTTTGACGTAACTCAGTCCCCTGGACCGAGAAATAACATATTTCAAACACGGTTGACTCAGCAATAATTAGTATCATTCTAATTTGAGAAAATCTACAAAAGAGATGTTCTGTTCCTGTTTGTTTTGAAATCTTATATTAGAAATCTTGTATAAATCATCACTCTAAGTGAAGAATTTTTCTCTAACTTGAGAGTGTCGCGAGTCAGGCATTGAATGTTATTGATTATTATTGTACCTCACTGAGAAACTAAAATCCTCCCAATTAAAGTAGGAAATTTTTTGATTTTCTGAACTTCATTGATAAAGAAATCATTCATAGTAATCATATCGTAGTCTGACCATTGAATATGACAATTAGATAATTTGTAAACATATTATGCTTTGATGACACAATTACCTGCTGTACAATTATAAGAAACCCATATCTCTCATAGATACGCATACCGCACGTCATCAATAATATACCACCAATAATATAATTATAAATTTTTTTATTATTATCTTAAATTCTTTATCTTTCAAAAATTTAATTATCCTGATATTATATTTTCACGTCTAACTAATATCTATTCCAAAATTATTACAGTTTATTACTTAGAAATCAAATTTAAATAAGAATCGCCTTTTTTAAATTTCCCTTTGCAACAAAGAAGACTTTTCTCTCAAAAAAATGAAGGCCTTAGAACAGAATAATTAATATCATGTTTGGAATTACAAGTAAATAAAAAAAAATAGTTCATTAATCAAATCAAGAACAACCAAATTTTATAAACTTCTAACATATCTTATGCTTTGTTGATTATCCTGTAAATGATAAGCAGGTAATTTCAATCACAATAATAATTTCTATTCCAAAAGATTACAAACACCAACAACAAACATTTTGTAATTGATAAATGGTTAATTAAAGTCCAACTTTTATTACAATAAGTGGTTTCCATTTCAATGGATTAGTTACATCCATCTAAAAAATAATCCATCAGATTTTATCACAATAAGTAATTCTTCACTTACATAGACTGCACTAAACGTAATTCTAAAAGATATCAGTCACATTTTTAATAATTTTATTGTTATTTTACTATCTTTTATTTATTTTATATATATTTTATTTATCTTTTCCATAAATTTCTTAATAGATTGTTTATTTTGCGCTATTTTGTTTCATATAATCTTCAGGTTTCTATTCTACTATTGTCCAATTAAATTAAAATTAAACATCTTTCTTTTCTATTACAGTACACTCACATATCAATAGTAGGTTCAGCTGTCAACATTGATTTTTTGATCCGTCTCAGAAATCATTGGATATTTCAATTTTCTTAATCGAGAATTGTAGTATTATTCAAAATCTTTTAATAATGGTATATCGATGTGCAAATCAATCAAACAGTTCTTAAAATTTGTTACGTTAGATTATTTAATAAAGATATATATTATATTATAGTTGTAGATAGCAAATGAATAGTAAATACAAATGAATTTCAGTTTTTTATTATTGGTAATGTTATATCATAATTTTTGTTACTGTTTTTAGATGTTTTATAAACGTAGATTATGTAGAAATAAATGTATATCATATTATTTAAAATAATATTAATATAATAATATAATATAATAATATAATTTAATATAATATTTATAATATTATATTAAAAATATATAATTTATTTATTTATTAAGATATACATATTTCTTATTTATTTATAAATTATTTTATGATTCAATTATTTTATGAGCATAGACATTGAAGTAAAAACTCATTGATATATAACTATTAATAATTTAATTTATTAAATAAAAATGTTATATTCTTTTGTAATCTATTTTATATGATTTCAGATATTCCATTGATGAAGATATAGAGAGAAATCGTTATATAAGTATGAATATTATTATATTTTAATTTTTTTATAAATTTATAATAATTTATTTTAATTTTTTGTTATATTTTCTAATTTGTTTATGTTATTTTTATTTTATTGTTTATGTATTTGCTTATATTTTATTTTCTCTTAATCCATTTCTTTATTATTTCAGAAATTTTGTTTTTATTTTAAACATCCATCCAGAATATGCTATCTATCCAATGGATATTCATAACTGATCATAATATTTTTATTTGAAAAAATTAAATAAATAAATTTCTATGTTTAAAATTTATTTAATTCATTTAAATCCTTTTTTTTTAGATAATTATAAATTATTAAAAATGTTTACAACATTTTTGACATATTTTTTTTTTTTTATTTTCATAATTCATAATTATGAATGTTTCATATGTTGTACATATATTTTAAACAAATTTTGTCTTTTATGTTTCAATTATAATATTTATATCTAAAAATACAAAATTCTGATTCAATAATATTTTCCTCTTATGAATTTCAAGATTCTACCTCTTATGAATTTTATAAATTCTTTTTATTTCATCAATAAGATACGAAAAACATTCACGAAATATAACTCAAATAATTTTGATTTTTTTTTCATTATTGTCTTGCATTCTATCTTATCATTATATTAATAAAAAAAATTAACATATAATAATTAAATCTATTAATGTCTAAATTATTTTCAAATTTTTCGGTAACTTTTGTTGCAATTATTTCTTTTAATGAATTATTTTTTAATTAATGAAAAAAATGATAAAATCGCTATATTCACCACATTTGTGTTTTTTTTCTTCATTTTCTTATTTTCTTAATTCATAATTTTGAATGATCTCATGCAATATTTTAAATAAATTGTTTTTTTTTTTTATATTTCATTTATAATATTTATCATATTTATCATATTTAATGAAATATTATTAAATAATATTTATATGAATAAATATTATTATATTTATTATATATTTTCACTAATGTTTAAATTTGTTCATTTATTAATATTTTTAAAATATAGGTATTATAATTTTTTTTAAATTATTCTGTAGACTTTTGAGAATATGTACATATTTATTTTTTGAAATTGTATAAATGAATGTTATAAATGAAATTTCACAATGTCTTTGTTAAAATTAATTATTGTGAAAATACTTTTTATATTTATTTAAAAATCATTAATTAATTTTAAAATTATTTGAAAACGCTTTTCTAAATTACTTTCCTTTTCTATACAAATATGTTTTTCATTAAAATAAAAATTTTTAATACAAGAGTAATTTTGTTTTTATTATATAAGATATTTATCTCATATTTATTAAAAAATAACTAAATACATTTTTTTAAAAAGTGATTGAAACCACATTAATAATGTGATTTTTTTTTTTATTGTATCAAATATGATCTTTTAGAAAGTTTTTAAAAAGATATTCATATATATCATTTTTATATGATAAAAAGATATTCATATATACCATTTTATATTCAATATATAGTAAAGAATATAAATGAATGGTACTATGAAAACTAAATGATATTTTAAATTACTATAATTTCATAAAAAAAATTGTACAAAAATCAGTCTGAATTTATTTTAAAGTATATAATCTCTACTTATTTTTTTTTTTATTATTCATTTTCTTAAAAAATGTTTTTATATCATATAACAAATAGAAAAGCAAAAATATTTTTTTCTCATAAATTTAAAAAATTCAATCATTATAACATCTGAAAAATTGAAAATTGAAATCTTTGCTTTACAATATTATTCAAAAATTTTATTTTTTTTTTTTTGTTAAATTATTGAACTTTGAATATTGAAAATGACAAAAATTTAATATTTTTTAAATTTCTCGTCTAATTTTGATATTTAAAATTCAATAATTTAAAGAAAAAAATTATAAAAGTTTGGAAATTGAAAAAAATTTAAGGAAAAATTTCAATTTTTAGATCTATACAATTACAAAAAAAATTTTCCATATTTGTAATCGATAGCTAATTGAATTTTTCAAATTTAAAAAAAAAAAAAATAACTTTGCTTTCTCATTTCATGATACAATAACATCTTTAAAAAAATGAAAGAAGAAATATGAAAATAGGTTTTCACTCTTTAAAATTCAACTTCAAGCTGATTGCAGTGTAATTTTTTTTTAGAAATTATAATAATTGAAAATTTTTCATTGAATATTGATTCATTTATATTCTTTACTATAAAAATAATTGTTAATAATGCTCTAATACGATTGAAAACAATAAAATTAAAAATAATAATAACAGTAATACTAATAATGATCACAATATACAATGTTATACTATAATATTATCAATGTTGATGATAACAACACAACAACAGTATAATAATAATAATAAACAAAATAATAATAATAATAATAATAGTAGTAGTAGTAGTAGTAGTAGTAGTAGTAGTAGTAGTAGTAGTAGTAGTAGTAGTAGTAGTAGTAGTAGTAGTAGTAGTAGTAGTAGTAGTAGTAATAGTAGTAGTAGTAGTAGTAATAGTAGTAATAATAATAATAATAATAATAATAATAATAATAATAATAATAATAATAATAATAATAATAATAATAATAATATAATAATAATAATAATATAATAATAATAATAATAATAATAATAATAATAATAATATAATTATAATAATAATAATAATAATAATAATAATAATAATAATAATATAATTATAATAATAATAATAATAATAATAATAATAATATAAATAATAGTGTTAATATTTGCTATTTAAAATCAATCAAATTATAATAAAAATGGTGGTAGCAATGATAAGAGCAATAAAAATAATTGAAATATTATAGATATTTCAATTACAATCAAAATAATAGCAGAGAATAATAATAATAAGAGCAATTTTAACAAAAGTGGCAAGATAGAAAATAGTAATGATAGTATAGTGATATATTGATATTAATATCAAAATGCTGATCATGATAATAATAAAAATAATGAAAAGGATGAGAATAACAATCTCATTAAAAGAATTGTAATAACAAAAATTATTGAAAAATTATGACAATGACAATGAAAAATATAATACACTATTTCTACATATTCCAGCGATATTTTATAACTAATACGATTTAATCCATAGTCTTTATAAATTCAATTGCAGAACAAAATTGTGTCCACCAATATTGTTCTTCTCCTCCTAATCGATTTCCATAAAAACTATCCACGTATTGAATAGTTGAAAGCAAGGACGGCGGATTAGTCTAAAAATTTAATTGGAAAAATTATTATAAGTATATATAAATATGTCATAATTATATTACTAATAATCTATAGAATCTTAACATATTTATCTTTAGAGATCTTTGAAGACAGAGATAAAATTATCTCATTCTATTTATGTCTCATTTTACGTAAATTACTTATTTTAATTTAATTTAATTTAATATTTTTATATACCAAATTTTTTAATTCTAAAATTGATTCTAAAATATATGAATATATTAACATTTTGTATGTGTATATATATATATATATATATATATATATATATATATATATAATTGAAAAACAAGAATAAAATACTTACTTTAATGATAACATAGACTAGTACAGGGATTAGATCATCAGCTGCGGGTACTCCTCTTTCAGTTGCCATTGAAAGTAGATTCATGATAGTAGTTGCACAACGAAAAACACATTGTAATTTATCTCTAGGTGTTTTATATGCTGAAATCACAGCTAATTCTGCTTGAGCCCACGGCCAGGGACATTCATAATGATATATTTTTGGAATTCGTAAGTCCTTATGATTCGGTGTTACAATTTTGGCAAGTTTTTTAATATGATCTTGAAGTAATTGGTCCCTATAAATATCACCGTCTCCATTTGGATAAAGTGCATTATGATAAACACGTGCCATCACAGTTCTTTCAACTACAGCTCTTGCCAAGTTTAATTGATTTTCGCACGCACCTATATTAACAACATAATCAATTACGTTTATAGTTAATTATCATATTTTAATATTTTATAATAAAATATATTTTATAATATTTATAATATTTAATAATATTTTATATTGATATTATAAATTTACTAACATTGCCAAATTGGATCATTGTCCATTTTTGCATGAAGTTTGCTTAAGAAGCTATCGACTAAATCTTGTTTTTCATCTGCCAATGTCAATTTTTTAAATTCGTCACAAAAACGTAGTAAAAGCGACTCTTTTTTTTCCAAAAAAACTCTTACACAAACAGATACAAGATGATTATTAATAGCATCACGATCACATTTTACTCTAATGCACAATCTAAAATTGCATAAAATTACCATCACATTAATATTATTTTATTATATTATAATAAATATTTTATATAATTAAATATATTTAGAATATTTTATTTTTAAAGCAATTTTCTAGATTTTCAAATTGATGATACAAAAAAATATATATTTCAAATAAAATTAAAAAATGAAATGAATGATTTTAGAAGATACATAATAAAAAATAATATAAATAAGTTAACTAGTTATGTAAAAATTTAATGAAAATCAACTTTGTTTTCTTATATATAATTATGTATTTTTTAGTACCATCAATAGTTTTAAAATGAATCAATTTAGATCATTCTGTATAGATATCAGTGTATATCAGTGTATAAGATAAATTTTTATAAAATCAGAATTAATACCTGTCCAAATGAGCCAATGTAGAAAGTAATCCTTGTCGGCATCTGATTAAGTATGCAATATAAGGCGATCGTTTTTGATAATCTTCTCGCAATGATTTGAATAATTTTCTACATCCATCATCGTTAAACAATCTAATACAACGTAATGTTTCATGAAGATGTGCTATTAATGCTCTGTCTTGTAAATTAATAGCTTCTGCCAATTGCAATTGTAAGAAAGCAACTAATTCATTTTCTTTTTGTGACCAATAATTACGCTACAATAAATAAATAATTTTTAAATATTTTTTTATTAATATTATATCAAATTTTATTTATAAAATATATAAATATATAAAATATTCAACTGCAAGAATACCTCAGATGTAGTATTCCAAGGAATATGTTGAAGATCAGCTGTACTAAGTACCATTCGTAATTTTCTTTTTGCATCAGAAAATGCATATGAAATTTCAATGTTATTTGGATCTATAAAAAGTCTTTCATCCTCAGTTGATTCTTTTGTGCGAGATTGATTGCTTTCCACTGATGCTGTATCACTTGCTGCACTTGGTTTTCTTCTATATTTAGCTAAAATATCATCCGTACTATCTAAAAAGTTTTTAAACCATTTTTATCATTTTTTTATTATTATTATTTCTTTTTTTGTTTTGATTTTATTTTTAGTTTTATTTTTCTATAAATTCTATAAACATTGTAATATAAAATATTAAAGAAAACAATATTTACCACAACTCGCATTACTAGTAGATGATACATCTTCTGACATTATTCTACGTAATCTATGCCGTCCTACGTCAATACTATCCCCCATAGCTTCTCGATCATAACATCTGCCGATATCGTCAGTGCCACGAATTATTTTACCTCGTCGATTTCGTAGAGACATTTTCAATTTTCCAAAAAAACTTCTTTTATTTTTCTGATCATCGTCCAACAATTCCTTGTCTCCGCGTTCTGCAGTCATATCGAAACTGATACTTTTTGGTATTGCACCACTGGATATAGTTGGTTTTGAACAATCATTCGTCATATCGCAATTTTCTGATGTTTCCATCGATAATGGTAATTCTGAATTTGTATTTTTTATTCGTGTCTCAGAACCTGAACTACTGCTTGATGCTAAACTACCAGTACTTAATCCAACAGCACCATCCGGACCATTTTCATTAACAGTCTCTTCAATAGAACTGACTAAGCTACATTCTAGTTCCTGCGACTAAAACACGCTTTGAAAATTAATTATATCATAATTATTAATCTTCAGATAACCGATTCTGAATCATTAAAACGATTATAAAATTCGAATATAAAATTATTTTTTTAAATATATTATATGATATGATTAGATTTTTTTCGAATATTTTAATCATATATTAACTTTTGTATTTTCATTTAACTTTTGTTAATAATATAGTAATGATATAATGGCAAATATATAATTTTGGTAAAGAAACTTTCTGAAGTACATAATATCATAAATTATAAATGATTCAGTATCAGCCGCTCATTATTATTCATTAATCTATCAAGCTATCTAAAAATTAAATAAGTATTGGTATAAAACCAATGAAATATATATATAAAAAAAAAAAAGAAATACAATAACGATAATAATAATAAAACATTAATGAAAACAAAAATAATAATAAAATAATAATATTACTAGTAATAATTAAATAACATAATATAATAATTAATAGTATTAAATAGCAGAAATAATTATAAATATTTATAAAATACAAACCTCTGGTTTCACTATATTGTGCGATTTCTCTGTGCTTGATAATATGGATGGTGAAATATGATTAGACAATAATAAAGTTGGCGTCACTGCTGCTACAGTAATGCGATTATGTATAGAAGAAGTTTGTCGTTCTATCTGATCTTTTCCATTTTCTATATGTAGTTTATCTATGAGATGAACTAATCTATCTTCACACGATTTATCATATTCTGTCGCACTATCCGCAATGCTATTGGCATTTTTATCAACATATTCTTGTCGACATATTGTTGTTTGATAATCAGATCTCCTTATATTTTGTCCAGTTACATTCAAAGAAGATGATGAAAGAGATGTTGGTGAAAGAATAGTTGTAGAAAATTGTATATTTTCCTGGTTTATGGACATTGATTGAAGATTTGTTGTTGATATACATTCAGTTATTATAACATTTTCTAAAAATGAAGAAAATATAATGTTAATTGAGTAAAAATAAAAATGAATAATAAGATGCATTGAAATTTTTTATAAATATTAACAGTTCTTACGAGGTAACGTCTGTGCTAATGTTTTTTCGGTTGTTTCAGCTTCACTACGAGGTTCAACTTCAATTTCAGATCTTGCAGTGTCATCGGATCTAAAATATGACAATAATAACGTAAACTTTTCTAACATTTTTGTCTTTGTATCTTATATTTTTTTCAATTTTTCCAATTTTTAATCTATAAAATATTTCACTATAAAATATACCTTGCAACACTAGCTGTATCGTCTGTATCAACTTCTGTTAATCTCTCAGAATCACTAGCTAATACATCAGTACTCCATGCTTCAGATGCAGTTTCGCTAACATCTAACACAGCTTGCGGTACTGATTCCGAAGTTGTTGGTAAAACTGAAGAAGTTTGTTCGGAACTGGGATATAATATTTTTTCTTGTTGTTCTATTATTTCACTATCTGAAGCCAAAACATCTGTTGACCAGGTATCAGATACCATTGAAACAGTTTCATCTCCTAAAAATATATACATAAACTAGAATATTTATAAAAAATTATTTTTTTTTTTGTTTTTCAAAATACCTTCGATCAATTTTTTTATTTCAAATTTACAAAATTTATCATCTATTTCGGATCGACTTTGTTTGATAGGAATATTCGATGGAGGTAAATCTAACTGTCGAGTTTCGCCTGTTGTTCGTCCTTCATCTCCTTCAGTAATTTGAGATGATGGAGTATCACGACCTACAATTACAAATTCATTTCAATTAGATTAAATAGATTCAAATATCAAATAAATATATTTATTATTATATTTATAAATATACTTTATATTTATTATATTTATTTATCTTCTATCTTAATAAAATTTAACAAAACCTGATATATTAGGTGTTCCTCGTCCCGATACACTAGCAGATACCATATCTGAAAGATTATCATTTTGATCCTCTGTTTCCAACTCAAGTGAAGAAGCAACACTATGATTTGAAGCAGCTTCTGATACAGCTTCTAAATTATCTGAAGTATTTCCGATAAAACCTTCAAATAAAACTAATAGAATTCAATATTAATAATTATCTTCTATAAAATATAAATAAATTTTTTTTATTTATAAATTAATTTTTTTCTTTTTGAACTTTTTTTCTTTTGAAATAATTTTTCAATTAATTCAAATCTTTCATATGAATATGAATAAAAATTATAAATAAATTATTTCTTTTAAGAAAAGAAAAAAAAACAATATTTAAATTTAAATAAATTATGTTCAATATATTTCATTAATTTTTTTATTATAAACAATTATTATATTTCATTCATTTTAATTTAATTTAATAATTGATTTTTGAAAAATCAAAAAATTTTAATATTTCAATACCTTCATCATGAGACAATGAAAATCTTGTCTTTTTTTCTTGATTTTCTGTACGTTCAACACCACAGTTTTCTTGTCTATCATGAACATTAGATATATCATCTGAAAGATTCAAATTAACAGGACCATTTTCCATATTGCATTGAAGTTCTGCGCATAACACCTGTCATATTAAAAAAAAAAAAGAATATAGTTGTAAATATCATAGTTGTAAATAAATAAAATTGAAATTAGTATTAGTTGGTTATGTATTAAAATATCAATTAATAAAGAATACATACTTTTTGTTCACTTAAAAGACCTACAAATTCTCCTGTATTTGGTCCAAAAGGAATAACAAGAACATCTTGAGGAGTTTTATCAATAGATTCTTCTTCAGGAGTCGAAGTACCATTCAATTCATCCCCTCCATCATTAGTTGTATTGGATGAGTATGATGATGACGACGATACTCGTACTCCCCGACCTTTTCCTATCAGAGAAATTAATATTAATTGTTTTTTTCTTTAATTAAATATTTTTTTTTTATTTATTTTTCACATTTATTCTTCAGATAACTATAAACGCATAAAAATAATAATAAAATCAATTGTGACTCGTAATAAAAATATAAGATTTTGTTAAAAATTAATATAAAAACATAAAGATTTTTATTCAAAGAATTATATTTGGAAATTTTTTTTTCAAAAAGATTAATAGATTTTATGAAAATCATTACACATATACATTTGAGAGATAATCTTATTAGAATATCAAATGAAATATATCAAAATATTTCCTAAAATGCATCATGAATGAAATTGATTGAATTTTTGAAATAAATACTTTTTTCTGAATTAAACAATTAAAATTTAAAAATAATTAATTAAATTTAAAAAAAAAATGAAAAAATAGAACCAATGCTTAAATATAATTACCTTTTCCTAATAAACTTCCTTTCTTGATAGTAGTTTCAACAGAAATATTGTTAGCTAATTTATTAGCAGTTAAAGAACCAGAAGGTAATTGAGAAAGCATATCGATCAATTGCTTTGCATCAAACGCAGTGGACGATGAATTTTCTACCGTAGCTTCTGTAGCTATAGTTTGCAAAAATATAATTAATGTATTCAATTCTGTTTCCGTAAATAAAGCAGCGGAACGAGAAAAGCCTCGAAGTTTATTGTTATCGATGATATTAGGCTCGTCTTCGAGATCTTCTGTTGCACCATCTACTATTGCATCTATTATAGAAGAAACAGAATCTTTATCGAATTTCTTATAAAGATCAAATGTTTTACTGTCAACTGCCTGGTATTTCATTAAAGAAAGCATTTGCAAAATTTGTCCAACTTGCATAAGATTGAATCGAGCAACATAGCTAATAGGTGCATCTGTTATACCATATGGTTCTGGATTTACTATTGCAGGACATATAAAATATGTAAAAACTAAATCCGTACACATTGCATGTACTTCTTTTGAATCAACATTTCCATTTTTCCCCAAAAATCCTGCCATTTGTCTAACTAGCCAGCATATACTGCTTGGAAAACAATGCATATTTTCCCGTATACTGATTATAAATTTTTGTGTAATGTGAAATAGAGAATTAATTGTCCAAAGTCTATAACGTTGTAGTTTTGCTTCATATTCAGTAGTACCTTCCTTGCCAAATTTCTTCAATCTCTCTGATGGAGGAAATCTTATAGGTGCTTTATCTGGATCGATATCAAGAAACATTTCATCTTCCATTAATAATTGTACAATAGGATTATGTAAAGCAGCAGTTAAAAAAAATTTAGCTGAAAATAGACTTTCATGAAAGACTGAATAAAATCTAGAGAAGGCACATGTGCCATATCTAAGTAATCTTCGAGGATTATCTGATGGTACAATTTGTAATAACATTAGATGCTTTAATAACTTTAAAACCAAAATTTTATCTTCTGGTAGTAAACAACTACCATATAAACCTGCTGCTAATGATTGAACTACAGTTTGCACAGAATCTGGTAATAATTTGTCCCCTTCAACTAAACATATTGCAAGTAGTTTCGGAGATTTTCTAAGAGCACCTAAAAATTCCCCATATAATAAACACGTCTGATAACGCAAATATTTATATACATCAACAAAATTTGAATTTTCCAATATATTTGCTTTTTGACAACAAGATGCTGGTGTACAATATGGTTTAGACATTATCAATTGATTGAGATTAACTCTCTGTTGTGCTGTAATCCATGCTTGTTGTGCCAAATTTGATGATGCATATAATACCTAAAGGAAATACAGTCAGTTTTTTCTTACTATATTGTTTTTATTTCATATATTGTCTTTATTTTTAATCTTTTTTTTTTTATTATTACTTACCTTTTCATTGAGTATTTGTAAATTTTGTTGTTCTGAAGTAACAAACAAGCGTTCTTGACGCAAATGATTGGCTAATTCCATTATATCCCATTGTAATGTTCCTAAAGATTCTACACTATTTTCGGATGACATTACTAAGCATACCCAAGACAATATCTATTGTGAAATAATTTTTAAATTCTCTTTTTCAATCCTATTAATATTTATCAATTTATCAAATATTTTTATATATATATATATTGTATATTATATTTGATTGTAATTTATATAAAAACCATACCTATATAATGCTAAATAAAAAAAGTTATTTTTATCTTTTTGTTTAAGAGAAAGTTTTCCAAAATATTAAAAAATAAATTAAGTGAAAATAGCTAATTATTAGGAAATATAAAAAGGAATATCACTTTGATTATAATTCTATTTCTTTTTAAAATAATGACGATTTAAATTCTGTTATCTCTCAAATTATTTTTAAATTTAGTTACACGTTGCTTGCAAAATTATGACTTTTTATTGTTGTCTTTTTTATCTCAATACAATATTCGTACCGACGCACAATCATTTTCCACTATAGGTTAGAGTTTTATTCGACAAATGGCTGTAACTATAAGTAGTTATATATTTTAATACTTATTACCAACTTCTTTATTTAAATGATTAATTTGGTATACTATTACCAACTTCTTTATTTAAATGATTAACAGTTTATTTTATATTAATTTGATGTAATTAATTTGAATAAATTAAATAAAATTTGTAATTTATTTTCTTTTGAACGGTATTAATTATAATTATCGATCGTTAATTATCGATTTTAAATTATTTTAAATTATTAAAATATATTTATAAAAAAAATATTTATAATTTTTTTTATCAACAAATAATAATAAGACAATTTCTATTATAATTATAATGTCAAATAATAAAAAATAGTAATAAAATTAGAATAAATTACTAAATTTTACTTCTTTTATAGCAACAAAATTATTAAAAAATAAATTTATTAACTTAATTTTTTTTTATATATGTTATTTTAATTTAATTATATTTATTATATCATATTATTTTAATTTGATCACTTTTATTGTTTATTTTTTATAATTAATCAATTTTATATAGAAAATCTTTCAATTATTTCAGTTTCAATTAATTCATTTTTAGATTTTCTCTTAACTTGTTTACTTTACAAATATACGTAAAATTTTTTAAATTTTTATAAACAAAAATGTTTGGTTTAATATAATGTACAACAGAAATCGATTTCATTTTTTTTTAGTTTTTTGACAAAAATTCAATTCTAACAAATTTTCACAGTATATTTTTTAAAATAGTTGCAAAAATCATGTTTTTTTTTATCAATGTTATGTTCATAGATTTAGAAAAATTTAGAACCAAAAATATATAGAGAAAATATAATTTGCCAAATGCTTAAGCTAGTCTCTTTAGTATTAAATCAATTCTCTGGTGAATTTCTTTTGGCGAATTTCTAAAAAAAAAATATGTGACATTATAATATATCTGTCGTTATGACAGATTCTTGATTTGAAGCTTAATGATCATTTCATATTTGTTTTGATAAAATATAATATTATACGAAGGTCGCTTTACTGCGACCGTACGTTAATATAAAATTATTTGAAAATGTTTTAAAATGATTGAAAATGAAAATTTTTTATTATGTATGAAATAAAAAATATATAATATTGATATATTAAAAAAAATAATAATAATTAAAATATAAAAATATTTATTATAAAAATAACAATATGATATGATATGATATATATGATATAATATAATATAATATACATAATAGATAATTTATAATATACGAATACATGATAAATAATTATTATACAATATATATAAATATATAGATAATATATGAATATATAAACACAAATTTTTGTAAAATTATGAAAAATATAAAATCTATATTATAATATAATATGTATAATTTATTTTTTAATAATCATTTTTATTTATTATTACTTACTATTATTATCATTTTTTTTACTATTATTTTGTTATTATTATCATTTTGTTTACTATTACTTACTATTATTATCATTTTATTTATTATTCTCATCACAAAGAAAGAGAAATATATAAAATATTAAATTAATTAAATAAAATCAAATAATTTTTTTAAATTTTAATTCATTTTTTATACTTATATATTAGAATTAAACATAAAATATATAGATTATTAAATAATTCTAATATATTTATATATTTTATTAATATTTTAAAATTCTTGAAATTGCACTTATTGATTTTGTTTTTAATTTATTTTTAAACTTTATTTTTATTTGTGTTATAATTGAAAAATATCTTTAAAATAAAATAACGTTAAATGTAAAATTAGCAATGTTTTTGAAAATTAATTTCTTTTTAAGATTTTCAATTGTATTAATTTTATAGCAAAATTTATTTATATTTAATTATAATAATTCTATTTTTTTAATTTTAGAAAAATAGAATAATATTTATCATACAAAATTAAAATTCTATAAATTTCATTATATTTATTTAATATATTCTATCTGTTCTATAATTTCTGTTCTATTATATAATAATTATTTATCATGTATTCATGTGTTATAAATTATTTATATTAAATTATATATTATGCATATCATATTATATTATTGAATGCTTTTATAAATATTTCTATATTAATTTTTATTCAATCTCATCCAAAACTATTTTTGATATTATAAAAGATTATAAAATTATTACAAAATTATAATAAATAATAAGTTTAAAAAAAATTTTTCATTAAACAGTATTGTTTAAATGTTTTTATTAATAATAATAATAATAAAATTTAATAAATTAATGATAATAAAATTTTTAAATATCAACATAAAATTTTTTTATTTTTTTTCATTATTTTTTGAATTTTAATTCTTAATTTCTTTTATTATTTTTGAATCTTTTATAATGTCAAAAATAGTTTTGATTCCAATAACAATAAATGAAAGAAGTAAATTTTTTTTATTATTCATATTTATATTCATATTCATCATTCAATTTTATATAAATCATTTATTAAATCATAAATCATCTGAAAAAATGGACTACTTGATAATCTAAAACATTTAAAAATCTAAAACATTTAGAAAACGAACAAATATATATTAAAATCTTTTTATTTTAAAATCATTTATCAAATATTTATAAAATTTACAAACATTTATAATGCAAATTTTAAAATTTATAAATTATTATATATATTTTTTAGTAAATGGATAATAAAAGATAAAAATATAAATATTAAATATTATAAAAATATTAGTTGTGTAAGTTTAAATTTATTTTTTATGTTTGCTTTGATAAAAATATAAAAATTGTTATATAAAACTATTCATTATTTGTTATCATTATATATGTATTATATTTTATACATATTATATACATTTTATTGTTGTATTCATTACTGCATACATTTCATATACTATTCATTATTGTGATATATATATATATATATATATTATATTTTCATGCTATACTTTAATAATACCATCGTGTTATAATCATCATCTATATGATTAAAGTTTTTTTGTTTTTTTTGCATAAATTTTTAAGTATTTTCTTTTTGGATTCTACGAGAAATATATATATAGAAATTGAATATAACAATTTCTGAATATCATGTCAGATAAATTATTTTTTATATGATATGCAATTAAGTGCATAGAATAAAAGCAAGACAGCAACTTGTATTAAATAAGAAATTAAAGAATTTTTTTTTCTAAATTATCATTTGTATGAATCATCATATATTATCTACATATTTCAATATATTATTAATGATATGATTTAAAATATAATTTATTATATTATTAATAATATGATTTATAATATAATTTATTATTTTTCAATAACTTACATTTGTATAATATGTAATATATATGTAAGGCTTTTATGTTAAATTTTTTACAGTGCCGTCTTAAATCTTGAAATTAAATAAATATGATTGTACTTTATTTTCATTAACATATCATATCAATATGTATGTAAATATTTAACATGATATATCAATATATCGATAACAAAAAGTATTTATTTTTTCTTTTAATATGATATACTTATTAAAAATATTTATTTTTATAATGGCTATTATTTTTGTTCTTTTCAAAGACATATCTTTTAATCACTAATAAATGTATTATTTGAATTAAGTCATTTTATTTTACAAATTTATATTAAGAAATTTATATCAATATTAAGAATGAAAATTTTCTTTAAAGATTATATAAATTTTTTTCTTTATATTTTTTCCTATTTTTCTTAATTATATTTATATTAATTATATTTTTCTTAATTATATTTATATTAATTAAATTTTTATATTTAATAGTTTTCTTTTTCCTGAATAATAATTTTTTAAATAAATAATTGCAAACTTTACATTTAACTTTGTATGAATCATTATTGCATTTTATAAATAAGAGCAAAATCTAAATCTTTCTAAATCGTGCATCATGAAATGATTGTTTTCTCCTTTCCTCGAAAAAGAAAAAAAAATATATTATTATTGATATTATTACTATTATTCGTGTATAAAATGTCTATTATTATTATATATTTTAAATTATATTTTTTAAATTATGGATTATACTAAATATTAAATATTTCTCTTAATATTTCTCTACGAATTCTTACTCATCTTGAAACTGTAAATTATTATTAGAAAATAAATATTATAGAAAATATTAGAAAATAAAATTAACATTATAAATTACACAAAAACTTCGAAAATTTCGACAAAAATAGATAATTTAGCAAATTATAAATTGTAACACTTGCCAACTTATTAAAAGCAAACATTGTCATATCTATAGAAATAATATGATATGAATTTTTAAAATTTCTACGGAAATTTACCAAAGGAGAATTGAATTATATTTAATAATAATAGGAATAGCATAACATTTGTGTCTTCAAATTTAATATTTATTAATTTTTAATATTGTAATATATAATATGAAGATAAACTTAAATGAACCATGTCATAATTTTATAATTTTTAATTTTATAATTTTATAATAATATTTTATAGTAATATAATATACACTATATTTTATAGTAATATAAAATATAAAAAATTATTTTAAAAATTAACTTTTTTTTATATCTTCTAATAGTTTTTGATAAATAAAATTTAAAAATATTAATTTAAAATTTATCTCAATTACTTTAGAAATTATTTCTATATAAATTCAACAATTTGAAGCATATTTGAGAGCACTACATTTATACTTACAATTTGTCTAATAAACAGAATCATAAGAATGATGGACATTTAAATGTGAAAAAAAATTTAAATTCGTTATTATGGACAAAACAATATAAATCTAATATTAATTTTAAAGTTAAAGTTACATAATGACTGAATATTTTTGTTCGATATTTTCTGATGAATACATTCAATTAGTTATTAGATAAACATAATAAATATATATATATGTTTACCTAATCTACTCTGATATTAATCTGAATTTATAAGTCAATCTTTCTATCAAATGAATTTATATAAAGCATTTTAAAAATATTGATTGCAAATTCCTGAAATAATTTTAAATAACATTTTTCTTTACAAAAATTTTTTTTTCATTTTATTAACAAGTTATTAACAAAAAATTATGTAATAATTTAAAATAATAATATAATATAAAATATAATATATAATAAATAATATATAATACAATATATAATAAATAATATAATATAATAATATAATATAATAAATAATATAATATAATAATATAATATAATAAATAATATATAATAAATAACTGAATAAAATATAATTGGCTTATATTTATAATTGTTCAATTACAGAACATAGATTTTTCAAGTTATAACGATAGCGTTCTATATGTGTGATATTATATTCGTCAAATCCAAAGAATCTGTATTGAATATATATATATATATATTGAATATTTCTATGGAGATAGAATAATAATTATGAATATATCTATAGTAATAGTAGTAATTAATTGAAAATCATTTTTTAATTACTTTAGAAAAAGAACAATTTTTTAACTATTACAAAGAAAATAAAAATTTAAAAAATTTTAAATATTTTAAAAATTAATTTTAAAAGTATGAATTGTTATTTATTATTATTATTATTTTAAAACATCTTAATTCAAATAATTTATTATTATATATTATTATATATTAAGTTAGATTATGACCATATTGTCAAATTTTGAATTGAAAATATGTAATTCTAAATGATATTTTTTTTTATAAAATATATTTTTATATTTTTAACTATATTTCAACAATTATAAAAATTTTCATAAACAATTTAAAAAATATATATAAATACAAAATATATGTCAAATATATACAATATATACAATATTTTCATCATAATTTCTTTGATCACATTATATAATAGAAGATACTAAAATCGTGCAGAAAACTAATATTTCTAAATTTAAAGTAATAAATATCAATATATAATTAGAACATTAATTATTTTATGTTTAAAATGTATTTTTAATATTAAATATTTAATTTTAAATATTTTGATGACTTTATTTCAAAATCATTCTACATTCTAAACAACTTCTTCCTATATATATAATAGATGGATTCTTTTAATTTTTCAAAATATTTACAAAAATATATTTCATTATGTATTTCAATATTAAGCATCTGTTGAAATCTCTTTGTTAAAATTAAGAATGAATATTTACGATATTTTTTATTATTTATTATGAATATAATAAAAGTGATTTTAGATTAGATTTTTTTATAGAAATGCAAAGAGAGGCAAAGTTCGTTTATGTTTTTATATAATATATATTATAATATATATATTTTTTTAATTATAATGTATATTTTAATATATATTCTTGAAATCACTTTTGGACAAATTAGAGAACTTAGATTAGATTTTTATGAAGCGAATATATAGGAGAATAAAGGATATAATTTGTGTTCAAAATACTGCAACATAATTTATATAATTATATGGATAAAATACATAAATATTATATGTTATGTAAGAATTTATATAAATAACAATTTTTTTCAAGATATTTTATTTGTTTATTATATATTTTTTTAATTTATGGATTATATAATTATTATTATTTTAAAAAATCCAAAAATCGAATGTTTCTTTATCTAAATTTTATTAAACGCTGTTGAAAATTTATAAATTTTATAACTTTATAACTTATTTATAACTTATTTATAACTTTTTTTAAATTAACTTTTTTTTTACAAATATTTCTCTCTGAAAACTAAAAGAAATTAATATTACAAAGAAAAATTAAATTACAAAGAAAAAGTGACATCCTTGACAATATATATTAAAATCAAAGCTATCAGCGAAGTAAAGTAAATAATTATCTTTATTTCACAATTATCTTATTCTTTTTACATGATTTAAAATGGATAATAAAAAAATTAATATTTTTAGTATTTTCAAACAATATTTTATAGAATATAAACAAAAAAAAATTATCATAACTGAGCATATATCGATAAATATTAGTAAAGAAAGCACTTAAAATAAATTATATAAATTTAAATAAATATATAAATGAATATATAAATTTTATTTATTTTTTCGTAACAGTGTATGATACATATTATATGATATATACATTAAGCTTTACAATACTATATTGATATTGCATTTTTCTTGTCTTATTATTAAAATAATTTTTGAAAATATTCATAATTATATAAGCTATACAAACAAATTAGTATCTTAATACATTTGCATTTCTCTTAGCTGTTATGACATTCAAATTATTCAAATATATTTGTCCTATAACTTTCTTTCTTTTTCTCGATACATGATATTTGTTGTTTAAGTTAAGGTTAATTTATTGCATTATATATGAACCATTCTGTTTTATCACTTTCTTCCATCTTTCAAAATTCTCATTATTCTCTCTTTCTAAAATTGTTAGAGCTTATTTACAAAATATTCCTCGAAATGTGTTTCTATTTCGTTTACGGATTGGAATTGTTTATTATGGAGAGAATTTTTTAATTATAAGAAGAAATAATAGTAGGATAGAGCAAGATCTCGGAAATATGGAGGATGCGTAAAATATTCTAATCAAATTGTAACAGCTTTTCCTTTACAGTCAATACAACATGCGGTTTTGCATTGTGATGAAAAATGATGCCTCGTAGGTTCGCCAATTTTGGTCATTTTTCTATTATAGCGACTTTTAATTTATTAAGCTAATTTATAAGCAATATTTTCCAAAATTGATGGTTTCATCTTAAGAAAGGAACTCATAGTAGAGCTCCACCTTTCCAATCCCAATCAAATGAACAAAAGAACTTTCTTCGGATGAAGTCCAAGCTTCACAACAATTAAAGATCTATTGGTCTTAAATCAAATGTATTTTTGATGCACATTTTGATACAGAATCCAAGTCTCGTTTGCAGTGATAAGTCTCTTTAAGAAAAGATTTTTTTCATATCGCTAGAGAAGCAAATCGCACCTAGAAATGTGATTCATAAAGTCGATATTTCCGATAATAGCTGTAGAACTCAATATTCACATCGATATATTAATATTTCATCCTAATCAGGTGATTATATACTGTTGTTCTGGGAATGTTAGTGATATCCATTATCTTCCCCACACCTTCTATATCGCGGATTTTCAGCAAGTATAGCCTTAATAAAATCCATATCCATCATTGCTGCATGACCGCGGCCTATTCTTTCATTTTTCAAAACAGCTCTAAATTTCTTAAACCAATTGCGAATGGTGGTAATAATAGTAGCACTACTCCCATATAAATCTCTCTAAAGAGATTTTATCATTGCACTTCTTAAAGAAATCCTTTCTTAAAGAAATAAAGCATAACGTGCCGTAAATGCTTCCTTTGATTATTAATATTGAACGATGTAGAAAAAAATTTTAAAAGAGACTATGTTACCAATGTATTTTAGAAGAGCTCTCTAGTTTAAAAGAGATGACTGAAACCGATGCCATAAACTAATAGATAAACCTACATGTTCATATAAACATAATCAATTAAAGTCATTCTTAATCTGGTGTGAAAGAAACTGGGATATCCTAATATTATAATTTTCTTTAATATTTTAAATGCACATTTATATATCACGAACTTCTTCGAGAACTAGATTTTAAATTTTTTAGAACTAGATTTTATCTAGAATAAAATCTTAAATATAGCTTGAATAGATTTTATCACCTAATAAAATATAAAATGTTAATATATAAAATAATATATAATTATTTAATATATAAAAATATATCTATATAAAAGTATATATAAAAATATTCTATATATAATCTATATATAAAAATATTTCAATTTTGGCACATTAAAATCATTTCATCATTTTCTAAACCATTATAATACATTTAATAAAAAAACTTCATCATCTTTGTTTTCCATAAACACTTATATTGATAATAATTATATGTAAATTTGTAATTAGCATTAACTATATCTTGCAATTGAAAAATATTATTTATAATTAATGTATAATGATTCTGAAACTTCAAAACATTTAATACAGATATGTTATTTATTAATGCATCCAATGCAGTTTAAAAACTGCACTTCCAATGCAGTTCCATTTATTAAAAGAAATTATTAAAAGAACTATTTATAATGTTTTTAAATATTAATTTTTAGATATTTTGTATCGTATCCATATGTACACAATACAATATTGTTAAGTAAAATTCTATATTCTATATAAGAAGTTCAAAATATCAAAAGTTTAAAAGTTATCAATAGAAAGAAATCTATGACAAAATATGTTCGAGATTTATGAAATGTAAGAAAAATTTTCTTGTGGAAAATTAATTTAAATAAATTTAAAATGAATGATTTATGATGTTATTGTTAAAGAATAATATCGTTTTTGAGGGAAATTTAAATAAAAATCAAACTTGTATAATTTTTGCAATTGCGAATAGAATAAATATTTTACAATATTTATTTTAATGATATTATTTTGTTACAATATTTGTACAATATTTAATTTAATGATATTATTTTGTTATAATTGAAATAATTAAAAAGCAAAGAAGAATCTAAGAGAAAATATTAAAAAAAAATTAAATAAATTCCAAAAAACGCTTAAATAATAAAAAAATATTATAGATTTTAAAAAAATATTAGAAAAATCATTTTGATCTCATTTTCTGATTATATATTTTTAAAATTCATATCTTGAAATTTTAAAGTAATATTTCTGAATTATTAAAAAATTTTTATCGAATAGTAAAAAATTATTACTTGATCTGAAATTGTAATTTATAAGAAGTACTGAATTTCAAGATTTCTTGCAAATAATATTGAAATATATTTCTTACAAGAAATCCATGAAATAAAAAAAAATTATTATAAAATTAATCTACATTATTATTATATAAAAAAACTATAAGAAACTCCTTAAACAAGATAGTTTATAGCAATATAATACAAGCAATATAAATATATAAATTTTTTTTATTATATAGATTTTTTTTAAATCTATATAAATTTTTATATAGAAAGATATTAAATATATTCAATTATAATATATATTATAAATATATAAACTAATATATTTATAAACAATATATATACTGATCTAATAGATAGAATATATGAAAATATATTTTCCAAGTTTTATTTATTTTTATCCACTCAATTATATTCTTATCAATATGTTACCTATCGACAAAAGAAGCTTCTTTAAAAACATTATTCTAATAACATTGAATAATTTTTTAACGATTTAAAGAAAAATCTTAATGTAAAATACAAATCACTACCAATTTAAAAAAAAATCATCATATCATTAAATAATAGCAAATCCAGAATAATACTATAATATAATAATATAATATGTAATATAATATATAATATTGTAATATAATAATATAATACAGGATAATATTAATAAATAATAAAAATAAAAAAGATACTAAGTAATAGCAAATACTTTATCTTATTTAAGAAAAATATTACATATTTACAGATATTAAAAATTTACAAAGTATTACACAACATACAAATACAATTGAAACAACTTATTTCAGATAAACTTTTCGATCAAAAATGCAAAAATAATAGTAAGTTGTCTTTCCAATAGTCATTTTTATACAAAATCAATAAAATATATATATTCATTAAAATATGTAAAATAGAAATATAGTAACTCGAATCTATCTTATATTTATTATATATTAAATGAAAATCTAGGCAAAGACATTATTTTTTCTGATAACAGAGTAATAGTTAAGAACAGAATTGAGCAAATAATTTACATTATAAAAACTCAAAAATTAAAAAGCAAATTAAAATCAAGCTAAATAAACTAAGCTAAAAATGTATGTTTCATATTTAATAAGCAAATTTTCTGAAAAAAAATTTGGCAATAAAATTATATATAATTTTTATAAAGAAAAATGTAAAATGTCTTGGATTAATTTCAGATAAAAAGAACATATAAAAGAAATAAAAATAAAAATCATAATCGAAAATATTAAGAAAAATAATAAAAAAAATATTTTGATACGTTCAATATGATAATATACAAAAATCCTTTAACATTTCATCAATAAAAACAAAAATTTTCCATAATATAGTATAGAAAAGTAGAATATACTTTCATTCAAAAAAATAAATAAATAAAAAATTGTTACATAAATTGAAAAAAAAATATTATGAATATACTAAAGGAAATCAGATAGTTTTGATGACAAACTAATAGAACAAATGTTTCTTGTGCAATTAGAGAATGAGATATAATTATCAATCTAATATCGATAAAAATAAATATATAATTAAATATAGAAGATATAATAAAAAAAAAAAGAATAACAATCGACATAAGAAATTCGTTATTCATAAATTAAAAAATTTGCTAGCGGTAAATTGAACGAGGATTAAATATTTCCATGAATTCATCCGTCTTCCAAAAAAAGAAATGCATAGTAATTATTCACATAAGAATTCAATTTTGAAATGAATTTTTCGGATATTCATCAAAATGCACTTCAGACGAAAATACATCTATTATAATTAAAAGGCAATTATAAATTTTTTAGTTGAAGATAATTAAATCACTTCATATTTTAAAATAATATTTCCAAATTAATGAATTGATTAGGGTAGATTTTTCCTCAGTCACCGTAATTAATTAGCAATATCAAAAATAAATATTATTTTGATAAATTATTTTTTTTCAATATTGAATCGATTCGTATCGAAAAAATAATCATTGCAATCGTTGCTATTATTATTAAAACAATATTATTCGCATATTTTTTTAACAAATAAATTTTTTATTTAGAAATATACTCAATTAGATTTTGAAAAATTTGAAACCAATATAAAGCATAAATTTTTTTTGCTTTGATAATAGAATTTTTTCTTATTATTTTTTATTTTATTAATATTTTTTTCTTTTTAATTTTTAGATATTTATTTTATTTTTAGATATAAAAGAGTTAATGACAGTTAAAAATTAAATAGATTCATAAATTATAAGAATTTAATTAAAGAATTTTAATTGAGTTGAATTTCAATTTAATTTTAATTGAAGAATTAAAGAATTTCTCTTACATAGATATTTAAATTCCGATTGATGTTTTTTCAAGTAATTATATATCATATTTATAATATATCATATTTATTATTTATTTATAGTAATCATATTTATTATATTATTATATTATATTATATTATTATATCTTTGATCTCTGTTTGCGTGAAAATTAAGAAAGATTAAATTCTTATTTAAATGGAATCAAAACTTTATTTCAATATTTTTTTCAAAATCATTCATTTAATGACTTAGAGTTTACTCATAAATATTGAGATTATTAAATTAAACAATTATTCACAACTATGATTAATAAATCGAGGTTAATTCAGTAAAATATATTATTTATCAAATTTATTTTTTTTTTTTCGAAATAATCTCACTGTAAAATATTTATATAAACAAGATTTTCGCCAATTTATGAAGTACTTTTTGTAATCTTATATATAATAAATTTGTTTCTATTACATTTATTATCTCATGAAATAATAATTTAATTTAAATTAAGAAAAAAATTATACTCACATCAAATGAATACGAAGCTTGCAGTATTTATTGAATTTTTAGCCGAAAGCTAAAATTAATAACAAATAACAAAAAATTTTGACGAGATCTAAATAAGATTTAAAATAAAAATTCGATTGATTACACATTTTATATATGTATATGTATATATAGAAGAGAATAAGATTAAAAAATCGAAAGATAAGATAAATAAATAGTTTTATTAATTAATAGTTTGAATTATGAATTATGTTATAAAGAATTTATAGAATATATAAATAAGAATGATTAAATAGAAAAAATAATAACAAAATATTAATGAATTTAACTTAAATTATTGATTATTGATGCATTATTTGCAATTATCCTTTTTATAAGTATTTTACATTTTTTTTTTTTCTTGATTTTCTTTATTATTTCTGAGTAAAGAAAGGAGAAGAATCTATTGATACTATCTACTATAAAATTTTTAAATTTTTTTCGATATTGTTTGTATCATACCTTATGCTTATATACATATGATTATTACTTTTATATATATATATATATTTGTATATAATTGTATATTTATATTTGTAAATCAAAAATCAGGAATTACTACAAAACCGAAAGATAAACGGAAATAAAGAATATATTGTATATATACTATTATATTATATATATACATAATAATCATAATAATCATGATAATTTTTGTTTTCATTTATTTCTTGCTTAATTAAAAAAATTTATAATAATGAATTATTTATATTGAAATATATTTATCTTTTTGATTATTATCTATTTTTTTAAATAATATAAATATAAATTTTTAGCATTTTAGTATTTTTAATAATATAGAGATTGAACAAATATTGATTTATTTTTAAGAGATTAGAAAATCTTAATTTGATTGCATATTTCTATGCTTTTTTGATTCTATCATTCATTTATCTTTTAATTTGAGATTATTTCTGATATATATGTTTAAACGTATATGACTATACGTTTAAATAAATATTTACTTCTCTTAAAAATATCACAATTTGTTTTTATTATGAGCTTGTTATGCGCATTGTATGTTATAAGTGTATCATCTATCATTAATATCGAATTTACATATTTTAATATTTTTTGAATAGAATATTTATAATAGCAATAATCATGTTAGATTCTACTTCTACACTTTCCAAAAATTATATGATCAAAATATTATAATATAATGCAGCCAAGATTTTTTCAAATTAATAATTCAAGCAGATAAAATTTTTAAATTTTAATATCATCAATCAGTTTTATTACAATTTAATCAAGAAGAAATTGCTAAAATTTCATAAGAAATTAAAATTAGAAAACAATAATTCAAAAAATTTTAGATAAATAAAATAAAATAAAATTTTAGATAAATAAAATTCAACAAAAAATAAAAAAAAATAAAAAATTTTTTGGTAAATTTAGTGTTATAATAGATAATTATTTTCTAAAATTTATTTTTTTTATATTTAAATATATTTAATCTTATATATATAATAATATACTAAATTAAGCAAAAAATTAAAATCATATCATATTGCAATAGCATCATATTGCTATTAGATTAAATAATCTTCAATGTTTTTAGAAATAATTAGAAATAAGATTCTTGTTATTAAAATGCAAATACATTTGTTAATAAATTTTTCAGTTAACATCATAAGTTAATTCCATAAATCTAACTTTAATACCATCAATAAATAAAGTAAAAATGGATTTTTCTTGTTTGACGATTCCTATGTTGATTACAAATTTTTTTAAGAGTTATATTATCTTTCTAGCATATTTTTGTATGTATGTATGTTATAACAACAATATTTTTTTTCCATTTTTATGTATTCGAAGATAAATTAAAACTCAAAAGAAAAAGTATCGAAATACAGAACAGAATTCAATCTACTAATTACTAGGCTAAAATGACTAATGACTCAATTTGATTCAAAAGAAAAACATAAAATTCCAGAAGAATTGAAGGAAATTTAATTCAAAAAAAAAATTCGCGACCAGCAAAAAATTCCATGAAAGAAAATTTGATTGATCATTAAATCAAATGTAAAAATTCTATAAATTTCGCAATGAAAAAGTCTTATAAGTAAGAGATATCGAATAACGAATATTCAAAGATTTATTTTAAATATCTCCTGTATATTCTAGCAAGAGAATTATTTACAGACAAGCTACTCAATTTCTGAATTCTTATAAATTATATCACTATATATATAATATATAATATGTATGTCACCAAAGCTGTATACGCGTCATCTTCATAGTAAAATATGATTTTTCATACTAAAATATACTAAAATAATACTAAAATAAACCTTTAGAAAGAAAATATATAAAATTGGTATTAACAAGAAGTAGAAATTTTTATATTTTTATATTTAATGACATTCCCAAAAAAATGAAAAAGAAACTTAGAAAGATTAAAAAACTGTAGAATAATTTTTTTTAAGAGTGTAAATATATAATAATAAAATTAGCAAATATAAAAAATTAGTTATCTATATTTTATTAATCCAGATTTTCAGAATATTAATTAAACTTAAAATTAAAAAAAACTAAAGAATTTAGGTAAATTAAAATATACTGAAATAAATTAAAGAACTTCGAACTACGTGCGCTTGCCATATCAAGTAGTAAATTCTTTTTTTTTTAAATAACATTTAAAATAGCATATCTTGTGAGTACATTAATTTTAGAATATTGAATTTTAAATTTACTAATAAACAATTTACTTTTTATATTCTATTTAAAACTAACGATGTAAATAGAATCTATTGCTTTTATTTTTATTGATTTAATTTGAAAAAATGATCATTAGTGATTTTAATTTTAATTATATTTTCGTATAATGAAATGCGGAAAAATATCTATTTATTTATCGTACTATTTCATCCAAATTTTTAGAGATGCTTTTTATTTTATTTATCAACTATTTTATTTATAGATTATAGATATATTATTTTATTTATAAATTTTTAAAATTCCTTTGATAATATGAAAGTAGTAGAAGTATGTTATTGTAATGATTGTTATTTTTGGTTGAATTGTTGTATTATATATTTTTTACTTTTTTATAATTTCTTATTTGTTTAGATAATTTTCTTCTTTTTGTTTAGATATTGTTTAAATGATATTTTTTTATAAGTTTTTATTTTTAGTACTGAATCTTTTATTGTTTTATTATTATTATTATTATATTATTATTATTGCTTCTATCTTGGTTTCTTTATTAAGTTTCCTCTTTTCTAAGTTTCCTCTTCTTATTAAATTTTTGTCATAGAATATATTAAGATCTATTCTGATATATTCACAAAAATTTGTTTCTTAAGTTAACTCATGTATTTTATTGTAATTAAATATAAATTATATATGTTAATATATGTATGTAATTTTGAATCTATTTTTATTAGGTATAGATATAATTATATTATTTAAATTGAATATTATGGTCATTATTAAATAGAAATATTTTATTAATTATTTCATTTATTGGTAAAAAAGTTATAATTGAAATAAAAAGCTAATTTTTTTACTATTGATACTAGTTGCTTTAAATAGTTGATTTATTACTTTATTAGATTTATAAAAAGGTTTAAATCTTGCATGTGATAATATATAATATTGTGTTTAATTAATATGAGATCTTAATAGGAAAATTAATTAATTTTTTTTTTTTTTTGCTATTTGATTATATGAAATATTTAGATTTATTAATCTTCTATTTTTTTTATTTTTTTTTTTTTATTTTTATTATTATTATAGATGATAATTAATATGCAATCATTTTTGCATAATATCAAATCATTTTTTATATGATACCAAATGATTATTTGCTCTATATATGTTAATTTATTTTTATTTTTGAGGATTTATTTTATGTTTGTATATTCTATTTTATATTCTTCCAACAAAAGATTCATACATTTAGATTAAAGATTGTAATTGAAAAAGGAATGACATTGGTACTTCTAATATTGCATTGTTTCTTTGTTTTTAAATTATTTTTTCAATGAATTGTCTATTATAATTTTTTTTATTTTTTGATTTTTTATAAGTTATTTATATTATCCAAAGATTGATGTATTGAAGATGAACATTGATATTTATTAACGATTATTTTTTTGGAGTTAATTTTTTTTATGAATTATATTCTTCCTATATTTAGTTTATTTAATTCGTTCAAAATTTTCTTTGAGATATTTGGGACAATATCAATCAAAAAATATGGGATATTAATGCAAAATTTATCATTTCTATCATACAATCCAAATTTATATTTAGAACATAAAAAGTTATAATTATTATTGACATGATTCACATAAAGAAAGTATATTTTTTAAATTCAGATTGTAATATAATGGTAATATTTATATATTTATTTATAATAATATTTGATAAGAAAATTGAAAAAAAATAGTAATTATTCGGAATCATAGTTACTTCATTTCAATAATTTTTGAAAATATGATTTTGAATAACTTTTTCATTTGTATATCATTGCCATTGTCATAGTTTTCGAGATATTCACAAAAAAAAATAACATAAAATTATTATATAGAATTTTATCTATATATATATAAAATATTTAAATCTTGCATATATGTATTAACATAATCTTATAAACTATTTATATAAATATATATAGTCAACTAACATTCAAAATATATAATGAGATGATTAATATTATTGCGCTTACAAGGAAACATATAAATATATGCTAATTTTTATGAAAATTATTATTAGAAAGCTAATTTTTAAAAAAATATTCGATTTTTTTTTTTTTGATTGATATCTATTTTGAAAAAATCAACATTCAAAGTTGGGGATTTTTTTTTTAATATTTTGAAAATTAGATAATATAGAGCTTATTTGCAAAATATTCTTCGACATGCGTTTTTATTTCGCTTATGGATTAGAATTTTCTGTCAGAGAATTTTTTAATAGGAATAAGTAATAAAGCAAAAATAGAGCAAGATCTAAGGAGTATGGAGAATGTGATAGAATGTCAATCAAATTGTAACAGCTTTTTTTTTACAACCAATACAACATACAGTTTTCTCGTGATGAAAAATGACGCCTCGTCGTTCGCCAATTTTGGCCGTTTTTCTACTATCGACTTTTAATTTATTAAGCTGATTGCAATATTTTCCAAAATTGATGGTTTTATCTTGAGAAAGGAGCTCATAGTAGAATTCCATCTTTCCAGTTCTATGAATAATGAATGAATAAAAAAATTTTCTTCGAATGAAGTCCAGGCTTTACAACAATTGAAGATCTATTGTCTTTAGATCAAATGTGTTTTCGAAGCACATTTTGATACGAGAAGTCTCGTTTGCAGTGACAATCTCTTTAAGAAAGGATTTTTTTCATATCACTAGAAAAACAAATCGTATCTAGAGATGCGATTCATAAAGCCGATTCATTTTCTGTCAATAGCTCTGGAACCAATCTTCACATCGATTAATTCTTTCATTCTGATTAGATGATTATATACTCTTGTTCTGAGAATGTTAGTGATATCCAGTATTTTACGCACACTATATCACGGATTTTCAGCGAGTATAGTCTTGATAAAATCTGTATCCGTCGTTGCTGCGCGGATGTTCTTTCATTTTTCAAAACAGCTCTAATGCGAACGGTCATAATAATCGTAGCACTACTCCCGCATAAATTTTGTCTAAAGTATCATTTGCACTATTACCTTTTTTAAAGCAATAAAGCATAACATGCCGTAAATGCTTCCTTTGATTATTAATATTGAACGATGTAGAAAAACATTTTAAAAGAGACTGTGTTATCAACGTATTTTAAAAGAACTCTGGAATGATTGAAACCGATGCCATAAACTAATAGATAAACCCGTATGTTAATATAAAAATAACCAATTAAAATCATTCTTAGCATAGTACGAAAGAAACTTATGAGATAATATAACTTTAGGTTATCATAATAATAAGATACTTATATAACTGTTTAGATTATCATAATAGTAAGATATAAAATTGTATCAGAATAAAATTTCTTTTTCGTTTTTGTGTAATTTGTGATAAAATGATAGGATCCTTGAATTTTAAATATTTCATAAATATAGAAAAATTTTATGTACTAAAAAAAAGTTATCGTTTCTTTAAAGATTTTTTTGAACATTAACAAAATACGATCTTGCTATACTTTTCAATTTTTCATAATTATCACCTTTTTTTTTTTTAAATTTAGGATTATGTTTTTTGCTTTTGTTCATTTTTGTTATAGTAAAATCCTTTTTCTTTTTAAATATTTTTTTTCAGTTTTATTTTATTATTTTTCATGATCTATTTTATAATTAATATATTTACTTAATACTTCAATTAATAAACAAAAATAAAGTACATAAAATATTTATTCATAGATTTTATTATTTCGATTTCTTATTGTAATATGTTCAATGTTTATATCTTATTAATTTGTCTCTGTTTTTCATAAAAATAATTAAAAAAAGAAAATACCAAGAAAAAAATTTAAGTAAATGTTGACTTTTTCGTAAATTATTAAAGAAATGATAGTTTCTTTTCTAGTAAATATAAATATATAATTTTTATATATTGTATTATATTTGTGAACCAAAAATCCACTAATGTTCTATCATTTTGTATATTTTACAAAGTGTACATGTAATGTTTTTTCAAAATGAATTTCCAATTGAAAACTATTTTAATTATTATTATAAATATTATTTTTTTCATAAGTTTCAAGTTTATTTATTATATTATTTATTTATTGATACGAAATTTTTAGTTATATTTAAATCAGTTAAATTATGAATATAATGATAAATAACAAATAATACTATTATAAATGTGCATAATTTTCCATAACCAATACATGGAAGTTTCTAAATTTATTTTTCGATTTTTATTGTTATCTTATATCCATTATATCATAAGTAATTAGTATCTTACTTTCTCACTTTAACAAATTTTTTTATTTACTTGCCAATTACCTTTTTTTATTTACCTTTCCAATTATACATTGTTTTCGATTTTTCATTTTTTTAAATTTTTTCTGAACAGTTTAAAAGCTCAGTACATTTTTTTACGTAGTAATTTTTATATTCTAGATCTATATTTTCAATATTATTTGATGAATTTGACAAATCCTATCACCGAATTTAATATTAATATAGAAACTTCAATTTCAATAAGAATGCATAGTGTGGATTCTGTAATATTGTTGAATTTTTGCATTTATCCATATATAATATTTTTATATATTAGTCGATTAAATTTACATTGACAAATTATTATTTGTCAATGTAATCTCTTTTTTATTTGTGTTATATAAATGTTTTCATCACTAATATCATTATAATTATGTTTTCATTAAGATTTTTATAACATTAATTTAATTAATCTTCATATTTGTAAAACCAAAAACTAAACAAATAAAAAAAATAATTTAATATAAACTTTAAATATAAATATAATATATGAAATTAAATATAATATATGAAACAAACATTTTAATTAAAATAATCTAAATATTATCATGTGTTTATTTAAATTATTCATTGACTATATCTTTAATAACATAAAAACTCATAAACGTTAAAAAAATACAGAAAAAATAATAATATATAATACAACATTTTCATATTTGTAGATTTGGAATAGTTTTTCTCTTAAAAATTGATCATTTAGGATTCTTGAAAATTTCCAATTCTTTCTATAAAAATATATGATAAAATTATATTATATATAACAAAATTATACATATCTTTTCTTTAGAAGGTTCAAAGACAATAAAAACATCGCCTTTAGTAAATATAATATTTTTTAAAAAGAAAATATAGGAATTTAGGTAAAAAACAAAGACATCATCGTTAATATTGTATGAATATAATATTTAAAAAAAAAAGTAGAGTATCAAAGAGTAAAAATAGAAATTGGAAATATGGAGAGTAATAAGTAAATCGATTATACAATCGGCTTACACAAAGCTAATAGATTTATGAAAGTTGAAATTTAGAAAAAATGAAAATGAAAATCTAAATAAAAATATTTTTTTAATTGAAATTATATTTGTTAGCTATATAAATATATTATAATATATATAGTCTATTAAGTGTATATACATTAGTATATAAGATTAGTATGTTAGTGATTAGTAGATTAATATGATTACTTCGATTAATATTTATCACAAAAAATATTGTGGACATTGAAATATTCATTTTCGAAAAACTATGACCAAATGTCTCCAGTTAATAATGTATAATAAACTGTACAAAACAATGGTTTGTGATTATATCGGTTGTTCATGGATTTTTTTTTTTGAGCAAATGTGGCATTTTTTTTTATTATTATATCTTATTTTTTAATAAAATGGATTTCATCGTTGAAAATTTTTTTGCAGAAATAATTGATAAAAATCTGATAACTGCTTTGTTATCAAGATTTCATTTAATAGATTTACAATGTTTTTATAGTTTGTTAACAAATTTTATATAGATCTAATTTTTTCAAATTTGTTATTAAAGTATGCATTTTTTCTAATGAACGATCGAAAAAATATATTTTTGATTGAATATTTCCATAATAAATTCTAAACAATCTTTCATTGTATATTTTTTCATAATTAAAATTATAATAGTCTATATAGATAAAAGATGTTACAACATAGGAAATATTTTTTCATAATTAAAGCTATAATAGTCTATAAATAAAAAATGTCATCACAGTTATAGAAAATACATTTGCTAAGGAAAATATATTGACAAATTTTAAAAATTTTTCATTTGCGAAATAGAAAATTCAAATATAAAGTAAATAATTCACAGATATAGATTAATTAACGATAAATATTTAAAATATATATTTCTATGATGAATTATACAAGATTATTATTAATTATAAAATAATTTAGATATTAATCATTTGAAAGTAAGTTGACAAAAAATTATAAAAAAATTTAGAAAAAAAATAAAATTTGATACAAATTTAATATGAAATTTGATATTCTTGATTGATATTTTTGATTTATAATTTTCTAGAATTTCTTTGATTTATATTATAATATATATGATTATATATAATTTATATATTTACATATATCATTAATTTCGATCGATTTAAATTTCAATCGCAAAGATTGTTTTATATTTTATTTTTGCATTTTGTGGATTCGAAGTATATTATAATTGATAATTATCTTTATTCATTGTTCATTGTTCGTCCAATAAATGGAAATGAATCTGCATAAAGATAAGCCATTTAAGGCCCTCAAGTTAAATAGATATAATATACATATTTTTATATTTTATATTATTATTTTATATTTTATTTTTCTGATTTGTTTATATATTATATAGTGATGTAAAAATATAAAACATTTATTTTATAAATGTTTATTTTATGAAAAATAGAATTATAACTAATAATTTCAATTATTTTCATAAAAATTAGCTTAATTATATATATTACAAACTCTAATAAAAAAAATGAAAATTTTATTTTCATTTATATTAATAATATATCAAGTATTTTATTTATACCAAAATAAGTAATTATAGCAATATTATATATTTATATCTTTTATATATTTAATATTTATATATTAAATATTTATATATTTTTGTATTTGAATATTTGTATAAATCAATGTTATTATTATTAAAAATCAACATCATTTTATAAACTAATATTTTGTCCATTTTTTTTTGATTTTTTATTAATGCTCCTAATCTATAAAATATATTTATTATAAAATTATATATAATTTTAATTTTATATTATATTATTCTACGTATCTATACGATTCATGTCTGTTAATGCATTCTTGAATTTACTTAACTTTCCTTTAATTATTATCCATTTTCCAATTGATTTTTTCAGGATTTTATACTGGCTACTTCATTATCGAAAAATTTTGATTATAAAGTCAATTTTTTATTATTTTGGATGTATGATATATATTTTGTTTAAAAATTTTGTTCAAAAATTATTTCATTTTTATTATATCTGATAAAATTGATAATTGGCGGTAAATTATTTTATAAAATATCTAAATATTTCTTTTACATAATCTTTTCAATTTTTTTTAAAAGATCAATACTTTTGCATGATCAAAATAGATCTAATATAATAGATTCGAATTTCAATTATTTATTGTTCGATAATGAATTCATTTGTATTGATGAAGTTCAATGCTTTCCATCTAATTCAGAATAAATTCAAATAAATTGATTTATTTTTGTTTCAATGAATTTTCACTATTATTTTTTCCCAATTATTCATGGCTCATTAAATATATAATCTATATAATAGTTTATTCTATAATTTAAAAGAGGAAATTGTTTTTTTCTATAGTTTTTCAAACAACATAATCACTAATCTTTTTTGTAATTTTTCTTTATTTTATTTTTAACATTTTTGTCTCGAATGAAATGATGTAAAATTTCATGTCTATTAAAAATAATTCGAGATTATTTTCTTGAAATTGAAGTTTTTCTTATTTTGGCCATTATTGACTATATAATTGACTCATATTAAATTTATTTAAAATTTCACATAGTGATTTATAATTGTACAAAGAAATGTTCGTTTCCTTTTTTTATTTATTTTGTATTTTCATCCTTGAGTTTTATTACTCAAACTTGAAAAATTGAAGAAATATGGTGGATTTTACAAAAAAACATATTATTTTTTACAATTATAAACAAATAATGATTAATAGTTGTTTTTTTCTTTCATTATCATTTATTTTTTATATTTCTATGTATCAAATTATTATTTTATGAGTCAAGAAGATGCTATATATTTATGTTTTTTAAAATTATTAATGGATAAATAGCAATGGATAAATAGGTTGTTGAAAGAAGTAGATGCGAGAACGAACTGACGCACAGTATTGTCAAAAGACAATAATTCAGAAAAAATTCACAATAGGATTATTTATAAATTATTTATCATAAAAGAAATGATTTTATAAATTCGATGATAGATTCTGACTCTAATAATTTAGTAGTACATCTATTTTACAATTAATTAATTATAATAAATTAATTAAAATTAAAATTGATTATAATTAATTAAAATTACATTATTTATTATTACTTATTATTATAATTATTTAATTTAATTATAAATATAATTATTTAATTAGAATATGTTTATATTTTAATAATTAAAATTATATTTTTATAATTTTTAATTAATTGTAATTAAACATAAATATTATTTTTAATTAATTAATTAATTAATAATTAGTAATTAAATTAAATAATAATTAAATAATTAATAATTTTTCTTGTAAAAATGATTTTAAAATATCTCATAAAATTTCAAAATTTCATAAAACTGTTTTTTTTTTATGTATTGTTTCATAATTATATCATATAATAATATTCAATCTCAAATAGTTGCACTATTAGCTCCAATTCCTACTGATATATATATATATATATATATATATATATATATATATATATATATATGTATATAGTAATAAAACTAATTTATTAGTTAAAATTAAAAGTTCGCAAGTTGAAAGACGATCAAAAGCAAATGTTTATATGCTAATGAATACATTTATGTTATCACTAAAATTCGAGGTTACAAGTTCGGCAGAGTTCTAAATTCTATTCTTGTAGATTAGAGGATTTTAAAAGTTCAAAAGTTTTAAACATTCTGAGAGTTCGAACGATTCTAGTGTTCCAGAAGTTCTGAGAATTTGGACTTTTCTAAGATTTTTAATGATGGTTTTAATGAAGAGCGAATTTCTCGTTCGCTGTCAACGCTTTTTGGCTGAGTTTCTTAAGGTAATTAGATCCTTCAGTTCCTAGTCCGATAATATAAAATAATTAGGTATCTTTACAAATTCAATGGTTTTATAGAACGCGTTTTTCAGTGTTCGTTGAAGGCGTGCTATGACAGAATCAATTTCTTGAGATGAATTGAGATTAGTTTTAATTTGAAACCTGAGAGTATTTTGTAATCATTTCAGTTAGTACAGAAGATGATTAAGTAGGTATTGATAGTAGAAAGCAGGAGGACAGGAATGTGGTTTGAGTTTAGATCCTAGAAAATATCAAAAATATATATATCTATCGAGATTTTGATAAACATTGGTCAAAAAGAAATCAATCGTTGAGTAGCGTTTAGTGAGAGTGAAATGGGTATAGAACAACGGAAATACAATTTGAGATTGGTTAAGTATTCTTTCAGAATTTTGCCATTTCTATTGGAGTAGAAGTTGTTTCAGTTAAGATATTTCTAATACCTAATATAAAAAATTGATTTGCGGATTGTAATAATTTTTATTTTCAACAAGAGAATGCAAGAAGTTGTTATCGCAGCAAAAAGATGTAGTAGTAAGACTATTTAAAAGAATAACCTTAAAATATTAAAATGACCATATAATCCTAAGCCCAATAGAAAATTTTTGAGTAATGTGAAAAAAATTAATACATAAGAAAAATCCTATAAACAAAACTGAATTCCGTGATGCTATAAAAAGATCGTAGAATAAAATTACTATAACAGAATGCAAAAAATTAATAGAAAGTGTATCATAACGCATACGAGCTGTTATATGTGCATATGGAAATATGACTAAATATTAAGTACTGTGAATTTTAAGTAAATTATTGTTCATTTCTTTATTTGATTAATTGTAAATTTATATGGTCGAATATTTTTTTCCGGAGTTTCCATTGGCCAAAAACTTATTTCTATCATTTATTTGTTTATTATTTTTGAGTGTATAATAAACAAATGTAATTATTTTCCTTATTCTTACATTATATTAAATTTAATGAAAATTCGATTTTTTATACACTTTTCTCTATGATATATAAAAATTTGGTATTTTCTATTAATTTCGTACTATTACGTTTGATCAAAAACTTATTGCAAGAAATAGTAATTTCTATCTGGGACAGATCCTTTAGTATTAATGAAAATTGCTTTTCGAGAGAGAAGGCAAACGTGTGAAATTGAATTTCAACTTAGCTAAGAATTTTTTTGCTTCAGAAAATAATGTAATGTTGTTAAAGTGGACTCTTATCTGTTCTTTTAGATGTTTGAGGTGGAAGTTTTTCTCAATGGCTTTTTCAAGTTGAGCTGTGAATTTATAATCATACATCATCAGCCTTGATTTTGATAGGCGATGATCTATAGAATCGATTGCTATGGATATGGTTTTTGTTGATTTCTGCTGTATTTTTTCGTCATTGATCTTAGTATCATTATTAGAGATACTGGTTCTGTTAGTCATTGCGTAACTAGAATTCTTTTGGTTAATTCCACCCTGGTCAAAATCACTAGAATTAAAAAAATCAAAACATGATGTGATTGTGAATATTTGATGTAAGGTAATATATTTTCTGAGGCTAATTGGTTTTAAGACAGTTGATTTTAGGTTTTTTATATATGTTTGTGTTATCGTTTATGCTATTGTAATTGTCTTCCTTCGTAGAAAAAAATAATTTTTTAATAGATTATCCTTAATTTTAAAGTTTAATTCGTCTAAATACTCCATCCAGAGAGCCATAGACAACTAGAATTAATTATTCATTCGATTCTATTTCGTTTAGTCAGTTCTATAATTATTTATTTATTTATTATTATATTATATTATCACTACTAGCGGGATACTTATTAAGCTTTATGAGAGACACACGTACTCTTCGCTTAGTATTGAGGAAAGGAATGAATGAGAAAATTAGGATACTTTTTTCAAAACGCTGTTCTTTAAAGCATTCTTTATATCTCGCGAACTTGCGGGTCTTCAATGGAATATACAAGTGTCCAATAATACTGTGGATCAGCTTTCTGATTGAGCGAAATCCCCAAACTGAGCAAAATTCCTAGTTTGTGGAGTCTACACCACTTACAAAATCTGTTATTTCCCCAGGAAACTTTGCAATAATTCTTCTCAGATAGAATAATGCTGATTATCATTAAGACTGGCATGTCTTGAAATGTTGTCTCAGATTCCAGGACCAGATTGACATTCCAGCCACGCCGAGTTGTTTTTAAATATATAAAAGCGAGGGATTATTCAAATTCCTCTTTCGAAACAGTGTTGTCTTAGTAACATTTATGTTATTTTTTCAATATCTGATTACTTGTTCAGTGTCTAAACATATAGTGATATTATAATTCTTAATTATTCTTCAATATTAAATAAAGTTTGTAACTATAAATGTACAATAATAATGTACCATAAGAATTCTTTAAGTATAAAAATAAAAGATTAAAGTTAAAGTTAAGATTAATTATGATTATTTGAATAATATAAATAATATATATAACATATAATATATATATAATATAATATAATAATATATAAAAAGAATACATTAAAAGATTCTAAAAAATGATCCATATAATATAATAAATCATTTATCATAATATATTTATAATTAATATTTAATAAAATTATAATAATAAAATAATTAATAGTAAGTATATTACCATATTTCAGCATTTGATGATGATTTAAATGTTGGAATTTATTTCATTTTTTGATTCATGTGTACTGATAAAATTATCAAGTTTAACATATCTTCGTCTTTATTATTTTTTTTTTTGAATTTCTTATATAAAAAAGAATTTAGAAATAGATATAAATCTAATTAAATTTAAAATTAATCTATAAAATAGATTTTTTTTTATCTTTGTTCACGATACTTTTCATATATGATACTCCTTGTATACTAAGTTAGTACAGTTTTTTTAGAAAGTTCTCCAATATAGAATATTATTTTAAATAATATTTGCATCATGAATAAGTACAGAAATGGGGAGTACTCTTTATATAACTATACATACATTTATAATCAATAAATCAATAATTTTTGAAATATTCTATGTTTATCTTGTATTTATTATTAATATTTTTAGTATAATCTCTTTAAAAAATTCCTTATGTGTGTCACTTAATCTCAAAGCTAATTTTATTTCTAATTAATCGCATATCAACAGTCAAATATATTTCATATTGTGATCGAAAACGAATAGCTGATAAAGTATAATTATTATATATTTATCTAAATTGTTACAATATATCATAATAATAAAAAGAAGGTATAGAAAAAGAAAGTATAACAATTCAATGTAATAATATCTATATACCATATTAAATAATCTAGCATTAAATATAAGTTTTATAAAATCTAATTATAATATCTAATTATATTTTAAATACAAATAACTAAAAATATCATATCATGTATCATGATATATATCAATAAAAATTACAAGACTCTATTACTAGCATATAAAATTTGATTCTAGAAAAACCAACACATAACAACAATTACAATCAATGTGTTTTTCCTTCAAATAAAATTACAATAAATCAAGAAATTTCAATAGATATTAAAATTTCAAAACTATATTAAATAAAACAAATAAAAATTATCAAGAAAAATTTTTAAAACTTGAAAAATAATTCAGAATAAAAAAAGAGAAAGAAATCAATTCATTGAAATAAAAATAAAAATTTGTTATTATAATGATCTCTTATTGATATATTATCCTCGATATCAATAAATCGAAAGACTTTACGCAAAACAGATTCAAAGTGTTTTAAAATTTAGTCATTCAGCGATTAAAGTCAAATTAGTTAAAAAGAAAATTATAATTAATAATTATATCTGATGTAAATAAAAATTGAAATGCTGAAATTACACTTTCTATAAAATTGTAGGAAAAAACCAAAATTATATATATTATATAACCAAAATTTAATCAAAGATTATAGAAGATTTCAAAAAATAAGAAAAACATATTGGGATACATTGGAGCTAAATACAATATTTTTAAAGAAAAATTTTCAAAATCATAATCACACATCTATATTTATCCCTTATCTAAGACATTAAAAAAATGACAAAAGATATTTGTTTTTAATTATTTTATAATATAAAATATAATATAAAACATAAATAGAATTAATAAAATAGATAGAATAACAAAGAAAATTATTTAATCGCATTATTTAATCGCATCTTCTTTGAATTTTCTATAGAATTAATACTAAATCTGAATAACAAACTACAAAATATTCAAATCTCTATTGAATCATCATTAAAGAAAAAATATCTCAGTGCAAAAGATGTTAAAGATATGGTTATTACATTACACAAGATACATTACACAAAGAAACTGCTTCAAAATACTAATTATACTAGAATGTATAAAAGATATTTCATAATTATATTTTTTTATGGTTTATAAATGCAAAATTAAAGATAATAAGTAAAATATATTAATTGCGAAAATCATTCTGCAAATTATAAAAATTATATGATGATAGCATCGAAATAACAATATAAACCAAATTTTACTCATAGAATCAAGTATTCATATTTACATATAACATATCATAGAAATAAAAAATTCTTTTATACAAACATTATCAACAAAAAAACTTTAAAGTAAGAATAAAAAAAATATATAATCATACTGTACACAATGTAATACAACAGAAATTTTTATTCATAATAAAAAAAATTTTCATAATGATAAATATGATATCAGAAATAATCTAAATCTCATGAACAAACAATCAAAATAAATTAAATTATTCACAACAGCAATAAATTACATCCTTATATAAAATATAATATTTAATATATATTAAATAATTCTATGAACTGCTGATATAATATAACATACTTAGATACCGCAAAAATTGATTTTATTATTATTTTATATATAGCAAACTTTTTAGATCATAATTAGTACAAAATAATCGGATATAAAATGTATTCGGCAGATTATCCTAATAGAAACGTTCATGCTGGATTTATCATAATAATAAAACATTATGTGTCTCAAACTTTTAAAAAAGATTATTTACAGGTTAAAAAGATAGTTATAGAAGATATATTCGATTCATTAATATTCAACCACGATGTTATAAAATTCGTGACATCACTATCTACTGATATGGTATAAAATTTCTTTTTTTTGAATCATCTATAGAGAGCAGCTACAAATATTAAACATTTAAGGATAATAAAGCAAAAATTTCCAAATTACTAATTTTTTAAATCTAAATATATAAAAGTGATCTTAACTGGAGAGTCTAGTTATTCGCCAATGTTTAAAAATCATAGACCAAATCTTCTGGATTTCTTTATATGGACAAAGAAAATTTTTTTATCGATGCTATAATTTCATCGTATCAAATCATATAACGGTTATTGATATAATTTCATATTTCAATTTAAAATAAGAATAAATTTACACTCCATAATGCTAAAACGGATAAATTATAACGGAATGTATTCAAAAAAATTTTTTAAGAAATATTTTTACATTATTATATATTAAATTATTATTAAAATCCAAAGAGGAAATAGACAAAGTAATTGATTGCACGTCTGCATGGGAATATACGTCGTTACTAACCAATAAAAACTACATTAATATTAATGATATAAAAAAATTATTATTACAAAAAAGTATTATAAATTGGCAATTTATAAAGTGACAATTTTCAAATCACTTTCAAAATAAAATAAAAAGGGAAAACATTTTCAAAATAAGAAAAACTTAAATCAAACTAGCAGAAATTTGAAAAAGCTATAAAAAGGACATAATGAGTCATTGAAAACATTTATTGAAAATCTGCTACCTAAGATACAAGTTAGTAGCATTGTGGAAATTTTAATAAAAAAATTAAAATGGCCTAAAAACAATTTTTCTAATTAAAACGAAAAATGGAAAATGAACAAGAACTGAAGAAGAAAAAATTGAATTTTTCGCGAGGCATTTTTCAAAATTTTTTCATATTTCAATTAATAGAAAATTAATCAGTAAATTATGAAAATGAACATCGATTCAGATGTACAATTGCCTATATTCTTTTTTTCTTATACAATTGCCTATTTCTTTTTTTAATATAAAATAATATATAAACTAATTAATATAAAGAAAAAAATTGACATTAATCCAATCTTAAAATTTTTTGAAAAATTATTAATTCATACATTAGAATCATTAAAAACATCAATTCAATTTTCAAAAAAGAAATTTGAATAACAAAAATCAAAACCAAATATTATTCAACAACATTCCTGAATGTCTTCTCGATTTCGATAAAAAAAAAAAATATTTCTCTATTATTCAAAATATAAAAACTATTACTATTATCTTATATATATTTTTTAAAATCGTATCTAATAAATAAACTATTTTAAGACTATTTAACAGATTTTATAAACAGAAGATTTAACAGACTGTTTCTAGACCATATAATTAATAACATATTTAATCTGATTTCCATAGGATAACATAATATCACTGTTTATTCTATACATGTCGGATTTTCCAAAAAAGAATAACATTATAATTGCTATCTTCGCATAGTTATATTAACTATATTATTATAAAATCAGATCTAAATTTAAATGAAATTTCCAAAAAATTGCAAAAATATCTTAACAAAATCGAAACTTCATTAAAGAAATGAAAGTTTAAAATTAATATTATAAAACCTATATATGCACATTAAGAAAATTGATATCTAGCTATAAGTATAAAAAATAAAACATTCAACAAAAAAATATTTTAGTATATACTTAAAAAAATATATGAAATATATTATATATAAAGTATATATAGTCAAAAAAAAGAATAGCAAAATATAGAGATTTATAGTGGCTAATTAATTAAAAATTATTAATTAACAAATTATTAATAAACAAGATAATATAAAATTAATTTGGTACCATTTTTGTAATTAGTTTCTAATTCCAACATTAAAATACTGGAAAGATTACAAAACAAAAAATTCAGAACTATTATGAAAAATGATACATTATGATACTGATTGATACATTATAAATTATCAAACAAGGAAATCGGCATTTCTATCAATAAAAAAAAAATTGCCTATTGATAAAAGATATCAATTATGATTATAAGCTCATTTTAAGATTCGCACTAAACTTCTTGGACACTTCTGAAGAATAAGAAAAATTAAGAAGACATTTTCTTTAATTTCTAGATTTAACAATCAAAATTAGTTAAATAACATTCTGATATATCATATATGTTCTCATTTATAAAATCATCAGATTGTATAAAATATTATTTTTGATACATTATTTTTATATTTATGCAATTAATTAAAAAATAAAAATTATTGATATTGATTGATAAAAAAATTTTTGATTTTGAGTATTTTTATCATTTATATTCTATATTCTGTTTTCAATCAATTATTAAATTCATATATTGCTGAATTTTGTTTTTGTTTCATTTTCTTTCTTTTTTTAAAAACTGATTCTTTATCTTATTTTTTTCATGTTTTGTATTAATGTGCGAAATATGGAGCAAATATTAAAAAAATCGTGAAAATATACGAGAAAAACCGATAACTCGAATTTATATTAAGATGTATAATAAATTTCTTTCTTTGTTTGATGGGAAATTAATATGATTTTTGTTGTTTAAGATTGATTTATGTGTTACATATGAACTGTTCTGCTCTATCATTTTTTTCCATCTCTTAAAATGTTTATTATTATGTTTATTTTTATTATTTTCCCTTTCCAAAATTGTTGGGATTTATTTACAAAATATTTCTCGAGATGCGTTTTTATTTCGCTTACGGATTGGAACCGTTTATCATGAAGAAAATTTTTTAAAATGATAGAAACAAATAATAGTCGGATAAAGTAAGATTTGGCGAGTACGGAGGACGCGTTAGAATGTCCCAATCAAATCGCAACAGCCTTTTTCTTACAGCCAATACAACATACGATTTTGTCGTGATGAAAAATAACACCTTGGTTCGCCAATTCTGGCCGTTTTTCTACTATGGCGACTTTCAATTTATTGAACTGATTGCAATATTTTGTAGAATTGATGGTTTTTTTTCTGAGAAAGGAACTTATAGTAGATTACATACATTTTTCCAAATGGACTTTCTCTCCAAAAGAACTTTCCTCGGATGAAGTTCATGCTTCATGATAGTTGAAAGTCTATTGTTCTTAGATCAAGTGTGTTTTCAATGCACATTTTGATTTTGAAAATCCAAGTTTCATCTGCAATGACAAACCTTTTTCATATCTTTGGAGAAAAATCGCATATAAAGACGTAATTCATAAAGCTGATTTCTGTAAATTGTGTAATCTTCTTCAAACTTTTCATCGATTGACATATCCTGATCAGGTGATTAAATATTGTTGTCTTGGAAATATTAGTAGCATCCACTATCTTGCACATATTATATTGCGGATTTTCGGCGAGTATGATTTTAATAAGATACGTATTCATCGCTGCTGAGCGGATGCGCCCTTATCTTTCAAATCAAAATTGCCAGCTCTAAATCTTTTAAACCAAATGCAGATTATCGTACTAGTTGTAGCATTCCCGTAAATAGTATAAATTTCATCTGTAATATCATTTGTATTATCACCTAATTTGCCGCAAATGCTTCCTTTGGCTATCCATATTGAACCGGTATAAAAAAAAATTTTATAAGAGATTATGTTACCAACGAAACATACTTTAAAAGAGCTGGGATTTTCTGAAACCGATGTCATAAATGGCTAATAGATAAACCTGCATGTTCATATAAAAGCCAGTTAAATTTATTCGTAGCGTGCGAAAGAAATTTATGGGATACCTTAATAGATCTTTTTCTTGCATAGATTTAATTAAATTCGCACCAACTAATGAATTGTATATCATATTTTCTGTTGATTATGATTAAAAGCAAAGAGATGTATTTTTTATTTTTTTTCTTTTTATTTTTGAAAAATATGATTATAAATTTTGAATCTATTCAAACATATCTATATCTATCTATATAGAATTTACTTATAATCGCTACGAAATTTTTTTATATTCTATTTTCTTATCTTAATAATATAATTCTATATATATATATATATATATATATATATATATATAATTATAATATATAGAATTCTTCTTATCTTAATAATTCAGTTCTTCTTTCTTTTGTTCATTGCATTCAAATAAATCTAAAAAAAATAAAATTTTTCCGTATAATAGAATTATTATCATTATGTATCAATCAAAATAGAATATAATAATTTTCATTGTTCTTAAATTCATTTGTTTTTATTTTTTAAAATTTGTAAAATTTTTTATTAAAACTTCATTTACAATAATAAACTTAAATCATTTTCATTGATTGATAAAAATTATTTATATTTTTCAGTTTCAAATATTTTATTTTATAATTTTTATAAACTTTATAAACTTTTATAAACTTTTATTTTTATTTATTTGTAAAAATTTCTTTAAAGACCTTTAAGATTATATATAAGATATTATATAACAGATAAATGGCATATTCGCATTTATATATATTAATTGACAAATATAGAATAGTATAATAATTAATCTTTCGATCTAAAGTTATTGTTAAAAATAATGTTTTTTCAGTTTTATCCTTTTCTATTTTTTGTTTTATTCTTCGAAGAAATCTTCTTTCAATGAATCTTTGAAATAATTCATGAAAATTTTTTAATATACTTTTTTAGTTTCTTTCTTATTGTTGAATTATTCTCGATGCAAAAATATCAAAGAATTAAATACATTTTTTTTTTCTTTCGTCAAATTATATTATTATCAAATCATAACATATATCATGTAATTTTTCTTCTCCATTATTTGTACGATTATTTAAAAAATATTATTCAAAAATATTTTTTCGTTTATTTGCTTATTCAAAGAGAACTCAATATCAAATTTGCAATGAACTTTTTATCATAAAACATTCCTATAATTTTCACAATGCAAAAAAACATTACAACAAAATATAATGATATTCTTCCATAATGAAAAATATCTTCTTGAGATCGCAATTTTTTTAGATTTGAGCAATTGTTTATTTTAAAATTAATATTCTAATTATTGCATATCGATTGTCAACATATAATACATAATAAAAATATATAATAAAATATAATTTAATATATAATAAAAAATTTTTGCTCAAACAGTTGTTGTATATAATATAATAAAAGAATATATATTATTTATTAAATTATTTTTTAGAACTTTATCACCACATCGAGAATAAATCTATTTATAGTAAATTGAGTTATTCTCAATACAAAAGAATATCTTATTGTCTCCCAAATTTGAAAATAATTTTACATTTCATATTTTATTGATTACGAAGATGTATTCAAAATTTCCAAGATGTATTAGAAAATCCAATAATTAATATCTATAATAAAATCTATATATAAAAATATGTGATAATAATTTTTATTATTTGAATATCTCCATTATTTTTAAAGATATGATATATTTATATATATATATACAATTATGTTTTTCTATTTTATTCCGATTATATATAAATTTTAAGTTGTTTTGGATTTGTAATTACTCGAATTACTTAGCATTTCTTTTATTTGTTTTTAATTTATTTTATGTGTATATTTATGCGGTAATCGAAATGCAGTTTTATATTCTAACTATAAAAAAAAACTATATTTAATTTTAATGAATTTTATTTTTAATTTAATAGAATTTTATATTTTATTATCATCGTATATCTTAATTTATCACTTTATAAAAAAATATATTATTAAATTTTTCACATAATGTTATTAAATTTTTCATTCTAATAGAATTTTTCTTCTTTGTTTAAATGATGCACCAAATGTTCTCTCTTAAGATCTCTATTCCTTTTTTTTAACGATTATATAGCATGAATTGATGAGATTTTCGGAATTTTAGAGGTATATATATTATTATATAATTTATTAATTTTTAATATAAAATCATGTCTATTTCAATACTTATCAATATTTGTGAATTTATCATCTCGACAATCTGTATTTCTTATTTTTTAATCTAGAAATTTCTTTTATTATGTTTATCTTGTAAAATCTTGATTTCGTCATATGCATTATTATACATATATATAATATTTTCCGTTCGATTTTGGTCCATATTAATTTATTCATAATTTTGATCTTATTATTGTCTTTTATTTCTCTATTATTATTTCGCATAAGAATTCAAGAATTTCTTTTTCGCACGTACGTTTTTTTTACAATAACTGCAAATTATTGTTACGTTATCTTCCTTCTTTCTATAGAGAGCCTACTTTTAGAAGTAATTTGAATTTTATACGAAAAGACTAAAATTTAATATTTAATCTTGTATAATAATAACAATATGTCATTTTTCACACCGTTTTATGATTATTCACAAAATGCAATAAATTTACTCTGGTTATTAAAATTATCAAAATTTCGTAATGTAATATTTCGATTTCAAGCTTAATGTATATTTTTTTTTAAGATTAATCCTATTATCATTTTATGCGAAGTACTATATTTTCTACTAGATTTGATGATTGTTTTTCTTTTAATCTTATATTAAATATTAAATTTTTTTATTGCTCAAAATTTCTCAACAATAAAAAAATTCAGTTTCTTTTAATATTTTTATTTTTTTTCTCTTACATTTTTCATTCATGTTCTTTATTTTCATTGAAATTTCACTCAATTTTGTTTTAATAACTCATCGCTTTATTTGTTCATATATATCTATCTCTTACTCTTATATATATATATATATATATATATATATAATACATATATAGTGAACAGAATATCTAAATTATTCTTAACATTCTTTTTTAACTTTATATTTCGTTGTTTGTTTTTCAATTAATTTAATTTCTAATTACAATTTTTAAATTAATTTTATTCAATGGTTAATATATCAATTAGTTAACTTGTTATTGGACAGTACTCAATCTTTAATTTTCTTTTTTTACATTTTTTGCATACGAAATGGAATATTTTACGTCTATTTATTACGTTTTTTAACTGTTTATTATATATATAGCTTTCTTTATTATATATATAGTGTTTTAGTTATTTATTATAATATAAAGTTTAATCTATAATTATAATATATAATTATATTATAATATAATTATAATATATAGTTAATTTTTATATATATAATTAATATTTAAATCGATGATTTTAGATTTTTTTAACGCAATCAATAGTTGCTATCAATTCAATATTGATAATCAAATATTATTTTTTTGACTATCCCAACTCATAGATTCTCCAACATGATATATTACAAGAAATAATATTTTTTCTGGTTTCATTATCTGTAAAATCCACATTGTTAAAATAAATCAATTCTTTCTTTTGTTTTTATAATCGTTTTATACCTAAATTAAGTTAATTTTCAGATCAGAGTATAGTCTTTCCTTTACATTTATTATATTATTTTAGACGTTATTATTTATAACATGCAATTTTGAATTTTTTCTTGTTTTTTTTTTTCATATCTTTCAACTATCTCAAAATATATTTCTTCTTTTAGATTCCCATCATGGAGAAAAGTGGTTTTATTTTATTGTGTGCATTTTTTATAGCGAATATAATTATTATTTTTAAAACTCTATATATTTACTATAGAACTATAATATAAACTATATATATTTATATATATATATATATTTGTGCGCAGAACTTTTTTCTGTTCCATAATCTGTATGCATTTGGAACATAATCAATAAATGTAAATTTTTTTATTTTTGGAATTTAGTTTTTCTTACTGTCCTATTTCTTTTATATATATTTCACATCCGAATATCTATATTCTTGTATTTTGCATTATATATATAATTTTCCATTTAATTTTTTATATAATTTGATAACACAAATTATATTCGTTAGATAAACAACATAAGGTTTGTCCTGAAATTTATTTTGTTTTTAAATAAAAATCAAATAGCAAAATCTTTATCTTCTCTCTCAATATTCTGTTCATCCCTTTCACTTTTTGATTCAATTGCAAAATATATTATATCTTTGTCCAGATAAATATTATTTCATTAATATATTTTTTTTTCATTGTCATATGTTATTTTGAACACTTATTTGCACCAATAATTTTCTACTCTTTATACAAATTCTGCTAATAAATTTTACTTCTTTCTTCAACTATATTTTTATAATTTAGTTTCAATATAAATGCTGCCTGAGATTTATTTAACCTTTTGATATGTTTAACAGATTATTTAATATTTTTCTAATTGTTTTATTTAATTAAATTTTAGAATATCCATAAAATTCATAAATTTTTTTTGGCAATATATTCTAATTTTCAAATAATTCTGTTATTCAATTTCTATTTACTTATGATTTGTTATATTTTTCTATATATTTAATTCTATATGTTTTTTTTATATATAGTTTTTTATATTTTTTTATATGTTAAATTTTTTAATGTCAATTTTGTTCTATATAATTTTTCAAGTTTCAATATTTAACCTACGTTGTTTATTCCTTTTTGTTTTTTAAATAACATTTTTTCTTCATCTTGTAATTTCATTGAGAGACATTATGGAATGACCAATATTATATATTTCTCAAAATACATTTTTTATATTCCAGATTACTCATAACTTCCGTTTTCATCAGTTCATTCTTTTTGGCTATTACAATAGATTCTTTTTTTCATAAGAAGATTTAGACTTAAAGAAGATTTTATTTATTTGTCATGTTTGATATCATTTTCAATTCGACTATCCATTTATTTATTTTGTTTATTTTTGATATCAATATATTATTATTTTGATATATTATTTCCTTCTCTTTTTCTATTTTATTTTTATCTATACGTTTTTAAAGTAATAATTTTTTTCATTGTGATTATATTTTTACTATATGATGTAATTTATTTTTTGTTAATACGATGCTGCATAATATCCTGTTTTATTAAATATATTTAAAGCAGTTATTTTATGTTTTTCATTAATATTTTTATTTTTTTAATATTTTAATATTTTAGTATATGTTCTATTGGCTTACTCAGATAAATTATTTGTTTTTATTTTTTTTTTTTTAAGCAATTGCGTATATAATATAATATGCTTCTTTTCAGTCAATCTAACTTTCTCAACAATTTGAATGTTAGATTTTGGTGTTGAATGTTAGATTTCTCACATTTGTGGAATCCTAAACTCTTCTAAAATACTTAAACTCGCCTAGTAAATTTGCTAATATTTTTGTATTATATTATTTATAAATAAATAGACGATGTGATGATATATTAAATATATTATATTACTATATATAATATATATATAATATATCTAATATATCTATTTATCTAATAAATTAACAAATCATATTTTTTATGGCTAAAAGATTCATGCAATAAAATATACTTTTGTTGTTCATTATCTCTTATTCGAACATCGAGCATAATTTTCCACATTTGACTAATTCTCATTCGATTTGCATTTCATTAAATATATTAAGATATTTTTTTTTTAACAATCATTGATTATGATTTTTTAAATATTAAATTTTTAATTATTCTAGTTTTCTTCGTGTCTGTTTCTCTCTTCGATTAATATATCAAAAATTCGCTTCCTGCTTTTTCAATTTTTTTGTTATAGAATTTATTATTTTGGATTTTTCATAATTTATATTTTTCTATTTTATTATTTCAGCCCATAACGTGAATTTCTCTATTGCTTACAGGTACTTAAGAATCAAAAAAATGAAAATTTAACAATCAAATTCAATTTCTTTTCATACTTTTATTCTTTTCTCTTATTTTTCTAATTCACGTTCTTTATATTATTTTCATCCTATATAATAATAAGTTATCGTTCGTTTTATTTGTTTATATCATATTGCTCTCGTTCTCACACAATCAATAGAAAGCCTAAATTAGTTTTAAAACACTAAAAATTCAATGCTTGTTTATTGTTAACCGAACCGATTAATATTTTGTGTTTCATGTTTTATCCTTAATCATAACAATTTTTCTAATTTCGATGCGTAAGATTGAAAATTTTTTCTCTTTCTCTTTGATGGTAAAAATTAAATTCCATTTGAACAATCATTGATTTTTGTTCATCGAAAACGATTTAATAATTTTTAATATATAAAAATTTTCAATATTTCTACAATTGGATTCTATTATGGTTTTAACTTTTAATTTTAATTTAAGAATAGGTATATTGATTCTGCCTTATGAATGAACGAATCATTAACGAAGCTCTGCCATTTTATTGATTAAAGTCGCATTTTTAATAGTATAAACTCATCAATTTTAATCGCATTTTTCTCTTTATTTTTCCTTACAGGATATATATATAAAATTAATTTATCACAATTTTTTCACTACGCAGTGTATCATAATAAAAAAAAAAGTATTTGATTATCTAATTTCACGATATTAAAAAAATTAAATTTAAATAAATATGAAAAATATATTTTAAAAGTCTAGAAATTAATTTATATTTAGATAAAAAATAATAATGCGTGTCTTTACTCTCTCTTAACGTGTAAGATTTTAATTACAACAGTTTCAATAAAAATTTTTTTTATTTTTTTTTGTTATTTACAATAATAATGTCGCATATATTTCGCCGCTTAAAAAATTTTTTTTTTATAGTCTACGATTCTCAAATTACGATCAACTATCCAAATACTTTTTCTTCAACGTTATTGCTGAATTTTTCGGATTTAATTTCTCACGTACTCAATCCAATATTTTACTAAAAATCTAATAATGGCTTCTTTGATTATTGGCAGAATTAGTATATAGCTCCTCGAAATTTGCAGTAACTTCTTTTGTTACTTTGATAGTAAACAATAGCTTATTTTTTTAAAACTTTTTAATTTAAAAATATTAGTCAATAATTCTAATTTTTTATATACTTTTTTGCGAAATCTATGTGATGTCATCAATTGTCCTTGTTCAAATTTATTATAAATTCTATGTGATATTATTTATCTAATTAAATCTAATTTAATCTAATTTAATTTAAAAATCTCATATATATCAATAATTTCTACAGTAATATTTATTGTTTTTATTAATTATTTAATTATTGAAATAATAAGTTAGAGAATATATGATAGTTCGATTAAAAGCTTATAGCTCAAAGATAGCAATTGTGATTATATTCATAAATTTAAAGTTTTTAAGATATTAAAAAAAATTGTTATTATTAGATTTTACTTAATATTAAATATATAACATCTATAATATATATCAACTTATATATCAATGCGATTATCATTTATTAATTGTTTATATAAACACATTATGGTAATTAACATTCACAGTATAATGGATGAATTAATATCATTATATCTAATATCTCCTTCATATTCCTAAAATACAAAAATAAAAATATCTTTAAGAAATCAAAATTATAATAACCGAATCAACCTTATACCTTAGTTATAAATACGAGGATGGTTTAAAAAGTTTTATTTAAATAAAAAATAAAAAATAAAAAATATATTTTTATAAAATAATAATAAAACGAAACTTTTATTTTTTATTTTTTAAATTTTCTTTATTTTTAATATTTTTTCACGTTTTTTAAATTTTTACAATTCAATGGTTTAATAAATATATCAGCATTTTGTTCGTGCTTTGTTAATGCAGCTTCATGATTCTTTCTTTGAATTTTTCTACCAAGAAATGATATCTAATATCTATATGTATATCTAACATGTCTAATATTTATATTTAATATCTATAATATATGAACGTTGATTAATTATGTCATTCTTAATTATCTGAATTGTACTCTGATTAATATATAAAAATAGTGAAAATCAGTATTATATTTATGTCGCACAAGATATTTATTCTTTTAATTTTTATGATCTAACAATTTTCTGGAATTTGTTTTCTATATTCTGGACACAATTGGTTTCATAATACATTTATTTATTCACCTGCTCCATAAGATTCAGAATTTTTTAGATTTATGTTTATTTTAAATTTCTTATCCAATTTTTTCATTAAATCCATTATTTCAATTTTTTTTTTTATTAGATTATCATCTACATATAATATCAATGTCAGTGTCTTTTCTTATTCATGAAACATATGGTTTCGAATTCAAAGATTTGAATTTCTTTTTCTTTAAGAATTGAAAATTGAAGATTCCATGCGAATAATGCTTATTTCAGATCATAGATAGATCTTTTTTAATTTATATTGATATCCTTTTCAAATTCAATATTTATATATATATTTATATATATAAGTACATTTTTTTGTTTAGAATTCCATATAAGAAGAGAATTTTTATGTCAAAAGTGATTATTTATTTCTGTTTTTTGATCGCTAATGCAATTATTGTTTTTCATATTTATCACCAGACAAAATATTTCAAATTAATTTTCCATATTTTAAATGAATTTTTGTTCGTAACTTTTGATTATTAACTTTTTTATATTTTTCTTCATTTTTGACTTTTAATATCCATTTGAAACTCAATATTCTTGTTCTTATGGCCTTTCTTTTGTCCATTATTTCTGAAATCTTATTACCTTCCAGAGATTTTTTTTCTTATCCATTGCTGCTTTCTATTTCCTACATTCTGATCATTCATAATCTGACTATATGTTAAATATGCGCTATCATCATATCTAATTGGAATTCATTTTGCTCAAGTTGATTTTTTTCAATGTCTATATTCTTTGTTCTTAACTTTCTTCTTCTTTCTTGTTTCCTTTTCTAAAATCTATTTCTTCAAATCTCAATTATGATTTCATGTTGTTTTTTTCTTTTTGTTAATTTGTTTCTTATTCTTCGTCATTCTTATTCTTTTTTTGAGAAACAAATTAATCCATTTCTTTTTGTTCTGTTCAGTCTCAATGTCTCTTGAATTGTATATGAACTTCATATTTTTCGCTACTATAATTTTCTGTTTTCACAAATTTCATAATCTGTAACCATTTCTAATATAATTTACGAACACATGTTTTCCGCTTCTTAATTCTTAAACTCAAATTTCTTTGCATATATTTCAATTTCAAATATTTAAAATGTTAATAAATTATTTTTTATATCCATTTTTCTGTCATCTCCTTACCGATTGTGGATGATTTATTCAACAAATAACTACATACATTATTTCGCTCCACATTTTATAATTTATTCTCGAGTTAAATTGCAGTGGTTTAGTTATTTTCATCAATATTCAATTAACTTTTTCAGTTTTTCTATTCCAATTGAAATGTATAAATAAAATTCAATCAATTCTATATCTTCACTCGTGACATAGTTTTCAGTTTCAGTTTTTTATTTATATATTCCGTTATATCATATATATAAACTTTATTCTATTGTTCCAATATGCTTTTGCCTTTTATGTATTCAATCAATATATCCTATTTTAAACTTGTTATTCTCAACTGAAAAACTTTTATAGTGAATGTAATTATTTATGAATGTCGTGAAGTAATTCTTTCCATTCTATATATTTTTCAACCGGATATTCAACAAATATATATATTATTTCTAGATCTTTATTTTCAACTTCGTATTTTTAAATTTTATTCTCGTTTATTTCGCTCTGAGACAAATTTCGCAATTGAAATTTTTTCAGACTTCTCTCAGAATGTTTTCGTCCATTTTGATTTCATTTGCCATCTTAATATTCTTTATTTGCATATATGTCTAGTTTTCTATATTATTCAATGGTATTATCTGTTATCCACATTTCGATGATATTTATGATTAAGATATTTTATAATGATCATTATTACTTTTTTGATTCGCATATTTTTTATCTCTTAATTAGACATTCAATTCTATTTTTATTAATATAAAAGAGAATATAATCTATAGAATAAAAGATATATATATAAGAAAAATTAATTTGCTTTCAAAATAATTTTCACATTTCAAAATTTTAATAATAAATTTTAATAATTTTAATTCAAATTTTCATTAAAAGTGGACATTTTTTGCAAAAATACTTTAAGAAAAAATATATATATATTAATACATTAATAATTAATATATATTAACATTTATATAATATTATAAAATTATAAAATTTATTAATATATATTATATTTATATTTAATTTATTCTTTTTCTTTTTTAACAGTATTTACAGTTCCATCAATTCGTTCTATTAAATAATATCTTCAAAGTTTAACTGAGTTAATTAAAATAAAATTTTTCCTCAATTAGAAGCAGCAGCAATGATTATTATTTTGATAAATTATTTTTGTTCTAATTAAATCAATTTGTATCAAATGAATTTATTAAAAAAAGAGAAATAAAAAGAATAGAATAAAAAAAACTTAAAAAAAAAAAAATATTCAATTAATTAATTTTCAAAAAAAAAATAAAGCAAACAAAAGCAATAAATTCTTCGAATGCTTTAAAAAAAGTGTTATCTCTAAATTTTGGAACATTTTTTGACAAAATACTAAAAATATTTGACTTATGTAATCAAAATGGTCGTTACCATACTTCCATCTACAATCAATGATTCCATTCACTATCATAATTACAAATTAATATATCGTCAAAATAAAATATTTAATTTGTATAACTTTTAAACTAATAAATTTCACAATTTAAAATTTGTTTTTTAAGTTAACATGTTGAAAATTATAAAATTGCAAAAAAAGAGCAATGATTTTTTATGCTCTAAAAAAAATAGTAAAGTAATTTTTTTTAATATGATATAATTATTTATTTCTAAATGTTGTAATATATAATACATAAGATAATATATATATAATAGCCAAAAGCAAAATTTAAAAATTAAAAAAAGAAAAATGAAAAAATAGGTTTGAAAAATATTGTGCTAAAAAGAAAACAAAAAAAATAAGAAATGAACAAAGAAAATAAAATAAAAACAAAGAGTGAAAATAACAAAAAAATAGAAGGAGATAGTAATGTAATGATTATAGAATTAGAAAACTGAAAAGACAAAAAAATAATGGCGGAGAAAAAAAATTTAAAGGAAAATATATTATGGATAGTAATTTGATCAAGGATGAGAAAGAGATAAAATACTGAGAGAAGAAAAAATGGATAAAATAAATATAAAAATAAATATAAACGGAAATAGCATAGATAAAATGAAAGAGAAAAAAAATAGTAAAAGACAAATTGGAGAAAAAAAATTGAATAAAAAAAAAAGGAAAAAAAAGAAAAAAGAATGAAAGTATATATTTGAAATATGGCAGGAATTTTAATAAAGATATAATGATTAAAATTTATAAAATAAATAAAAAAAATTTAAACTGATAAGTTTAATGAAAACATTTGTTGAGCCTAACAAAGAAAATTATCAAAAAAACTATTGATAAAGCTACTAAAGAATAAAAGTAAATATACATATTTTTTTTAATATAAATAATATTGAATAGTTTTATGTAGAATAGAATAACAATAAAAAATATATTTTTGCATCGCATTAAAATTTTTAAAATCAATTATAAACATAATTTTTTTTAACAAATTATATGTTAATTGTAGTTTCTAGTATAAAATATTAAAATATTTCATTACAATAATATTCCTATATTTTAGAAATCATTCGAAATTATTATCTTTTAATAAGAAGAGAAGAAGAGAATATCAAAAAATTATTAGAAAATTATTAGCTGAAAAAAATGAAGCATCTAGTCAAGAAAAGAAATATGAAAGAAGTATGGAAGAAAAACGGATAAGGAAAAAGGAGAGAAGGAGAATGGTTACTTGTAATGATGGATTTTAACGTTAAAACAGAGCAGAAGAAAGATCAATAAGAAAAAGAGAAGATGATCAAAATGAACAATTAAAGAGTAAAGGACCAAAAAGAAATATAGAAATATAACAGATAAGAAAAGATGAATAATTTTAAATAGCAATTACAGAAGAAAAGAAAGCTAAATTTTTATAAGAGAAAAAGGAAATATATATATATATATATATATATATATATATATATATATAATTTCAATAATATTATTATTGAAATTATATAATAAAAAAAATTGAAATATAATATTCAATAAGATTATGACAGAAAATAAAAAAAATAAAAGAATGATAGAAAACGTAGTCAAACTATAATATTTAAAATAGAAATAAAGAACAAAATAAAAGAACTAAAAAAAAAAGAAGAAAAAGAAGGGAAAAGACAACATCATAAAAAATTGTAGGGAGTAAAATAGTAAATAGAAATAAAACCAGAGAAATAAAAGAATTAGAAAAATAAAACAAAAAGAAAATTAGGAAAAAAGAAGTAACAAAATAAGAATGGAGGAAAAGAAAAAGAATCTTTAAGAAAAGATTTAAAAAATTTAAAAAAAAAGAAATTGAAATTTATAAAAAAAATAGAATGTAAAAACAAAAAGAAAAAAAAAAGAAAAAAAGAAAGAAAGAAATAAAATTAGGCTAGAACAAAAATTAAAGCTTAAAATTAAATAAATATAGGAAAAGAAACAAAAAAATAGAAATTGAAATGGAGAAATGGAAAAATAGAGAAGTTATGATTTTATGAATTAAAAAAAAAAAGAAATTAAAATTGAAAAAAAAAAGAAAAAATAGAATAAAAAGGAGAAACAGAAATGTTGAAGGAACTAAAAGAGAACGGAATAATAAATGAAAATGAATATATTTATATTTAATTCAAAGAGAGAAATATTAGAAATTAATCAATAAAATATAAAAGGAAAAGAATATGCTAAAAAAAAAGAAAAAGGAGGATAATAAATTTAATATGCAAAGGAAACAAAAAAGAAATTAAAAATTATGGAGGATTGATATTATTGAATATAATATAATATACAAAATATATGCAAAATGATTATTATATGCAAATATTGAATAAAAAACTAACAAAAATGAAAAGTAGATTTAGAAAAAAATAAATGAAATTCTGAAAAAAATTCCGAAAAAGAAAACAATAAATGCAATTTATTTTTATATTTATTACTTCATGATAAAGTTTAGAAAAAAGAAAAGAAAAGATATATGGTTTCTGGAAAATTTATATGGAAAATTTAAAGGTAGCATTTAATAATATTAAGAGGAAATAAACATAGATAATAATATAAGAGGGATAAATATAGAAAAAAAAAATAAAAAAAAACTGAAGAAAGATAATTAAATAAATTTTACACTGAAAAACTTTCAACATGATATTGACAGATCTTGAACTAATTCTAAAAAAAAAAAAAAAAGGGAAAAAATACTCGAAAAAAAACGATATAGACAATAGTATATGCATATAATATCGTATTAATACTCATAAAAAAAAAAGAATGAAAGAAATGGAGTTTCTTACAAAAGAATGGAGAAATAAACAAATAAAATAGAGGGAATGAAGAAATTTTTAAGGACAAAACCAAAACTTGTGAAGCGATCAGACAGCTTAAATTTTATTTTCAACGATTTCAATATTTTCAATAGTCTAACAATATTTTACGAGTAGAGTTTCCTAATGCTTTCTAGATTTTCACTGTCAATCAAAACGAAGATATAACGACATATAATGACTTCACAAGTCATATTTGTATGCCTAGTATCTTGCGACATCATGGAAGCATTTTGATCCTCACGCATTGCAACGCGATAACACGAGAACCTATTCTTTGAAATCATTCTTCAACATTTTATTATTGATTCCTGTAATTCCCCCTTAATATGCATTTTCATAGAAAATAATAATTGGAAAAAAAACTAAGATTTGCGAGTATTCTAGATCAGATCAATTAGAATAAAATAGAATTAAGATAAGATAGAATTTAGTAATGATACATTCACATCAAAATGCAGTTAGAATCAGAATAACATTATAGTTAATCGTCAATCAATCGGAAACAATTAAAGTAAATCATTATTCGTTTACTTCAAGCTCATGATACATGATTATAAGTGGTCCTTCAAATAATACTATCAATTTAGGCATCAATTTCTGTAATATTTAAAATCAAAGTTAAATTGAACTTTAACAGGAATGAAAAAAACAGAGAATAAGGAAGAAGAAAAATTATTTAAAAATTTTTGCAGAAAAATAAAAATGTTTTAAAATTTGATAGGCAATGACATTATATGAAACAGAGATATTAGAATGGGAAAACAAAATCATAGAATAGATAAAGTCAAGAAAAAATAAATTATAAATGGATATTAGGATTTAATAAGAAATTATAGTATAATTGTTGGAATGGTATTAAAGATACACAGTTTATTTTTTATTTCAAGATTAAATACATTGATTGAGATTCTTTGAGATTTTTATTCTTTCACACATAAATTGCTATATACATACATTGCTATATGCATCCGATTCAATTACTCACATTCGACAATTACATATACGTCTCACTCATTCTATCTCTCTTATTTTCATATTCGCACAGAACATGCATGAAGCGGTAAATTCAAATCCATCTCCAATAATAATTATAAAGAAATAAAAACATCAAAATTAGTATAATAATATTAAAAAGAGATATAGATAGCAAAAAAGAAAAAAAATCAAATAAAAAGATAGTGACTTTATAGAAGAAATGGAAAGAAAAGAAAAAAGAGAGAAAAAAAGAAAATAAAGAGGAGATTGGAAATGGAAAAGACAATTATAAAAGAAATAAAAAAGGAAAGCAAACAAAAATTAAAAAGGTTAAGAAAGAAAATAAAGAAGAAAAAAAGGAAGGAGAAAAAAAATTAAAAAATCAAGATACGCAGACTATAACAAAAATATCAAAAGAATATTTGAAACAAAAATGAAAAAAAGAAAAAATATTGATAATAATTTAAATGCGGAAATAAAATAAGAGAAGAACAACATTGAAGATAGGAAGAAAAAAGAAAATATATTATAAAAAATATGATAGGATAAAACGAAAAAAAACATTGACATAATGAACGAAAATAAGCGAGAATTGAAAATCTGAGAAAAGTAGAAAGAATAGAAAAAGAAAGTGAATGAGTAAGCAAGCGAGAAAAAGAGAGAGAGATTGTAATTATTATTAATGCAATATTGAAAATTTCAAAAAATAAATAGAGCAAGAAAAAACAAACTAAAAATTAAGTATTAAAATAATTAGATAATTATTTTTGTAAATAATAAATAAATAAATATAAGAAATATATAAAAATGAAAAATTATATATAAAAAATTGCATTTCTCAGAACTAAAAAAAATAAAAAAAAAAATAAAAAATTATAGATAAGATTTAATTTTATGTAACATTTATATTGATGTTATCATTATGTTATCATTGATATAGTTTATTTGTTTAAATCAATTAGATTATTATTTAAAAAAAAAAAGTATTGTAGTAACATTTAGATATTCTATAACTTAATTAATTCTAATTTCTATTTTAATTATTTCAATTAATCGATCATAAGTTAATAAAAAATCGTTTTTTAAAAAATATAGAGAAGAAGATCATTTCAACAACATTTTCAAAAATTAAAAAAAATAAATTTGCCATTTGATCTCGAATCACATGAGAATTATCAATTTGATATACTATTATGTATCAATTTCTTATTTACTTTTATTTTTACCTCTTTATTTAATCAAAATGTTGGTAATCAAAAAATATCCTTTCTATATTTACTTCATTTTTTTCTTTTAATTGTTATATGAATCCCACTATAAACAAACTACACATGTATAAAAATTTTTATAGCAATTTATATAATTGATTATATTTAATATGATTAATTTATAAATTAAATTAAATAAAATTTGTGAATATCTTCTCTAAATCAAATTAAAATGTTGATTTTTACTAAATTAAATATTTTTGAAAAAAAAAAAACATTTCAGAAAGTAATAATTTTAATCATAAATAACTAAAGTAACGAAAAATTAATGATGTTACAAATTTATAATTTGGAAAATTGAAAAAAAATTATGGATTAATATACTGAATTTTGTTTTTCGAAGCGCGCAAGAAATATGTAAAATAAAATCTTGAAATTTTAAATTACTTCATATTTTTATTTATAAAATTGATCTAGAATTTATAGATCTTGATTCAACCTTAATGCGGTTTTTCTTTTGCAAAACGTCTTACTCTATTCATTCTTTTATTCATGAACTTTTGTTTTTATTTTTATTTTTGAGATTTTTAAGTTTTTCTTTTCGATTATACTGATCCAATGATAAATTAAATTTCATCTTATATGTTCTTCCTTCTGATAAGGAAATGCAAAAAAATAAAAATTTGAATATATATACTTCTTATATAGATATGTATTACGCATTTTTCCTTATGGAATTACTTTAAGGGAATGAAATTAACTCTTAAAAATTTTCGATTATTTTTCGCTATTTTTTGGTTTTAATGTTATAATTCGCAAACTATAAGAAATATAGAAAAAATTTTCAAATAAAAGTTTTTTGTTTTTATAAGGATTATTTTGGTAATAAGGACTATATCTGATAAAACGTTTATACAATTAAAAATAAATTATAAACAAAAAAATTAATTTTTTTAAACGTGAATAAAATTTATTTTTCAACGTGAAAGTTTTAATCAGCAGATTTAAATAATCATACAATAGTATAAAAAACAATGTAAATACTTTTTGTTTTTAATAAATATAGCTTTGTTACTGATTTTTATTGTTGAAATTTATTTTCAAAAATAAGAAAATTTATATTATACATTCTATTATTATATATTAATAATAATTCAATAATTATCAAAATAATTATCGTAAAAAATCGTTTATATTATGAGCTTGGAATGAACGAATGATAGTTTACTTTACTGTTTGCGATTAATTGATGACTGATTATAATGATTCTAACTATATTCTGATGTAAAGTGTTGCTGAGCTTCTATCTGATTCTATCTAAATTCTATTTTATTCTAATTGATCTGACCTAGAAAGAAAACTATAGATAGAAAACTATCGCATATCTTAGTTTTTTTTTCAATCGTTATTTTCCATAAAAATGCAAATTAAAAAGAAATTAGAATCGCATTGGAAAGTGATTTCGAAGAATGGATGTTTGCAGATTTGCGTGTTGTGGCAATCAAAATCTTTGCGATCGCTTGATGATTCAAAACACTAGATGTACAAATGTGACTTGTGCAGTGATTCTATACTGTTATATCTTTGTTTAGATTAAGAATTTGGAAAGCGTTAAAGAAATTGCTTGTAAATTATTGTTAAATTATTGAAAATATTCTATTGTTCTTAAAATGAAATTTAAGCTTCGATCAAGTCTACACAAATTTTAGATTTGTCTGTAACATGCCGCCTCAAAATCGCTAGAGATTTCAACACTATAATATATTCTACTAACGTTGATATATTAACTCTATGAAATATATCTGTAATATCTGCATCTTTCTGTCATCTAAATATGCTGATCTCTTTTTGATCGTTATTTAAATTCGATAATAATCCACTATCTTCGTGTATGGGCAGAATGCACTTCACCGTTGATCGCTTGATAATGCTATTTACAATGATCTTTTACAATGATCACGCACAGGATACCATTTCAAAATGAAGTTGCATCATGCTATCCATGCGCTATTGTAAAGAAAAAGTTTTTTCTTATTATTACCAAATTATTACCAGATCGTTTTCTTTTCTTGTCTATTGCCTTATGCCATTTATTCCTCTGCTATATCTGCTATAAATATTCTTTGCTTCAGTGTTGTCAGAAATGCTGAAATATTTGTTGAATTAGCAGATATCGTTTGAACAATCACTTTGATCTCTCGCAAAATTATTCTCTATTGCAATTGATGTATTGTCGATCAGAAAATGGCTTGGAGTCAAAAAATTCAAATCATCGAGATCGTATAAAAGAATGAGATATCGGGAATTCAGATAGAATTCTATTTGCGTTAGTAAAGTGTATAGTTTTTGGAATCTGTTAATATTTATCTATCTATAATTAATATCTGTTTATTAACAATATAATGCAGGTTATTTGTTTTTAATAAATATTTTATCACTTTCTCATAGCTCACCAAAATATGGTTCATTAAAATATTCTATGTTGTATTTTCTTAGCACTTGATATCTTTATATTATGTTTTTTATTTTTCAACATGCCTAATTCATATAACTTATTTCTCGCGCCTACAAAATTCATTTCATTATTTGAGAATATTAGCACTTATTACTCGCGAAATTTATAAACAGCTTATTCGAAGAAATTCTTTGTAGAAACTTTCATCTGTTATTATCTTTCGCAGAGTTCTATTAAACAAAGGATGATGTTATTTGAAAAAACTGTTATTTTTGAAAATTTAGTCGATACTTATATTTTTATTATATTTTTTTTATTATATTATATTTTTAATGCTTCAGCTGGTTGAAGTAAAGCCCGATCTCAAGGGGACATATTCCAGATATGATGATTCGCAACCAATATCATTCATTTGAAGAATTTTCCTCTAATTTGGAAATATCTGGCGCGATAACTGATTATTGATTATTATCAATGCCTCAAAAAACTAAAATTTTCCCAATTGAACTAGGAAGGGACTTTCTAACTTCATTTGAAATAGAGTCTCATTATGAAGATTGTCGTACTCTGACTGCCGAATACGATAAATAGATAGTTTTGTTCTAACACCAGATCATACTCTGATCGGACATAATTATTTATTGTGACTTCAAAAAGAATTTAATTATCGTTTATTGTGAATATATCGTAATCTGATCGCCAAATACAATAATAGATAATTTCTTTATAATCGTAATCTGAATGTTGGATACAATCATCTATTGTGATATTTTGAGAGATCCAATTCTCTTATAGATACGCACTTGTAACTACACTAATAGAGTCTACTCATCTTTAAGAAATACATTAACGGTCACAATCATTTTCTTCACACATATGCATTCGAAAAAGCATTCGACACATATATCCATGCACTTAACAATCCATTACAATACTGTGGGCGCAAATAATTATTTTGTATCTTTATGAATCTTTATTTTGTAATCTTCTGTGACTTATGAATCTGTATAAATAATTTAAAAATGCCTCAGGGGAAATCCATAGCTAATTCTAAGTGTATGACTTTCGTAATAAAACATACGAAAATGCATAAATAAGATTTCACTACGATCTTACTACGAGTTCTTTCATGTGTTAGGAACAAGCTCATATAATCAAAACAGTAGATAAAAAACAATCAAGTTAGACTACAGATAGTTAATCTATTATGCATTCTAAGAATTTTGTCTTAAAATAGTTTATATATTTTCTTATGATTTCCTTGACCGAGGATTTACAGCTATAAATCAATATCGCTTCTATAGTGATGCTATTATATTATATATCTATTGGCATCATGAGCGTAATTTACTGATTTTGGCAATAGTTTATCTATTTTTAGACACGATAACTGAAAAAGCTTCTTGAATTCTATTTTACGAGCTTATGTCAACTCGACAGTAATCAAATTGCCATTTTCTCTAATTTCTCGAATCTCTATTATTCGTTTTTATGTGCAAATTCTTACTAAATTTAATACAATAAGCTGTAATGCAAAGCAAATGTGTAGAATATCTGCATAATAAATCGTTTTCCTGTTTACAAGTTGCGAACAATTTTTATCATTTTTTATCTCTGGTATAAATTCCTCTGTCAGTTTATTTACTAAATAGGCCACTCATTAGCACTTATTATTAATTCAGTGACTATCATAAATAATTCTATCATAGAAAGTTAGTTTGTAGAAATTGAGGATTCACATTGCGAGATATAAAACCAGCCGAATTATCGCGTAAGTTGATATTAATTATTCATGCCCGATAATTGCATGTGCCTTATATTATATCTGCAATTCTTATTAATCAAAGGTTTTTCACCTGCTAGAGGATAAATCATTTATCTACGCAAGCATGATAGTGGAATCTGACGATCATTAATACTCGCAAACAAAGTTTAAAATAAGCTGCGCATATTTTAATAACCTTCGATATTAATTGCATAAGTATATCACAAAACACTAATCATGAAAGAAAAATTAATTGGAGCTACTCTAGATTTCGTACAGATTAGCTATGCTTTCCATTTATTCCTGCTTCTACTGGAACATAAATAAACGCATACTCTTTGAAAACATCGGAGCAACCATTAATAACATATTTGTGTTGTCGAAATCGAAAATAGAGAATAAATTGTCTTGAATGGTTCTACTGTTTGAGTATCATTTAACGATAAATCCGATGAAGTTTTTGCGAAATCTATTGAATTTTTTTCATCGTACTACTTCGTATCTTGGAGACAGAATGGTGAGTGATCTTTCTCATCTAGAGAAGCAGTTAGTCGAATCATATTTCTAATCTTTCATATTCTGTCATAATATCGTATTTCAATTACTTACTTAATTTTCTTTCAAACAAGTACGATCATCTTTCCATCTAATCGCATGAATCATTCAATTAAAGTACGTCTCACAAGTGAATTTCGCAATAATTTTATTTTTGCTTGGACTTCACAAATATTTTTTCTTTCAAAATTTGGCAAATTGTTTATCCAAAAATCACTGTCTTCTAATGCGTGTTGGACTCTTTTGATTACGCCACGTGAAAGTGCTGCCAACCGAGCTGAATCTTCTGCTATAATAAGGACCCAGTGTTGATCTATATACAAAAATACTCAAAATATGCTGTTCCGATGAATAGTATGTTTATTTTTTGCTACACTGATTAAATTGAAAATTGACTAATGCAGAACTAATATGTGGTATTTTTAATTTTTTCTTTAGTAATGAAAGGTTTGGCAAATATAGTGATTTTATCTATGGTTAGGCAAGAAATGTTGATGTTAAATTTATTATATCTGAAAGAAATATTAATAAGCATTTCCCTTGACGCGAAATTAATTGAACCTCCAATATCCAAAATATTTCATTTCATTCGCCTACATTTTATTTCCAGTTATATAATTCCTCAGTAATAAAATTATATTGAAAATCTATGGAGAAAATGCTAAAGATATAGACCAATTTTTAGAAAAATTTAGAATCTATGTAGGATTTGTAAATAAATATATAAAACAGAACATATATATATATAATTTACACTACATAATTTGACTTAGTTTCGAAGAGATAGTTTGCGTGAAAAAAAACAATGTTTGGTTAAAAGTTATTATTATTCAATTCTGCACTTCGCAATTCTTTATTTGTACGCAAACTATGAAAACTATGTAAACTGCGTCGCACTTTTTTATTTTTTGTTTCAGTACTCTATGTTTTCAGATACGTGGCTAATTAATTAAAAAAAAAAATTATATTAGCCAATTATTATAATTATATTATTATATTATTCCACGTGAAATATGAATCTTTTCCAATATTTGAAAATTTGATGAGATTTCTTTCGAATCAATCTTGCCACCGGATTTTAAATTTTGCGTTATAACTCTTAAGAAAGTCTAATGTTTATAACACTAGTAATTAATTATCAAAACCGTCGGAAAACTTTTAAAGAATAAAGCTATAATAGAAACTATTCATTGATTAACAATTTTTTTTATTCGAATAATTTTATTATTTTACTATGTTCTGTACTTCCGTAAATCGTAAATCTAAACATAAATCAATATGTTATTATATTAACTGCTATATTACCTTCTTTCCGTGTTATATCAAAATTATTATTAATTATTATATTACTAATTTATGGTATAATTTATTAATAATTTATTAAATTATTAATTATTAATTTAATTAATATAAATATAATATACATATTAATAGTGATTGACTTAAAAACGATCAGGGAATCAACGTCTATCTGAACATATTTGGATCGTAATTGGTACATCGATAATCATGGTTTCTTTCACAATTCGGTACAATATTATTCTGGACTGTCATAGACAAATCATCCTCGAATCGATAAATTGTTTTCAATATCTGTCGTAATATCTTTTTCATAATGTCTTTTCGAATTACATATGAGATCAAAAGATAACTGATCCTTCATAAAAGATTTGCAATAGATTTTCGCGTTATTTATAAAATGTAAAATGGAAAATCTTAAAAATTTTGTTCTTTCTGTGACATAATTCTGCTTGTTGATTGTAAATGAAAATGTTTATGAAACTAATTAATTAATTATATTATAACTCAGCTATAAATCAGTTAAATAATCTCGAATAATTATGCGAATATTTAATAATATAATTGAAAACGCATTTGTTTATAATTATTCTCTTCATTCGTCGTTACGATGTCTGATTATTCTTTTAAATTGTTTATAGAAGCATGTTCATTATTAATATACAATTGTTCAGAAATGCATTGTATTTAAAAATGCATTCAATTATTTAAATAGAATTCAAATTGTCAATTGCAACTAATATTCTATCATGTGATCTACCGACAACGAACTTTCTTGCAACTATTTCTTAATATTTTCGAACAGAAATTCTTTTGATCAATGTATACATAATGCAAATATTTAATTAAGTAATTATTATCTAATTATTTATTAAAAATTATCTCACATATTAAAAACAATCTCATTAATAGTTAGTGAGTAATTTTAGTATAATATAATAATTTTAATATAATTATTATAATTTTAATAATTTTAATATATGTATATAGCAATAAATTTTTATTTTACGATATTATAGTTTTATTCATAAAAAAATTTTCGAAAAAATTATAATAGTAAGGCATTATATCTAGTTAACAATAATTTTTTCTATCTAATTAACAATAACTTTTTAATTTATAGATTTTATTTTAATTTTAATTTATAATTAAATAATATATTTTAAATAATGTCTGAGTTTATATTACAACGATTAGTTTCATATTTAAATACTAAAAAATCCGTAATGTCATATTTCTATTTACAATTAGATTAAGCAGAAATATGTGATATTTGACTTATGATTTGAAACAATATAAAATGTTACTGCCACAGTCATAGGATTAATTTAGAAAAGAAATAAATTTTAAAAATATATTTTTTGTTATGAATGAAATGAATTAAAATATGTGCAATATTAATCAAATATAAATGACAAAACAAAAAAATAATAAAGAAGATTAAAAAATATAATAATATAATAGATAACTTAAATGTAAATTTACATAAAATATAAATATAAACAAATATAAATATAAAAAAATTTACAATAGATATAATATATAATATAAAATGTAATTTATAGATTTACTTTTAAATAATCCTTTGTTTGCTATCACTTATATTAGTTTTATCAAAAAATAAAATCCCAGTTAATTTTTCCAATATTATTTTTATATATAATATAATATATATTTTTATATATTAAAATAAAATAATTCTAATATTTTTTTATCTATATATATGTGTCAATTTTTATTTATGTTGATTGAAAAAATATTTTTGAAATATAATAATATTAAACATAAATTTTTAAAGTTCTAGAAAAATAAAATGATAATATCTACTATTTATTTAAGATTAAAATTTTATGAAATTTATATTATATTTATATTATATTTATTTATATTTATTTAATATATATTCTAATAAGTTTGTAATCTCTATGTCTAGCTATCTTTAATATTAAAAACTGTAATGAATATAAAAATTTTTCAGTAAATTGTAATATCTTAAATAGATTTTTAATGATAATCAATGATTTCATTAATAACAATATTAATATAACTTAATATAAATTAATAATAATAAAATTTTTTAATATTATATATTACATAAAATTTTATTATTTTTTCATTATTTTTAATCAAATTTAAATTGTTAATTTCTTTTATAGTTTTTGAAACTTTTATATATGTATTATAACAATAATAATAATAGTATATAATAGTATAATAATAATAATAATGTAATGGATTCTAAACAAAGTAAATTTTTTTCATTATTGATATCAGTTTTATCATTTATTATAAAAATTAGAAAGAAAAATTTGTGTTTAACAATAATGTTATAAAAATCTATAATATTCAGAAACTATATATTAAAATTTTATTATTTTGAAATCATTTATTAAATAGTAATCTATGTAAACATTTATAAAATGAAACTTGTAAATATATTTTGGACAACTGAATATTATATATTAGCAAATAGCAAATATTAATTGTATAATTATATGCATTAAATTTTATTAAATTTATCTCTAATACTTGTTTTGACAAAAATTTATGTAAAATTATCCATTCTTTTTGCATAAATTTTCAAATATTTTCTAAAATTTATTTTTAAATGAGAAATATATATATAAATTTAATAATTTTTCATTTTGCATTTTTTTAAATTATAGCTTCCAATCTTGATCTTTCAATCATGTAAAACGAAATTATTTTTTCCTTTTTTTCTAGAAAAAGAAAGCAAAAAGTACTTTTATTATTGCTATTATCTATGTATTAAAATATATTTATATTTTAAATTATACTAATGTAAAAATATTGAATTATTTATCTTATTCTGTTTTTCTATTACTCATCTTTTTGTAAAATATAAATTGTTAAAAAATAAACTAAATTTAAAATAGTAAAATTAAAAAGAAATTTAAATTATGGATAACTCTATAAATTACACAATTCAAAAACTCCGAAAAATAGCTTAGCGATTTGACAAGTTATATTACAATAGACTCCCGCCAAAATTATGGCGTCGTTGCATTATAGCAATAAAGATATAATATAACGGAAAGGAATTGACTCTCATAGTGATGATGACAGTGGAATTAGCATAAAATTCACATTCAGCAATTCTGTTTGTATCATATTGTTCTGTTTGTAAATTTGATGACATTTTGGTGACAAATTTTGTATCATTATATTTATTTCGAAAATATAACAATTGATAAAAAAGTTTATAATATGTATAATGTATATAATATATAAATAATTTACGAAATTTTTATATTTCTTTCAATTAAACTCGATTGATCACAATTTTATTTATATATATTATCTATATAACATTAAGAAAAATATTTAATATTTAAATAAAAATTTATTCGTTTATTTACTTAATAGATTATAAATAATGAAAAGTGATACTTAACGAAATCTGAAAAAAAATGACAGATATTATTTTAGAAATTAAAAAGTTTATTTCTGAAAGTTGGACAAATATTTTTATGGAAGTATGTAATGCAGTAGTTTATATAGATCATTGTGCAATTGAATGTTTACATTGGTATACAGCTGGTAAAAGCTATTTAACATTGAAAGATGCTGGAGCAGCTGCAGTTTATGAAATTGGCATGTATCATTTTCAAGTAAGTATATATTTTATTCACATCTATATAAATTTAAAAATAAAAAGAAAACATTATTAAATGTGCATTCTTTTTATTTTTGTAGTATGTTGAAGTGAAAGATGTTAAGAAAGCTGTTATTATATCAACATCTAGTGATCCAACATTTTATCAGCGTACAATTAAAATGATTCTAACAAAGAATATATTCCAAAATTGTATTGTTTATTGTAGCGTACCTTGTTGCACTGTCAATCATTTAGGATCATCTATTGAAGAAAAATTAAACTATAATAAATTAAAAAAAGATATTAAAATTTGGATGACTTCAAGAAATCTTTCTCAAGTTAGTTAATTAATCATTTATTTTTTTTAAATTTATAAATTTTTTCCAAATTTATATTTAGTTAAAACTAAATAAATTATTTTATAGGAACCTGTTGTCAATATTATTTATGCACCAATTTTTATTGCCTTTTTAAATAAAAATTTGTTTGTAACACCTCCTTTTGGAGATTTGATGCCACCTTTGGACACAAATATTTTAAAAGATATGGTTATTAAATTAAATTTTTTAGCATATTCATTTTATAATCTATTTGATAATATAAAAGCTAGATTAGATATTTATTCAGTTGGAAAATTTAGTGATCATCTTGCAGAAAATTTGGAAGATTATATATCTAATATTAATCATCAAAATGTGAGTATAAGAGATAATAAAAATATGATAAATGAAATAAGATAATATAAGATAATATAATATGAAATAAGATAATAAAAATATGAATTTTAATATAATAATGAAAAATAATTTTTTAATTTATTATTATGTTTATAGCATTTGTCAGAGTCTCCAAAAGTAGGTATCTCTCTTATTTTGATTGATAGAACATTAGATCTTTGTACACCTACTAGTAACAATACAGAATCTTTTCTCACAAAGATATTACGAACATTTCCTCGTTTACCAAATCATGATAATGATGTAGCTATAAATATATCACCTATGTTTGGAAAAACAGTAAGTAAACCATACATAAGTATTTATTTATATAGCTATTGTTATTAATTTATTTATTTTGTATTTATTTTTCTATGGACTTTAAGAATATTTTAGAATCGTGTGAAATACCTGGATGTTTAGCAAGCATAGAAAATATTATGATGGATCTTTTTATTTCACAAAAAGAAAAAAAATTGTTAGGTATAGCCAATCAATTTTTAAATGATATAGCTCTAACAACAGATAATTCTAAGTTGAGAACACCATCAAGAATTTCTGGTCATAGTTTAGAAAAATTTCTTAATAAAATTCAATCTACAAACAATATTGCTTCTCTAGCAATTCACATGGAAAAACTTCAGGTAATTTATTTGGTTTTTAATTACTCTACATATTTAATATATTTTAGAAAATTTTTAAATTTTTGAATGTAGTGTATTTTAGCAATAATTGAAGCATCTACATCACAAAAAGCTAGTCAGCTTGAATTACTTACTAGTTTAGAAAAATTAGCTTTACAAAATCTTTCAGTAAGTCGAGAATCCTCAAGTATACTTGTACAGGTAATCATTTTCTCAATTTTAATTTTTGTTCATATAGTGATATATATCTAAATCAAATAATTTTTTAGTTAAGTAATATTATATGTACACGAATTCACAGAGGACTTGATATTGATAATTTATTAGCGTTACTAATTTACATTTATGCTCTTGCGGGAACGCAGATACAATTTTCTGCACAACAAGAACATCAATTAGAAAAATCAATTGCAAATGCAATCTTTGAAGATCTACAAATTTTAAAAAAAAATCCATTGATTAATACAAAATCGGCGTATCAGCGCACTTTATTACTATTAGGTAGGTATTTGATATTCATTTTTTTTAGATAATGTAATAAATTATTAATAACATTTGTGAATTTCCATATTAGGAGTGGATGATGTTATTGTAGCACAAGAAACATCATGTAGGATTGCAGCGCGTTTTATCAATATTCTTCGATTAGTTGCGGAACAACGTTTAATATTACAAGATTATAGGTAACTTTATTTTTTAATTTTTATCATTATATACTTATAAATTATTCATTCAATTTTTTTTTTTCAAAAATAATTTTATTTATAATCATTTGTAGATTTTGTATGTTGAAACCAAGTTCTCAAGAAGTAATTCGACATATTAGTATTTTAGAACAAATTATTAAGGATATTTTTGATGTAGATGTAAATCGAGAATTACGAGATCTTCATAAAAAATCATCGTCATTTATTCAAGCCAGTTTTAAGTAAATATTTCTTTTTTTTTAATATATCATATAATTAAAACTTTTAAAGTAAACAATAAATCTTTAAAACTTTCTCACAAATCTTTCTTGCATTGCAGTTTATTCTTAAGAGGTAAAACAAAACGTCATCCTCGAGATAATTCTTATATTTTAATATACATTGTTGGAGGAGTTACTGCAGAAGAAGCAAAAATAATTCAAGAAATAGTATCAGTACAAGAAAAACATAGCAACAAAAAAACACCATATGTCATTCTAGCAGGATCTAGATTGTTAAATCCTTTGGATATAGTGGAAAAAATATTTTTTTAATTATTAATTTTTTTTTAAATCTATAAATATAATAGAATTTATTTTTTTTCTCTATTTATCTTCCATTTTATACCATTAGATAATATAGAATAATGTATTTTTTTAATAATTTGCGATGTTTCTAATGTACATATAAAATTTTTTGAATTACTTATTCTAGATAAATATATTTTGTAATCTATGTTATTTGTTAATTTATTTCTTTTCGTATATATTTTTTCATTCAATTTAGTATATATTGTTGCAATATTAAATTGAATTGTATGTATTTTAATAACTTTTAATAAGTTTTTTATATAAGTATCAATTTTAATAATATTGTCTTCACAATCTTGCCAATAATATGCTGTTATACTATCAATAGCTAAAAGTGCAATTTTGGTATTATCAAGAAATATATCATCTAATGTACGTAATGTTAAAAAAAATTGTTCACTGTTATAACAATTGATAATATGCAAGTTGTGTAAAGAATTTTTAATAATAGTTCTTTTATCAAAATCTATTTCCATTGCTTCAGATGCAAATGACATAGCATTATTTATAATACCATTCATTAATTCAATTAATTTTGAAATTTGAAAATGATGATCAGTATTTATCAAAATAGCTGAAGCATTACATCCTTTAATCTGATAATAATTTGGTAAAATACATTTTGCGAGTATTTGAGATAAAAGAAGACTCTTTCCAGATGATTGTTCTCCATTAATTTCTATAATATCTGTATTTCGAAGACCCTCGAAAAATAACGTATCTTCAATTCCATATAAACTTGGTTTATTATTTAATCTTGCGAGCAATTCTGCTCCGGATTCTATTTGAGATCGCATAGATTTTTTTTATATTTTAATTTGTTTTTATATTTCATTAATTTTCATTAAATCACTATTTAAATTTTTCTTTTGATTTTTCTCAATAAGCATAAATATTATATATATAGATATTGGATATCATATTGGATATCAATATAATTGGTATAATGAATTATATTAGAACTGCCTAAAAAATTAAGGTTAATGTTTTTTTCATAAGACTAAAGCCCGTATCACAATCTTTTAGTTAATAGGATAGATACGAATTATAATTGTAACTAATGTCACACGATGGCAGTGTATGCTGTATTCTGCGTTTATATTTCATGAACTTAATATAGAACATTGAATGTTATAAAAGTAACAATCTTATTGTTTTTTATTTTTGTTATATGTGTACGTATACATATGTGTGGATGTTAAAAAGCTTTCCATGAATGAAAAAATGTCTTATTTATGAAGATATAAATAAAAAACATTCAAAAATTAAAAATAGAATTATATAGAAAAATAACAAAGAAATTGAAATTCAAAAATTTCACGAATAATAGATAAGTTCTACTATTCAACATTTAATAAAGTAATGGTTAATAAAAAATTATTTCTTAATCACATATGTATTAGTGATTCTAAGAAAATGTAAAGGTGTCCTTAGTAAGTTTTGGTTATATTATGAATTTAAAATACAATTTGTTATAATTATTTTTAATAGAATTTGAAAAAATATATTTTTTCAAATATGAAGAAACATTTTTTTTTAAATTTTTATTTAAGGATTAAATAATATATATGTTGAAAATTATTAAAACTTTTTTATTCATTATAATTTTTGTTTAGGTACATAATTTAATTTCTATCTCATAAGTCAATATATTTGTTAAAACTTTTCTGAAAATGGTGCCACTTGGACCATCACCAGGGCATCAAACATCTGTTAATAATACTGCAACTGCTCCAAGTACTGGTACTAAAAGCAGTTCAACATTAGTAAGTTGATTTTATATTTTAATATTTTGATTTTTTTTTATTATTTTCTTTTTTTTCTCATTTTATTTTTGAATAATCTCAAAAATCTGTTTTCTGATTTTTTTAGAAACCAAATTATACATTAAAGTATACATTAGCAGGACATACTAAAGCAGTTTCTTCCGTAAAGTTCAGTCCTAATGGAGAATGGCTTGCTAGTTCTTGTAAATATAAATATATATTTTAAAAACAATATCATCAACAATAACATCAAATATTTACAAACAACAAATCAAATATTTAATTTATCATTAATTTAAGTAATAAGTATTGATTTTATAATTACTATGTCTATTTGAATTTAGTTTCTTATTTGTAGCTGCAGATAAATTAATTAAAATATGGGGATCCTACGATGGGAAATTTGAGAAAACTATATCTGGCCATAAGCTTGGTATTTCAGATGTTGCATGGTCTAGTGATAGTAGATTGTTAGTATCTGCTTCTGATGATAAAACTTTAAAAATATGGGAATTAAGTTCTGTAAGTTTAAATATAAAAAAATATTTAAAAATATTCATATTTAAATTTAGTTTTGTATTAATATACAATAAAGTATTTTATTATATATAAATGAAATAAATTAAATTATAATAAATTTATATATAATTCTTTTTGTTTTGTAGGGAAAATGTTTAAAAACTTTAAAAGGTCATAGTAATTATGTCTTTTGTTGCAATTTTAATCCACAGTCAAATCTAATAGTTTCTGGTTCTGTAAGTATTTTAATATAAAAATTTATATGTGATCTTTTATCATGTAGATCTAAATAATAATATATAAAAGATAGAAAAAAAATATAATATATATTTCAAAATAATAGATTAAACTTAATATGAAAATAAAAATAATTTTAAAAAAATTAAAATTATAAAAGAAGTAGCAATTAATTAGTATTAAATATTTTTACAAATGCTTTTGTAAAATATAACTTAGAAATAAAGATTTGCATATATAAATACATGAATAATATTAACTCAATGAATATTATTAAAATATATTTTAGTTTGATGAAAGTGTTCGAATATGGGATGTTAGAACTGGAAAATGTCTAAAAACATTACCTGCTCATTCAGATCCTGTAAGTGCAGTTCATTTTAATAGGGATGGATCATTAATTGTATCTAGTAGTTATGATGGATTATGGTAAGTATGCATATTTTATTTTATATAAATTCTTAAAAAATATGAAAATGTTATTAATAATTCAATTATTCTAGTCGAATTTGGGATACAGCATCTGGCCAATGCTTAAAGACTTTAATTGATGATGATAATCCTCCTGTATCTTTTGTAAAATTTTCACCAAATGGAAAATACATTTTAGCAGCAACATTAGACAATACATTAAAACTTTGGGATTATAGCAAAGGAAAATGTTTGAAAACATATACAGGTCATAAAAATGAAAAATATTGTATTTTTGCAAATTTCTCAGTTACAGGAGGAAAGGTAAGTTATATTGCAAATTTTATATGGAATTATGTTTATTATATAATTATATAAGTTATCATTATTGAATTAAATTTTTATGTTTATCAGTGGATTGTTTCGGGTTCAGAAGACAATATGGTATATATTTGGAATTTGCAAACTAAGGAAATTGTTCAAAAACTGCAAGGTCATACAGGTATAATAAATAAATTATATATCTTATTATTAAATATCATATTTTAATTGATTTTTTTATTGATTTGTAGATGTTGTATTATGTACAACGTGTCATCCAACTGATAACATTATAGCTTCAGCCGCCCTTGAAAATGATAAAACTATCAAATTATGGAAAAGTGATACATAGAATATATATTATATTATTCATAATGTCATTAAAAGTCCTACAAAAAGCTTGTATCTGTTAGAAATGTCCTATTCGCTCTCTTTTTTATTTTTAAAATTTTTATATTTGCTCAGATTTCGATATTAATTTCATGAATTTTAATACCCTGAAGTTTATTATTTTAATATATAACTCATAATTTTGGGTAATTTTAAAAAATATAACTTTGATTTATTTAATTCAAAAATAATATATCTATAATCAAAAAATAAAAAATTACACATTATGAATAATTTTATGAATCTTAGGCTAACTATAAATGAATAAATCAAATAAATCTAATTATTCCTATTGATTTTGAATAAACCGAAAGATAAATAATTTTTTAATAATTTTCTCTTATAATTTCTGTATTTAATATCGTATAATCAATTACTTTAAATTTGTCACTATGTAATTTACTTGTAAAATGGATATATTTTTTTTTGTCTATAATAAAAGAATAAAATTTTGTATAATATACAAAAGAAAAAAAAAAGTAGATAAAATGAATTCTTGTAATATAAATTTATATATAAAAAAAAATTAAAAAAAAATATGTTAATATATTCATATTTAAAATAAAATATTTATATTTCTTTATTTGCAAATCAGAATATAGCATAAATAAATATTACTGGATTGAAGTATTAAATTATAATACGATATTTCGTATTTTATTAAAGCATATTTTTTTTTTAACGTACAATTATAGAATTGTGTAACACGCAATACACCCATTTGATTTTCTCTATCGAAAAAGCAAAAAATAACTCGCAATTTACAAAGCGAGTATATTATTTCCATTTATAATGATAGAGATAAAAAAAAAAACTTTGTGGAACATATAAAAAAGCAATTAATTTTTATGTTGTATGTATATGTATGCATATATGAAATAAAGAAAATAAAGTGGACGAAACTTGAGAATTCGGAGAAAATTATTATATTTATATGTAAAAGAGTGCATTTTCTTCAGCAATATTCATCTTATTTTTTTTAACCGAGTCTTCGCAAAATGTCACTTATATATGTAGGATCCGTTATTTCGTCCAATAAACCTAAAAAAATAACAAAAATTATTGCAAAATATCGTTGTAAAAAAGATCGATAAATGTGCACACTAAATTTAATAGAAACTTTTTAAAAAAAAATCCATTTGAAGAAATTTTTATAGATCAAAAAACAAGCAAAAAATTCTTTTCTTAAAATCAATTATAGCATATTCTACTTTCATTATTAATGCTATTTTTCTTTTTACTTACCGACAACATCACAAAATTCTTCGAAAGATGTACAGGGTAACAATTCGTCACGGTACGTAGCTAATACATGTTCCGAGGCTTTTAACATAGCTTCGTCATTATGCCTGATATATTCAGCCAAAACTGATGGCCATTGATTATCGGACAATATGTTAACTTTCTATGAAAAAATAAAGAAAATAAAATTAAATAAAAAATTATTTAGATTGAATTATATATTATATATATTAAGTAATAACAAGAAATATACCTTGAAGAAATGAGTATAAATACAATCGACTAGTCCAAAAAAGATTAAGGCGTTTTTATATACAGCGTAATGCTTAATAGTAACATCGACAATAGTTTTTGTCGGACCCGATGGCGAAACATATCGTTGATGGGCAAGAACAATTAATTTATTTAAATGAACTATTCTATATGTTTTCCAACGAGCCGGTGAATGAAGCAAGAGAGACATGGTGCACTGATAAAACGGTCCTTCCGCTTCATAACAACTATCGAGCCAACTAGAACCTGGTGGCGTTTCCAAATATCCAATTAATGTTTTATCTGCTCGAGTGTCTGCTAGTGTGCTACAAAAAAAATTATACATATATTATATGTCATTATAATATTATATATTTATATGTCATAATTATAATAATTATATAAATAATTTATATAACAATATTATATATATGTATGTGTATTATAATATTATATATATTATACAATTATTATATTATATAACAACATACTATATATCTTGTTAGAATTTATATAATTTGAAAATTTAAATATTAAATGAAATAGATATAAACATATGAAAAAAATAGGATAGAAAAATTTCTTATTTAACATACGTATTGATTACATAAAGTGCAGTATGAATTAAATAAGGGATCAAGTGCATATTTGATTGAGGACCTCCTCCTCCACTATCTTCATGAAAACTTTTTTCTTGAGCAAATCGCAATAGTAACAATTTCAAATCATGAACAGTTGATGGATAAGATATATCGCGATGACTCGTACACTCTTGCAAATAAGTATTATGCCTTGCTAAACAACTAGCAAAAGCAGATTCTAAAACTTGAGGACCCCATAATGGTAAGAGTCCATTACATTTAGTATTCGCATTTTGCAATGCTGCACTTTCCCATTCATCTCTACCGCGTGCCAGTCTTACTGCAGACATATGACAATCTACATGAACAACATTGAAATGTGTAACAGTGGTATATCCTACTGTTTTTCTTTGTTTCGTTTCAAATTCTTCAACATTGCAACGTTTTGAAAATGTATAAATGGCCAAAACCTGAATACAAAAATAGAGACAAAAAAAATATATAATGTTTGCAAAGATAAAAAAGATTTAGGAAAAAAAAAGATTCTTACCATATTTGGTTTAAATTTGTATCCCTCGCGACAAATAACGCAAACTAATCCTGTTTCATCACCTAAATCTTCCATTTGTTGAAGAATTGCTCCACTAGCTACTACTTGACCTTTATCATTTGTTTGCATGCCTAATGCACCTAATTGTCTTTCTCGCATAGCCATTGCCAAACGTTTTTTTTCGCTACGTGTATGTTGTCGAGCTTTTTCTATTAATTCAGCAACGCGTTTGTTTGTACATAATGCTTCCAATAAATTTTCTGCTAGAGATCCAACATGCTCATCAGAAGATACTTGTTCTAATCTATGTATTATACTGATTGTAAATTGTGATACTGCCAACTGTGTTGGTTCATGATCCGTTGCTAGGCCAGTTAAGAATCGTAAAATATATTTGAGCGCAGGTTTAGAAATATAGTCTTTTAATTCATCACTATCCGTTCGTAATAGTGTAGGCTTAAGACAAGGAGCACGCACAGTTATATATTCGAAAGCATCTTTTACAATTCCCATGCTTATAATGTAATCTTTGAGAGTGTTTCCAATGGCATTGCGCTCAATGGCTTGAGTGAGAATACAAAATAGTTCGAGTTTTTGTTCATCTTCTGTTGTATGTTCATGATCAAATTCGTAAAAATTTAATACAGATTTAAAATAATCACAAAGGAGAGCCATTTTTTCACGATTGCCATATGTAAGAGCTGCTAATACACGTGCGAGTTGTGGCAATATATTACTTTGTCTGACTGCAGTTGACTGAGCACAAGAAAGAAGCGCCTTTATATGCTCCGGTCCACTTGATGTATGTGAAAAAGCTTCGAGTGTAGATAAGGATGCATGCGTTAAAATCGTTTCCATAATCTCTAATAATTGTTCTGTAATTTTCGCTTGCCAATTTTCTGATTCAGTTGCAAGACAGCGTTGAAGAACGTCGAGGAATACTGTTACTGCTCCCAATTTACTTAAAACTTCTTGATTCTTTTTCACTTTGACCGAAAGTCGAAACAATTTAAGAAGAACTTGAAGCAGTGGTCGAGCTCGATTTACATTTTGTATAGCTGCTAGTCTATTTACCATTACTTGAAGACCACCACAATCTGCTAAAACATTTGCCATTTTATATACTTCTTCATTATTTACTTCTTGTTCACTGTTTGCATTTAAACTTTCAACAAATTCTTCAGTTGCATCTCCAAGTAATCCTCGCATCCGATATACAACGCGCATAGCGTCACATTCTCCACCTTCTGGTACCCAAATTTTCTTATATACTTCTTTTACAGGCAAATCCAAACTAATAATTTTATTATTAACTAAAAGCTCCATTCCGTTATCATCTTCCAATAAAGCAATTAATTCACAATCTAGACAAATCTTATTTTTCACGTCTCGCATAAGGGGTCCTAAGCCAGGTTCTAAACTACTATAAGGATTTCCCAACATTCTACCTTGGAGAAAATCTTCTTGTTGTGAATCTTTTTCAAGAGTTAAATAAAACTCTCCTACATCGTTTTCTTCCGGATAAATAATCGAACAAAGTCTTTCAAAAATGAACACTGGTGTACAAACATCTTCGATGCTACATTTTTGTACTGTTTCTACACAAATTGCCATAAAAGCCTTAGTTTCTTCTTCAGTGCCTGTAGTCATTTCTTCAAGAAGTTCCAATAGTTTTTTTTGCGTATCATCGATTAATCTTGTTCGTTGGACGACTAATCTTCTTAGAGATAGATAACCATTAAGTACAGCACCTACTAACCGACTTTTATATTGCTGTTTGATATTTTCTTGTTCGAGAAAAGTTGCTATTAATTCAGTCAACATTTTCAAAGAATAACCTTGTGCCAAATCACTGGTCAATGTGGTTTCTTCCAGCCGATGAAGTTCTTCGATTTCTCTTGTTAAAAGATCTGCAAGTAAAGTCATAACACCTCGTACTGCTAAAAATTGTTTCCAAGGCGGTTGTCTGATTAAACTTTGATATAATGTCAAAAATTCTGTGCTACTTTCGCCAGCTGTACGTAATTCTTCTAAATAACAAGTAAGTAATACAAGTACTTCTTTTTTCCGTTCAGTACCTTGACACAGACTTTCTATCATATTACAAGCAACTTGTCGTGCTAATCGTGAACTTGGATTAAACAAAACTTCCTTCAACCAAGCACCGTCAGCCAATTTTAATGGTTGAACACCGTGCTGTCTTAAGCACCGGTTATGCCATCTATGTCCATACTTTTCCATTAAATAAAGTGCTCGAGTTTCTTCCTTCTTCATTGGTTTGCCTGAAGATTGTTCTATTTTTCTAGTAGGCATACGGCGAATCCATTCAGAATATGAATGTTTTGAATCACCATTCAACCATTTATTTACATCAATAGTAATACCTTCAATCGGTTGAATGGTTGCCAATGATTCAATATTTTTTTCTTTAGTTTTCTTTGAAACTGGTTGCTCTGGTTTCACGAGACCTTGCAATATTTTTAAACACGGTAAAATGATACTTTCCATGACAACAGGACTTTTCGATTCTTTACACGCCATCAAAAATAATTGCATGACACAACGTAATTTTTGTTCCCAACAAGTATCCTCTTTTTGAATCAAAGCTGCCAATAACGCCATTTCGTGACGTACTGCTAATGATAAATCTGATGTAACAACGCGACCACGAAGTGTCAAAGTGATTCGACAAGTTAATAAAGAACAAAGTTCTTTAGTAGACTGAGCATTGTCTCTAGTAACGAGACATAACAATTGTCGTACTTCTTCCTGCATTTGTACAGTACCTTTACGTAAGTTATGCTCAACTAATTCCTGGATCAATCCTTGTTTACACAAAACTTCTTTAGCTACTTGATTAGTAGCAAGAGCACGTAATAAGGTTAAGCAATGTTCCGTAGCTGCGGTTGCACATCCGTAACAACGACCTACTGTTTGCGGATTCACACAACCGACAACAGATTGTGAATGAGGTTTTGTCGATATCGATTGAGGAACATTTACCATTGCCGAAGCTTCTTCTTTGCCAGTAGCAACTGTATCGTTGCTTGATGAGCAACTGGCAATAATTTGTCCTCTTTGTTGACGATCGTACGCTACAAGTTCTCGTCGACAAGCCAAAACTCTTTGTATAATTTTACTTAATTCTTCAAAAGAAGTTTTACATTCACCACAGTATCTTTGAGCAAGTAATTGTATAGCTCTGTTTACTTGAGTACTTCCACTCGATACTTGAATAGCAGCTGCTGCTGCTGCACCATCTTCTACCAAACCACGATCCAATCGATGTTCTGATATTTTAATCAATAACATTTCTAACGTTGGCTTATTCGAAATTAGAGTTTTATATACTCTATCAGCTTTTTCGAGTAAAGTATTAATCGTTGCTACTGTCTTTTTTCGATCATCATCACTCTCAATAGGATCAACTGCACAACATGGTCTACCAGTAAGCGTATAATCAAACTTGGCATATTTGCAAAAACCACAAGCATGACAAAGGAATGGATCTTTCTCGTCATAATTGATTGCTCTACATTTATGACATTGAAATACATTTTCCCCGCAATTTCCACAAACGCCAGGATTTGCAGGCACATTCGCAGAACATCGTGGGCATTGTAAAGTTTCAGAAGAAGCTTGTATATCTTCATAAAAATCTGCATATTCAATCATCAAATTGCATGCGACAATCGGTAATGGAAATTCCATTTTAATTTCTGTTTGTCCTTGAGCTAGTGTAATCTTTTTAGCTTTATGCCACATAGCTGGTTTATTTTTTAATTCTACTACTGCTTGAACCGATCGATTATTATAATAAATATTAATCGAACGTACCATTTTTGTTCTTTTTAAATCACCTATACGAAGAATAATACGACTAATTGTATAACTTCCAATCAATTTTACAATTTGCGTAGTTGTTGTGAATTTTGAATCAACTTTAATTGAGGAAAGTTTAATTGTAGACATTGAAACTTCAGGATTATTGCATACTAAGCAAGGCTCACTTTCCAAATAATATCCATCCAATTCAACGAACTGAGCAAGATTTGCATATAAATTTGCATTTGGATGACGCGCAAGCAATTGATTTTGCGCGCGTAACACTGCAACTGCTTGTTCCATATAGTTGTGCATTTTTTTACTTGCATGCTGAGTTTTTAGAGAAAAGTAACCAAGTAAGTCAACAAATTGTGCCGCTTTTCGACCATAAGCTGGCAGTAAAGGCCATAACTGCCACAATAAGTCTAATAGAACTTCTTGATCTGCCGGACCACAATTTCTATATAATAAAAAAAAAATTAAAATGTTTAGTTTAAATAAATGCTAGGAAAATTAAATAAAAAGAAGAAAAATATATATATAAATTTACTTACTTATAAATAGCCAATATCAAGGAATGTGCTTGCCAACGAACATTCGTATTATTTGTTTCAAGTAAAAAAGTTTGAATGAATTTCATCAATAAGCTTGGAGAGACTTGTTTTTGAATTTGTTCAACTAAAGCTAAACATTGAGCTTCTTCAAATTTAGCTTCTGTATCTGAATCTTCAGATTTTTCACGTTCTCGTTTCTCTTTCGTTGTTATAGTTCCAGACTTCAGTTCCTATCGGAGTAAAATAATAATTCAAATTTTCTTAAGTCTTTTTTTTTTCTTTTTTATCATTTTTTCTCTTATTATATATTGTATGTGCATGTTTTTCTAAAAAAAAAAGAAAAAAAGATAAAAGATAGTTTTGCTCACTTTTGTTTTAATATCTTTCATTTCTTTTGATTTACTGTTCGAACATATAGCACATTGTAGAAGTTGCAATACTGTAGGACTAACGCCTTCGTCTAAAAGTGTTGATATAGTAAACAAATAAGATAATACTGTATTCTGTTTTAAACAGAATCGTTGCCAATTTCCTGTACGACTTGTAGCTATCTCAACACAACATTTCAAATGTTCAATTAAATCTACTAATGAATCATATGGTAAATTAATAGAATGAGAATGAGTTTGAAGAGGATCAAATCCACCAGCGGTACAGCATTGTTGTACTGACTATAAAAAAAATCAAATATAATATAATGCCTACTAATACATATAATAAAAATACAATAAAGATTATAAAAATTAATTTACCTGAATGTGTGAAATTAGGGCATGCAAATCACGAAGTTGTCTGTATTTTTCTTTATTACCACAGATAAAAAGCAATAATTTACGTACTTGTCTTCTAACAAGTGGTGCTTGATAAGACATCATATATTCGCAAAGATAAAAGTACCAAGGTTGTTCAAAAGCTGTCTGTGCCGAATTACTTTCAGCATATTTATATACTTGATAGGGTAATCGTAGTACCATTTCTGTTAATAATTGCGGATAAGGTTCAAATATATCACTGGGATGCCCCTTTACATGCTGTCGCAAAAAGAGTGGTGACATGTCTGGTAAAGAGGCTGTAAGATGTTCTTTAAGTAATTGACCTCCAAGAATAGTATCAGTTTCTTCCGTTGATGTTCTAGAAGAAAATATATTGCTCAATACATATTAGACAAATTATCATTACATGCATATATATATATATATATAATATATATATAATATAATATAAATAATATACATATAATATACAATAAAAAAAACTTACGTTTTCCAATATTCTAGCAATGCTTTTAATAAAGTCGAACAATAATCAATTACTCCAGCTTTATTGAGTATTGTAGCTGCCATTTGAGAAATAAAATTCGAATTTTCTGCTTGTGTTTTAACAGTATGTTTTGAACGAGACATTAAAACACCTATTAATATTAGACAAAGATTTAAAATATATATCAAAAATAAATAGTTTGTTATTCATTATAATGAGTTTTATAATTAAATAATAACTTACTTAATAATCGCATAATAACTAAATGAACTTCTCGTTTGTTATTACGTTGCCATATGTTAGTTGTATCTGGTTTATCCATTTCTAACTCAGTTACCAATATTCGAAGTAATCGTTCAACACAAGCTTTATCTTTCTCTTCTTGTCCATCTAAATCAGCTGTTAATATTAATAATACCTGAAAAATTAAGATTTTTGAAGCATTAAATTTATTTTTATTTTAAATTTAACAAATTTTTAAATTCAAAATTATAAATTAATCGAAATAAGAAAAATTAATTATAAATTAATTGAATTTTAAAAAATGGAAAACAAACCTGCATAAATGGAATAGTTAAAACACCAGGCACATTTGTCAAATTTGGTACAAATCGCATGAGTTTATCGAGTAATAATAATCGTATAGTATGTAATTTTGCAGTGATTTCACAACTTGTATCATTTTCTTGTTCTATCACGTGTTCTTGTTCCGTACCTTCTTCTTGTTCGGTAACCTGGACAAAAAATCACACATTATCATTGTAACATAAATTTGTCTTAATTTTTTATCACAGAATAGTAAAATGCGCTATATAAGAGAAAAGAAGAAAATAGAAAGAATATAAGTTTATTTACGGTAGACTTTCGTTTTAAATATTCCTCTTAATATATGTATAAAATATATATTAAAAAAATACTTTTTAATTAATATACCGAGACATGATATATGAATATGAAGATGGAGAAAAAATGAAACTGAAATTGAATATATGAATACAAACGTGTATTATATCGAGAGTCTACCGTGAGAAAAAAGTTAACGGACAAACAAACGGATGAACGCACAAATAAAGACGAGCAAATGGACAAACAAGATAAATGAAACACAGACAGCACTTGAAAAAAGATCAGAAACAAACATTTATTATTCACCACATAACATTGGATACAAAATAACCATGAAAAACAGTAATCAGCCAACGACGAACGCAGTGACGAAAGCACTTACGGTGAAAGCCGCGGGAAGACCCACGGAATTAGTTTCGGAACGTGGTGCTTGGTTGACTCCAATTCCTCCAATCGGAGGTATAGAATCGGGACCATTGTCTCCGTATGCGGAGCTCCTTCCCGATACATTATGCTCCCCCGTCATGCTGTCTACAGCACTTCCTCCGCTTTCGCTTCCACCGCTCTCGCTACCCTTGCTACCACCACTACCACCCTAACATAAAATATATCCCAAACATTACTACCACCTACAATAACATTTTCGATAATCTCCCTCCCTCCGCCCTCTCTTATTGTTCCTCTTCTTGTTTGTATTGCTTATTACCAATAAATGATAATAACAAAAACGACAAATAACCTTAAATTGTCTCAGCAAATTGAAAAGTAACTCACTTGTTCTGCCGGAGATGTACGTAGTGTACTGCCATCAGTAGCTGCAGTTGATCCCTCATCATCCGAGCCTCCAGCAGATGCAGTTGTATCTGAATAATGACCACCAACTTCTTGACTCTAAAAAACATTAATAATAAAAAAATAAAAATTAGATTCCAATAAAATTAAATATATATTACGTTATAATCTGTATAGAAGATTCGGGTTAAAAGTTCCGATTTTAAAAATTTCCGTGTAGAAAATAATATAGCTGTTTTTTTTCACTATGAATTAATTTAATATTCAATTTATTATATTTTAAGGTTTTATGTTTTATATTTAATATATTGCAATAAATTTTTCAAGTCATTTATTTGTAGCTAATCGAAGCAGAACAATTAATCCCTTATGGAATTAATTATTATTATATTGAAATAAATTATTACTGAGAAAAATCTTTTAATGAAATATATTTCATTTTTTGTGTGAAATAAAATACAATTTAATTAATAATATTTATCTTTTAAGTTTTATTAATAAAAACATATTATTTTTAAAAGAAAACTAAAACGATATAATAATCATAAATATTATATTATCTTTGATCAAAATAATAATGTATTGATATCTTATATTCTATTAATAATAATTTAATAATTTCTTAATAATCTATTAAAAATAATTTAATAATGATATAATTTAAAAATTACAGATTATTAAATTACAAATTAAGTTAATAACATAAAATAAAAAATATAGATATAAAAGATATAAAATACATATCAAAATAAAAAATAAAAAGTTATTTCTAAATTATTAAAATGAAAAGTAATTTACATAGTTGCAACAAAATTATACATTGTTATGCTAATATATGAAATAACTAATTTCCATCGACATGTAATTTATAGAAATATTTTGCTTATTATATTAATTTATTATATTTTATTTTTTATTATATCATTTGATTCATAAACATAAAAACCAATGTTATTAATATTAAATAATCAAAATAGATTAAAAAATAATACATATTAAATTCTTGTCTAGAATCACACTATTCATTCTAGATTCACTAAAATGTATGGCTCAGTTCATATATAATTAAAAATATGACTGTTTTTATCTTGAAAATATATATCAAAACATTTTACTTCTAGAACTTTTCCTGTTTTTTCTATATAATGTAATCAGAAACAAAAATAAGTGCATAAATGAAAAAAGTGAAAAAATTAATGAAAAAATTATTGATGAAATTAAAAAAAAATCGTAATTAATAAAAATATGTTTAAGTTTTATTTCTTATATCTTTAAAATTGTTTAACAATTAACAATTAAAAGTTAACAATTAAAAATTAATAATTAAAATTAATAATTATTTATTTAATTTTAAATTGATTTAAATCAATTTATCATGTATAAATTTAAAATATAATTCTAAAAAATAATAATACAAAATAATGAAGACAAATTTGAATCATGAAAATTAAAGAAAAAATAACAAGTTTAAAAAAAATTAAAATAAGACATTGAAAATATTGAAAGATATTTATTTTTTAATAAAGCTATGATTTAAAACATATTATTGAATCATGAAATATGAAATCGTATATGAAATTTTTTAGTAATTCAAAAAAAAATTGCTTAAATAATTTATAAAATATTTGAATTTCAATTAAAAATATTATTTATAATAATAGAATTTATTAGATTTTAAGATCTCATTAGATAATCAAAAGAATACATTTTTTTTAATAACTTAAGATTAATTTTTAAAAATATTGATAAAGATTACATGAAAAATTTAATAAAGAGTATATTTATACTCTTATATTAAGAGCAATAATTGCAAAAAAGATATTGATTATTAATTTTAAATTATCTAAAGTCTTTATTTATTTTACTTTTTCTTTAAATACAATTTAAGATATTAAATATAATTAAATATAATTTAAATAATTTTTTATTCAAACTTAATTTGTTTTTATATATCATTTTAAATAATAATAAATAAACAATCTATATATTATAAAAGTGTATAGAAAATAAAATAAAACTTAAGCAAATCATAGTAATGCAATTTTGATTAAATTTTATTAATAATTATTTTTATTAGTTATTTTACTATTTTACTACTTTTGTTTAATTATACATTGAAATTTTGTTTATTATTTTGTTTCTTAATTAAACATAGCAAAACAATTAAAATTTTAATACTTACTTGATTGGTATTTTGAACTTGAACTAAACCTTGTGCTGCTAATGCTTGTAAACTTTGCAAAGTTGGACCATTTAAATTTTGAAGATTTTCTAATCCTTGCAAGTTTGAAAGACTTTGTTGAAATCCTTGTCGTAATACTTGTAAATCAGCATTTCCACCTTCATGGTCTTGTAAACTAAGTGCAATTGCTAATTCTACCATTGTTTCATCATCTGTATCAGGTGGTACATCCAATATCTGTGGAAAATTTCCTGAACCGAGCAATGTTTCTATGGAATTCACGGCTCCCCTTGTTATCGGTTCACTACTACTGGCAGCAGTACTACTAGTGCCACCAGCAGAATTTCTGCTTGTAGTAGTAGATATTGCAGTAGTTGTAGGAATAGTTGAACCTTGATTATTATCTGCAGTTAGCATCACTGCTAAAGGATCAACCACTGATCCTATTGATTCTACATCCAAATGTTGTTCTGTTTCTCGATCCATTGTTGTTGATGGTGTGGTTGTCGGTAATTCTCGATGAGATTGTATGGATGATGTTGTTGCTTTTTCTTCCGTGTCTATAGCTATTTTAATTTTATACATTTATTAAAAATGAACTAATAAAGTATTAAATAATAATAAAATTATAATATTTAATTTAATTTTTTTTTTACCTGGTGTACTACAATTAGGAGGACTTGGTATATAAACTCTTCTTCTTTTGTATCTCGGACGAAGTACCCGAATTATTGCTTGTTTAACAGTAAAACTAATAGCAGTATTAGATGATAATAATAATTGTAAATATAGTTTAGCAGTTAAAGAAATATTTTTTTCTACATCGCATGTCGTAAATGCATGAATTATTTCAATAATTGCATGAATCGTTCCTTCAACATGAGTCAATCCTGGAACTACTACCGGTGCAAGAGCCATATTCTTTGGATAAGCCATATGTAAAGACCATAACATTTCCATAAGTTGTACTACTAAATGCAGTTGATTTGCATCTGCATTTTTACCGGATTGAATATTTTGTCGATCTTTTTCGAAAATTGGTACTAAATTGATAAATAGAATTTAATTATTCTATAATTGATAATAATGATATTAGTAATGCTATTAATGATAATATTACCATTAATTTCATCTATTGGTTTATTTGTGTATTGTTCAGTAAACTTTGCAAGGTTTTGTGGACGTGATATGGAAATACTTCGAACAATAAGTACTAATCTGTAGAAGTTTTCTGCATCTATGTCACGAGCATCATCGCATTCTCTCATCAATTTTAATGAATCCAATACATGTGATAGTAATACATGATCCTAGATAATAAGAATAATAATAATAATTAGAAAAAAAATTTTTTTTCACTTTGGATTGAATTTATTATTTAAATGAAATATGAATTATATAATTTACCTTGTGAAAATGATATGCTTGTTTAGATGGATGTAAAACAGCTAAAAGTGCAGTTGTATGCATTTGTACAGATGGAGGAGTTGGTAATATAAGCAGCTGTGAAGCTACTTCGATAGCTGTTGTTTTCAATGATAACTTGTTCTCGTCGTTCGAAGGAACATTGAATGATAATTCCAAAACTTCTAACATACTTGCGATCATTCTAAAAAAAAATATGCTCGAAATAAAAAATAATTATTATATAGAGAAAGCTTTCAATATTATATATTATAGTATATAAAGTAAATAAAAATCGTTTGCTCTTTAAATAACTTTTTTAAAATTAAACCACATGAATTAAATTTTTTTAAAATTGGAAGTTAAAATTAATATAATAAATAATATTTAAATAAAATTTTTTGAAAAAGATAATTTTTAACTTTTTATATGAAAAAAAAATGTAAAACATGTCTTTTATATAAAAATATAAGTATAAATATAAATAAATAATAACTTATTAATATAGAATAATATAAATACTATATTATTTTATTCTTAATTATTTATAGTAATTTAACTATTATATTATTATTTAAAATACTATATTATATATTTTATTCATTTATATTATTATATATACCTATACATATTTTATATTATTCTTCTTAAATATTTGATCATAATTAATGTATTTTTTGTATTTTGATAAAATATATATTGTTTTTGATGGAAATGTAAATTTTTTTAATTTATTTAAATTAATTTTTATAATTTATTTTTTCATCATTTTTATTATTTATTTAATTTTTTATATAATAAATAATATATTAAAAATATAAATATAAATATTATAAATAATATAATATAATATAATAAATTAAATATATAAATATAAATAATATATTAAAAAATATGCTACTTTTATCGTAAAAACATTAATTTTTTATAATAATTTAATATAAAAAAATTATAAAATTTTTAAAATATTATTATTTGATGGATAGTCATTTTGTTTTATTATATATTGTAATCGATTAAGCATATTAGTTATAATTTTTATAAATAATTTTGCGTAAATCTTCTAATCTTTATTTTAATTTTTGTTTTAATATAATTAATTTTTCGTTATTTATTAATTTCTTAAATTAATTTTTTTAGTTTAATTAACTTTTCTATATAGATAATTTCATAAATTTTTGATTGGGTTTAAATAAATAATCTGATGAATTTGATTATGGATGTGCAAGATAATTATATATATTATAGATATCCTTTCTAGCTTTATATTTTTAGTCATTATCATAATAAAATTTAAATTTGAATGTCCATTATATATATTTTCTTTTTAGATTTTATTTTAAAAATATTTAGTTACATATTATCTAAAATGTCATTTATATAAACTAATTCTCCAATTCCGTTTCATTGTTAGATTTAAATTTTTAAAATTAAGTTTTTATTTTTCGTTTATCAAATTCAAATAAATAAATTGAATTTACATTCAATTTACTTTAATCGACATATATTCTTAAAAATAGCATTTCATTAAGATTATTTTTTGCTAATAAATTGTTTAAATATAATATATATTTTCTTATCAATTATATATGCCTCATTTATATATGCTATATATGCTATTTTCTTACATATTATTCTGTCATTATATTCTTTTAACATTAGATATATACCTAAATAACTTCTTAAATATTAAATTAAGTAGTAAATATTAAATTTAGAATATTTAAATTAAGATTTCTTTTTTATTTTATATATTCTTATAATATTCTGTTTATTTCAATCAATATTTTTAGTTCTCCTTTTGAAGAATTAACTTTATTGAATTCTCTGATTATAATATCTGTATATAATATTTACCATTGTATTCTTGTTTAAATTTAAAATAGTATCTAAAATTTCCTAAAAAGATTTTTCTTTTTTGCAATAAAAAATAATTAAAAAAATAATTATCATTTAAAATAATTAACATGAACATAAAACAAAATATTTTTATTTTTCTATTTAATATTTAATAATTATAAAAATAAAAATTTTTTCATTTTTTTTCTTTAATCATTTTTGACTTTAATCATGATGATTTTCAAATAATAACTAATATTTCAAAATATACATATTTGTAAACATTATATTAAAAAAGTATAATTAAGAAATATTAAGTATATATAATAAATTAAATATCCAAATATTTTTGTGACAAAAATAATTCATTTCTTAATATATTATCTGTCACATAGCAAATTAATTAGTTTAAATAAATAAAATTTGCATTTTCATCAAAAAGAATTCTGATATATTCTTTATCATAAAAAAAAATATTTTAATTTAATTTATTATATTTTATATTAAGATTATATTTAATTATTTTATTTTAATTTAATGGTTTTTAATTATTTTATTTTAATTTAATTATTTTTAATTATTTTATTTTAATTATAATCAAATATATAAAGTAATAATGAATAAAATATGATATTCGAATATAAATCACTGTATATAGTATATAAAATTTCATTAAAATCGATTGATTCTATAAAAAAGACATCGAAGGATGTAAACATTTATTATAGTTATTAAAAATAGTTATAAAAAAATTATAAATTTGAGTATTTTTAATCAGTTTGCAGTTCATAGTAACATTAATGGATTTTGAAACTTTGTGCATATATTTAATTTATTGAAATCTAAAAAAATTAAAATTTTTTTTTATAGAATCACATAAAAATTATAAGTTTTAATTTTTTCTTTGCGATTTCGATTAACAGCAATTTCTTTTAATTTTTTTTTTTACATATTATCTAGTAAATTAATTCTTCTAACATTTAAAAAAAATTTATCTAATAGTTTTAATCGAAAATTATTTTATTCAATTTTAGAAAATTATTTCATTTTAAAACGATAATCGATTTTCAATTGCTATATATATATAATATTAGATTCATATTAATAAACATATTAAAATTCGATGTTTACATATATAGTGTTTTGTTTAACTTGAATATTTTTCAAAGAATTAAAATTATCAAAAAAATGTAATTTTATAATTATTTATATGATTCAAAGAGCTATATTGAACAAAAGAGATATGAAAAGATATATTGAACAAATAATTTTTTTACAAATTATTATTTATATTATATTATATTATTTATATTATTTATATTATAATCAATTTCATTTTTTTAAATAAAACTATATAATTTAAAGAAATGAAATTGATCTTAAAATCTTCCCTATTATTTGGATTCCTCTTGAAAATTTTTTGTACAATACAAATTAAATAATTATTTCTTCTTTATAACTAAATACCTATTGTTAAAACATTTTTTAATAACTTCTTAATTTCTTAATAATTTCTTGTGAGATATTCAATTAAATAAAACATCTTGTATATATAACATATTTGATTTAATTTAAAATAGTTAAATGTATTTTGAAATATATTTTGAATGAAAAAGAAGCAATAAAAATATATAATAAAAAATATTCTCTTTTAAAAATTTAAACATGATTTTTATAAAACTTTTACAAATTTATCATAAGAATAAATTGATAATAATAATATAATTTTTTCTCATATATATATTCTCATATATGTTTATTCTCATATATATATTCAACTAAAACATTTTTCGATATTTTTCAAATTTTGATCACTATAGAAAGCTTATGAGATCTAATTTTTATTTTCTTTATTTTTTTTTTTACGTGATTTATAATTTTCTTACATTTTTTCTTACTTTATAATATTAATAAAATTATTGAAGTTCACTGATATTATGTATATTATGTATATGTTTTAATTATTAGTAAAATTTTCATTTTTCAATAATATGAAAGTCTATATATTTTTTTACTTGTTTTAAATACAAACATCATACTTTATTTATTATATTTGAAATATACAATATAAATAAAACAATATTATCGTAAATTTCTCTTTTTTATATTTATTCTCTATTTTTATTTTTAAAAAATTATTTTTAATTTATTTTTATAAATATTTATAATTTTTTGTATTAACTTTTATTTAGTATGAGAATAAAGTTTGATTTTTATTTATTATTATTTATTTAATTTTATTTCATATAATTTAATCTTATTTTTTTGTATATTCATTTTTATTAAAAAAAAAATACCTTGAATACCTTGCTAGTTTTCTTTCTATATTTTTTACAAAGAAAATTCAAAAGATTTTTAAGAAGAAAACCGAAACCAACTTTATAAAGTAAGTTAATAATAAAGTTAATATAATTTTATAATTAAAAAAATATAATGATAATATATAATTATAAAAAAAAATATACAAAGTTTTACTAAATATTATCATCTTGAATTAGATTATTATTATTATTCGCAACGAGAAATGTTTTGATGGATATTAAATTATATTATTTAAAGGAGTATATATATTAGTAATATATTAGTATTAATTTTTTGTAGATAGATATATATATTAAAAATATTAAAAAATATTGTAGATAGATATATTAAAAACATATAAAAATCAACTTTCATTTTTTAAATAGAACTGTATATTTTCTTATTAATCGATGCAGTTTTTAGTATCCTACTATATAAAAAAGTTTTATATCAACCTATATATATCAAAAAATGATTAATTTAAAATTATTTTGATATCTTCAAAATATTGTTAAGAAAATTCTTTAGTCGCTTATTAATAATAACTATATATATTTATTAATTATTTAAAAGATTCAATATAATATCCATATTGTATTGATATCATATCTTGACATTTTTGAAACTGATAGTGATCATTTCGATTTTATAATATGATATTTTACAACATTTGTTTATGATACATTCTTTATCAAGCAATATAATATCGGAATTTCTGCGCAAACTTTATTTTTACTTAATAAAGTTATCCTATGATTATAAAATTAATCATTCCGCATAAGGCATTTTTTTTAATTTCAAAATAAATTGATAACATATCTAATTTTTCTTCTTTTATATACTTTATTTTCAAAATACATAGTTAAATATCTAACATAAACTAAATGTTTGTAACAGGACAATAATAGTGAACTTATTGAATATTTATATTTCACAACGCTATAACTTATAACAATTTTGTTGCAATAATATTGATATAAAAAATTATTAATATTTAAAATAAAAGTATTATTATTAATAAATAAAAATAATTATTAATATTAATAATTAATATTAATAATTATTAAGATAAAAGTATTATTAAGAGAGAGAGTTTTCTTAACAATATTTACATCAAAACATCTTTTAAACTAATCATTTTCGACATACATAAGTTAATATTTTTTTAAAGAATTAAAAAATGTATTGATTGATACATAAAAAATATATGGTTTTATTTAAAAAATGAAAAAAATTGGTTTTTATATGTTAACATATCCATAATAATGTACTTCTTATCATTTAATATTCATCAAAATATCATTATACAAATAATAATAATGATAATTCAAGATGATAATATTTAATAGTGAAATACTTTTTATGTATTTGTAATTATTCAATCAGGCTTGAACTTCTTCATTATTAATGTATAATTGAATTTGATTTTGAATTTAGAACTTATATATATATATATATATATATATATATATATATATATATATATATATATATATATATATATATAATAATGTATGATCTATGTAATAATAATAAACATTAGTGATCTCTGAGACCTCCGATAGTTATATAAATTTTAATGTTATCAGTATTAGTTACTTACTAAAGATTAAAAAAAAAAATTTTAAGTTAAACCGAACACTCTATATATGTTTTAATGTCAACAAATTACATAATGACTTTTTGTTATTTTAATTAATTCATAAAACTATAATTGTTTCAAATTTTTCTTACCTATCAATATCAAGGGAATTGTCCTTTGTGGTGCTAAAGCATTATGCAACGATAAAAGATTTCGTTGTATATATCGTTGATAAATTAACAAATTTATTACATGTATTTTTAATATTTACATACCTATCAACAGAGGATAAAGAAGCAGGTACAGATAGGGCACTATCTGTCTCACTATTTATCGTGGTTACTGGTGCAGATGTTGATTGACCTGTTGGAATATCTTCTATTTCTTCAGGCCAGCCAAAAGCATCTTTTGTCTTACCATATCTAAACATAAAAATATGAATAAAATCAAAAAAATAAATCATTAATACATATTAATTTTAAAAACTTATATGATTAAATTGTTAATAAAAATTAATTATGCATTATAATTATTAATATAATTATTATTATATAACTATTACAATACATACACCTTAATACAATCCACTATAATAACACCTTCGGGATCTTGAGATGGTCCAAATGTAATAGTTAATTTTTTATCAGCTTGAAGACTTTCTTCTCGTGTAAAAGGTATATCAAACCAACGACTTCTACTTAAAGTTGTACGAATACTTCTACCAAATACCTACAAAATATAAATAAAATATTTTATAAATAAATATACATATCAAGTATTTTAAGATTGAAGATAGATTTGATTTTACCTCGATATAAACCGGAACTCTTTGAATATCTTGATTTCCAAGTAATACTCGAATTCCCGTCATAACCAAAACAGCATCATTATTGGTAACTTCAACTGTAAATCCCATTGCTTTCGTAGAAACAACGTACATTCCAGTTGTATTGAGTCTATGTTTAATTTGGGCAACATTATAAATTTGTAACAAATCATTACCACCAAATTCTACATCATTCATCACTTGACAATGTTCGAAAAAATCAATAGGAAAAGTAACAGATCCTGTTGGTTTTCCTGTTTTGATAGTTTTTTTCTTTCGCGTTGGCTTAACTGTGGCCATTGTAGCTACTGGCTGAATTGTAGGAGACATCCAATACCCAGTTTGTTCCATTCCAGCCATATAAATCCTTAAACTTCCATCTTCACATAACAAAATTAAAGTTGTACGATGCTCAGCATTTGAACTTGGATGTCTTATGACAACCATATCCATTATTTTGGCTTTGGCAGGAATAGCTTTAATTTCTTGAATCATTATTGTATCAGGTTTAATCATTAATATTACGGGATTATTGCTCGTCTCTAAAATTGAGCAGATCAATCCAGGATGATTAGGTACTTCGCTCCATTGACATAATGGTTGTGGTTGATTATTATTTGATTTATTTCCATTCGAACTTTTGTTGCCCGTAAGATTAATTTGAAATACAGTTGTTATATCAGTTTCCATGTATTTAAGAGGCGCAATGAAACTTTTACCACATGCATAACTGAAGAAGAGTAATTGTAAAGCATGCGAATAATAAATTGATACGCCCCCACCTCCAACTTGACCATTATCTCTTATTTCTGGATGATACACATCGAGAGTATTTGTTACATAGAAAGGTCCATATTTTGCTGAGCTTACCTCATCCATTGCTTGACCATAAATATATCCAGCTGAAGATATTATTAAAAGATAAAAAACACCGTCTTCTGCATGCATAAACGTACAATCTCTTATTTTTCCAGTAGGTACTAAGAAATAATATTGAGGACAAAGAGCATCTTTTCCAAGATCATATATCTTTACAAAATCTGCAGTAACTAGCGCAAGTTGAGTTTGGGATCCAGGTAACCAAATTGCTTTTATGATAAAATTGCCAGTTTCTAATTGAGGATATAGAACCAAATGATCGGATACAGTGCCAGAAGTATTGAAAGTTAATACATGACAATCTTTAAAACCACAGACTGCCAAAAAATCTTCATTCCATTGATTTCCAGTTACAGATAATACTGTAAATGGTACTGGAGCGGAAGCAAGTCTTGTTAATGTTAATTTTCTTTTTGATGAATCAGGTTGTTTCAATAATGCGCCTAATTGCAATACCGTTATTTTTCCTTTCTCATGAGAAACCGCTATTTAAAAAAAATAAATCTTATATTATTTTTAAGTTAATTTGTATAAATTATTAAATAAACCAAAACAGAAAAATATAATCACTTACCCAAATGTTGTCTTTTACCATGTGGAGATGATAAACAACACATTGCAACGCGACGTATCATATGTGCAGATAGTAATTGCCTAATAGTCTGCCCTTGATCTCCCGAATAATTCATACGAACATTTTCAAATGCCCCTTCTTGTGATCCCAATGTAGGAAGCTGAAATTAATATTAAAAAAATATATAATTTTATTAATTTCATTATTGGTAATGGTAATTAAATTCTTGGTAATGGTATATACATACCATTAACTGATCAGTATATTCAAACTTTTTGTCCACTGTATGTAACTGTTTCAATGCCATTTGAGCACGAGCATGGCAACCAATTGCTGAATTTTTTTTACATGATGCATCTACAGCTGGTAATAACGCACCAGTCAGATCTACTAATGATGATACTAAACCACTTTTCCAAAGATGACTTTGGATCCAATCTTTCGATGTTTCTGCATATTGATAACGAATAAATAAAATAACTAAGAATTTATAATAATTTAAAAAAAATAAGAATAAAAAAAACAAAAATTACCTAGTTGTTTAGCTAAATATGCATGTCTCTGTTTATCGCGTCCTTGTCTTTCAGGTTTATCGGAAAAGTATAAAGGACTGGAAGTTCTTCGATGTAAACTACTTGTGAGAAGAAGATCTCGATTTTCAGTGGATGTACCTAATGTATTTCCATAACTTGTGCTAGCAACACTAGTCGAACCACTAGTTGATGCAGCTGTATTTCCAGAACTAATAGCAACTGTCGTATTCTGATGTTCTAATGATTGAGGACTCCGTTTAGTTAAAGCTTGACAAAATCCATCATTTTTGGCACCACAATCACAAAAGAAATTTCCATATTTTGCATAAGTAACATCGTGTCCGCGATGACAAACACGAGCACATACTGTACAAACTCCAACTCCATTTACCATATTGCAAGTATGGCAATGATACCAATGTTGATTCATAAATTCCTTTAATGTAATAGTAAATGTGCACAGTTTATTACAAAGACTATCATCATCAGAATCTTCAGCAGCACTATCTTCATCTTCATGTGGAATTTCATCTATCCAATCACTATCATTTACATCATTAACTGGAGTAGTACCTTCCCACGGCGGACTAGTTGCTCGATCTTGTGATTGTAATGATTGAGGACATATTGCACTTACTATATCTGCTATGTAATTCAATATACAACAGCCAGCTTCAATAAATGGTAATGGTTTATCCAAATTTTGAAAATCTTTATTCATTAATTGTTCCTTACTGTAATTTGTAAATAACATTGATTGATAAATATTTGTTCAAGCACATATATACAAATAAATATTATGTATTACCAAAGTTCTATCCATTCAACTGCAGCTTTAAATAATAATGTATGTCCTTTTTCAGAACTAGCATCGGCTAATGTAGACATAACATTCATTAAATCCGAAAAACCATTACCCTCGACCGTGGGAGAAAGAATATGATAAGCTAATGGTATAAGAGCTCGAAGAAATGTCACAGGTACACTTTCATCAATACTGATATAGAAAGATTCATAATATAAATAAAATCAATAAAATACACATTATACATAAAGAACAATCAAAATGAATATAAAACAAAAGAATATAATTTTACCTCTTCTCTTTTACTATATAATTTGTAAGCGCTCGTAGAAGACGACTATTTTCATGCATTGAATGTTGTTGTTGAAGTTGTTGTTGTTGTTGCTGCTGCTGCTGTTGCTGCTGCTGCTGCTGCTGCTGCTGTTGTTGTTGTTGTTGTTGTTGTTGTTGTTGTTGTTGTTGTTGATCATCAGTGATACTTGTGGACTGATTATTGCTAGCTGAATCGTTTGATAATGAAATTAGCCATCGGTCTTGTTCATTATTTGATACATTATTGACTTCATCTGATTTCTGAACATCTTCAGTTGTATTAGTAATAGCAACCGATCTATCATTTCATTATTTTAATCAATTAATTATTTTGAAAACGTCTTTAATTTATATATAAATAAAATTTTATACTTACGCATTTGCAGTTGTTATTGTAGATTGAATATTTGTTGAAGATGTATTTGGAGAAATATTTGTTGCTCCTAAAATAATTTGTTTCAACCATATTTGTAGTTTTTCCGGTTCTTCATTAGCTAAATTTGATACTGATCCACAAAGACGTTCTAATGATACGTCATTTCCTTTCTCAGCTAAATACAGAAATATATTATTATTTAACGAATAAATAAAAAATTGTCAACAAATAGATATTATTTTACTACCTGTTTTGAATAACATGTTGAAAAATCTTAAAACATGTGTGGCAAATTGTTGCGAAGATCGTGAAGATGTTATACATAATAATATAGAAACGAGAGATCGATTACTATTTGGTGCAAAAAATAAATCTAATGCCTTACATCCAACTGATTTTTCTAATAATTGTTCCCAATATTTAATACATCGTTTCAAAATTTTTTCATCAATGATAATACTAAAAAACGTGAAATTGTGTAATTATTTGACAAAAATTTATATACAAAAACTTAGAATATTAATTTTTTTTTTCTTTATAAATGATGTTTTGATAGTACTGATGTATTGATAATACCTGACAGGATCTTGGATATCATTCGTGTATTCAATTATCAAATTATACATATGATGCAATACGAAAAGATGTTCTCGCAATTGCCGCGTTTCACTATCATTATCACCTAATAATTTTGTCAAAGCTTTATTAGTCATATCTTGAAGATAATCTGTACGAGCATCCATAGATAATGCAATAAGAATATCCAATGCTTGTGTATGCACATCTGTATTTTCTGGTGCTATTGTAGGACTATAAAAAAAACATCATATTAAATATCTACATAATTAATGTAAATTTAATTGTAATTAACGAAAAGTAATAAAAATAAATAGATTGCGAATGTATAAGCAAATGCATATTTATATATAAAATAATAAATAAAATAAAATAATAAGATTTCATCAGATTTTAAAAACATATATTTTGTATAATACATAATATTAATATATTAAAATTGCATAAACATCTGTTGTTTTATAATATAAATTAGATTATGACTTACGTGATATACTCCACCATAAATGTAACTAAATTATGCAACAATTTCTTCAAAGATGGATTAATAGAAAACATGGGATATTCAGAAAGTGAACTCACATGCTGACATACTGTAGCCAAAATGTAACTTTCTGCTGGTATAACGTCATTTGTATAAGTGTTCTATGATCAATAAAGAAATTAATAAAGATTCATTTATTATATGTAATATCTTTTAAACATAAATTCTAAATAAAATTTAAATTTAACATTGAAAATTTACCCAAGGAATGTGAACGACATTGATAGATTTCCATTTATCTATAACAGATTTTACAGAATTTGGTAAAAAAGAGATCAAAGATGCTTCAGATGCCCAATTTGCACCTGCCATTGCAATGATATTGTCAAGTATAGAATAATCTCGAGGGCCATATTTATTATCTTGTTCAAAAGATTCAAGCATTTCATGCAATATATTTGATCGACATGAATACAGAATTGATTCAGTTAATGAAAGAACATATGGAAGAATACTAATCATCATTTTATTTGCATTAGTATTTCCAGATTCTGAAGTCTGCGAATTTCTATAAAAAAAAAAAAGAAAGAAATGAAAAATGAATTTAAAATATTTAAAATTAAATAAAAAAAAAAAAAGAATTATATTGCTTCAAAACATAAATAATTCAACTTACTTTGAACTTTCAATAGTTTCATTTTGCGTTTTCAATATATTTTCATAAAAAAGAATTTGTAATTTGCCAATAACAGCAGCTAAAATACATAACGAACTAAATTTAGGTAATGCATTTTTTGGTATTATTTTATTGTTAAAATTAGTCTCAGGTTTCAATGCCGTAATGCAATTTTTTGTAACTGTAACATCATATTTGAGAGAATTTACAGTGGATGATACTGTTTTCAAAAGATTTCTTGCATATTGCGCATACATTCCCTGCCTGATTAAACAATCCTACAAGCAAAAATAACGATATTTTAATATAAATGAATCATTTTGATTTAAAATAATTCGAATTAATTAATTTCTTTTAATTAAAACTTACATTCATCCAACTAGTAAAAGTTTTGCATGCAGCTCTAGGTCCCCAAATTAAAGAATATAATAACATTGGTCCAGCAGGAATTTCCTCACCCAGAGCTAATTTATCCATATATAGAGTAGATGGTGGTAGCATTAATAATAATCTATTAACAATTCAAGAAAAATAATTCTAACAAAAACTATTCTAGAAATATTACTCTCAAATTTAATATATTAAATTTATAATATTATTAATATCTATATACACAATAATTACAGCTGAAATATATATATATATATATATTATTAATATGTATAATGCATGTAAAACTTAAAAAAATTATATAAACAAGTATATGAAAATAACTCTTCAATGAAAACTTCTTTCATAGAAATCGAAATAGAATGACAATAGTAAATAATTTTTCTATCATAAATTCCAAATTGAAAACTTTATTTTTTTATAAGTTTCCAAAAAATTATTAAATGTTAAAATTCTTCAAATATAAATTATTTTCTATAATTTTGTTAATTATTTATTTTATTTTTATTTTATTAATAACAAATAATAAACTATTATTTCTGAAGATTGCTAACATACAAAAGAGTAGATAAAGAAAAAAATAAATGTACAAACAAACATATATATAATATTTATAAATTATAATTTGATTACAATTAAAATTATAAAGATAAAGATTGTTATTGTATTATAATGTAATTAGAATTATATAATTTATTATAATTTGATTCAAATAGAAAAACATGATTTATTAAGATTATATGATAATATATATCAATCAATAAAAAAGGATTTTATACTTTTATACTTTATCCTTATGTCATTCCATGAGATTTCTTATCAGTTATATTGTATATTAATTAATTATAAATATTACTTATAAAAACAATATATATTATTATAAAAATATTCATAATATTACTTACCGCCAACATATAGAAAAACAATATCGAATTGCACATAATCCTATGAAAGTAGGTGTTTTATCTTTACTATCAGCATTAATTCTCTTTTGCATATCAGCTTGATTAAGAACATTTAAAATATCTATTAATGCATCAACCAGAAGTGGATATTTCATTTTATCTGGAGCACCCAGAATGAAATTACAAGCCTGCATATAATTAATAATTAAATCACAAATGAGATAAAATCAAAAACTTCAAGAAAAACTGTTCAAACAATTCGATACGTTATAATATATAATACCAACCACTCCATCCAATTTTGGAGTATCCTGATTATTGAAATCTGTGGTAGAAAGATTATAAAATCGGGGCTTCATTGAAAATTCATCTTGATTACCAATCTTACGATAATTATCTTCAATTACTGTCCATGGAGTAAAAATACGAGCTGTTTGTTTATTACCATCTTTCATGTCACAAACTAAACTTGTAGCAGAAAAAAGATTCCATCGAACCTATGCATTAATCATTAAAAACATATAGTGTATAAGTTATTGATAAATTCAAACAAGAATAAAAAATTTCTTGTAATGAAAATGTACAAGATTTTTACTACCACTCAAATATATCTTTCAATTTAGTGGCCCTGGTATCTTGTCACGTTTTGTATATACACGTTGTTACTTTCGCATTTTACATTAACATCATTTAATATAATGTTAATAATGTATATATTTATAATCTTATTGAAAAATGAAATAGTGAAATAAATGAAAATACATAACAAGGAAATTAAAATATAAAATAGAGTGAATCGTGATGAACGAGAAAATAATGTTAAATGCTTTTTGTAAATTTAATCAATAATTAAATATATATGTGTATATATATATATTTACTTACTTGTTCAAGCAATGCAGGAGGTGCATCATAAAGATGTTTCATCATATATTCAAGTAGTAATAATAATCGTGATAAATGCAGTAATTGAGAATCTTTCATTGGAGTTTTAATCGCTTCACTGCAACGTACAGCACCACTACCAGTTACAAGCAATACTGATTTTTTTTGCATAAAATTAAGAGAATGGAATAGAATTAAAACCAATTGAGCATGTTCTACATTTAAATCTGAAAATATTGATATGATAAATATAAGTGTTATATGAAAAAAAAAATAAAAAAGAAAAAATTAAAAATTTGATTATACATTTTTCAATACAAACAACAATGTTTTAAGAAAATAAAAGCAAAACAAATAAAATATAAAATACAATAAATTAGTTTATATAATATATATATATCATATATACATTATTAAAATAATTTTTATATATTTAAAAAACATTTTTATGTTTTCACCTTCATTTTCAGCTTCAAACGTAGAAGGTGGATTACACACATTTTCCACTAAAGTTGTAATTAAACGATGCCATATACTTATACAAGCTGCTTCTTTTTCAGATCGAGGTTTTAATAAAAGTACCTATTATAATTAAATATAATTATTAAAAATTATAAGATTTCATTATAAATATAGCAAAAATATACCTGTGCCAATACACTTAATGTTCTTGGATAAACTTGAAGAGGCCAAGTGCATGGACTTGTATTTTCTGTTCCTGACCAAGGATTCACACCTAAATGCTGGAGAAGGATGTTTTGTAAACCTTCGCTTAATGTATTTTGAACAAGTAAATTATGCGTATAAAGACTCAAAGCTTGAGAAAATTCAGAGTACATAGTGCCTAATGTGGCACCATAAAACACTGATATAGTTCCTAAAATGAAATATATGTAACGATATTGATGAATATATACAAACATTGTATAGTTATTAACCCTTTACGCTCCAGACTTTTTTCACTCGGCCGAAACAACAATTTCTCGTTCAATGAATTTTTTAACTAACTTAAAATGATTTCACACATAAATTAACACATAATATATAAAACTTTTATATTTTAATATTTTATGTATCTTTACATATAAAGAAAGAAAATTTGTTGAATATTAAAGTCTATATCATTGTTTTGTGTTTTTAATAACAAAGTATAATTAATAAATATAATTAGTAAGTATTAATAATATAATTTAAGTATTAATAATAAATATTTTAATAATAAAATAATTACCAAAATGTATCCTCGGTTTGTTAATATCAGAAGTATCATAATAAAATGTCGTTTGATGTTTTTCATCTTTCTTATTTCATTGAGAACAAAAATCTTATAATCCTAATAATATGCTCTCACATTCACTGTCTATTATTCTTATTTTTCATCTTCTTATACTACATCTTTATTTTAATTACTATTTCCTTTCTCTCTATCAATTTTTTAATAAATAGAAATAATAAATAGAAATTTTTAAAATAATTTATTTAATAATGAAAAATTCATCTTAAACTAATATCCTAATAACATATTCTCATATTCATTATCTATTATTATTTTTCACTTTCTCTTACTATATCTATATTTTCATCACTATTTTCCTTCTCTTCTATTAATTTCTTAATGAATAGAAATAATTTCGTTATTTAATAACGAAAAATCAAACTCATCTTCATCTTCATCTTGAAATTTGATTATCATTTTTATTCCATGCTTACAAAACTTTGAAAATAATATTTCTATTCTCACGACTGTTAAACTCGCGCCGAAAAGTTCGTTCCGCGATCACAATCTAATTTGAGATAAAAAATCTAACCATTTAGTAGTATATTATTTTAAATTTTAGAAAATTATATATAAAGAGCTTAGAAATCTATTCATGAAATGATATTTTTAAAAAATCAAATAAAAATAAATATTATCGCCATTCAAATTGCCGGATCAATTTAAGTGGCCAGAGAGTCTTCTGGAGTTATCGCAAAGGGTTAATCAAATACTAGTTACTTACCAGTTTCTGTTCTAGCAGTTTCGTGATCCAAATCTCTGATTATTGCCGCTAATATAACCATCTGTTGTTCAACTAAACCATTTACTACATATTCGCGAACATAAGAACTTCTATTACCAATCAAATGTTGATTCATAAATTGAAAAATTTTAGTGGCCAGTGATATATACTGTAACAAAGAATTAAACTAATTACTATATTATGTTTTACTTTTTTATATCTATAAAATGAAAAAACTAATTCACTTACTCCATGAGGTTCACGATTATCAGGAACAATAGTGTTTACAGTTCGTTCAGCATTGGTTTCATTGTTGGATTCTTTTGTACCATTCGTTGGCGACCCATCGGACGGGGCAATTGTTTCTTCAAACCATAAACCCAAAATAGGTTCGCTGTCCTCCTCTATCGACATAACAGTTTTTTCTGTATAGCGAGAAGACGCATTTAAACTGTTAATCATCTCTTTTTTATATGAATATTGAAATTATCAAAATAATAATTTTAAAATTATTTACAAAAAATATATATAACATGAAATATACAAAACAACTATATATTATGTTATATATACGATTATAATTATATCTTATATTCAAAAAATAATTTTATATAATTTTAAATAAAAAAAAGATATTGTTAAGATATAATTCATTTTTTTTAATTATTATTATTATAAAAAATATATATAATTTTATATAACACAATAAATATTTTTTTACCTTCATCAGTAGAATTATCTGAGCAACTTAAAAGATCTTCATAATAAGTTGTAGAATCAGATTGACTTAAAGCATCACCTTCAAATGGATGTTTTTGTATTCTCTTTAAAGTACAAGCCTATAGTATAAATTTATAACATTAATAAAATCAATTAAATCAAAATAATAAAATAATAGGACATTTATATATAATCATTATAAACTAACCCGTCTATAACTAATAGTAGCTAAATAAAACAGTAAGTGATTTAGTGGTACAGCTTGTAGAAAAGTGACCGCTCTTTGAAGCGCAGTTGCAGTAGATAATATATCTAATGGAGCTGGTTCTGGAGGAGTTGAACAATCAGCAATTGCTTCAATTGAAACATCTTCCAATAAAGCACTCATTAATGTAAGCGCATGAGAAGCTAAGGCAACTGAAAGTACTCCAAAACCTTGTTGACTAAAAAAATTTTTAATTACTTTCTTCTTTCATTTGTATCAATCAATAAAATAAAAATAATAAGAATAATTTAATTATTTTATGTCTTACATTTTCATAAGATTAACGCGAATTGTTCCATCACGCGCTTTACTAGGTGATTTACCCTTTTCTTCTTTTCCTTTATCTGCTGCACTTAAACCACTAACTGTAAGTTGAGCTTGTAAACCAGCTACCAACAACCAAACTCCAATTAATAAATGATTTTGTAGAATCTATCACAAATAAAAAAAAAATATTTATATAATTATTCTTATATAAATAAATAAATTTTTATAAATTTTAATATATAAAAATAATTTCTTACATGACCTCCAGCTCGTGTGCTGTTTTTAATTACATTTGAAACTAAACCAAATATTTCAAGACTCTTTTCTACTACTGTAATTGCTAAGGTATCATATTCTTCTTCCACTGTTTTAATACCTGAAACGGTTTGTGTGCTGGCAGATGTATTCGTGCTACATTTAGGTGATACAGCATTTGTTATTCCAACAATACTAGACGCAGTTGCATATACAATCGAACAATATAAACAAGACATGGTCAGTAATGATAGTTTTTCTAATTTGCTTGGAGTTAAAGGTTCTAAAAAAGGCAAAGATATTATATTGTGAACAATATTAATATCATTTGATACAGAATGTAAATTATGACGGATAGCATGTGCATCAGAAGCATTCACAGGCAAAGTGAAACTCTTTTTATGCAAATATGCTTGATATTTGCGAGTATAACATGATAAATGTGGAAGATTCAAACACATATCTAATAGTGTATCTCCAACATCCATATTTCGAAGAATGTTTATATTATTTGTAACAAATGTTGTCTGCAAGATAAAAATAAAATTTTTAAAATAAATAATATCAACTTTTTTATTATCTAACACTAATTCATAAAAATATAAACACTTATTCATAAAAATATTTAATAAAAAATACCTTAATGTCTGAATGAATTTCATTAACAACACTGTCATTCATAGTTTTAGTTGCATTTTCATTAGGATTTTCAATAACTCCAGATATTGACATTGTAGAACCTTGCAATGGCATAGTTAATTGTTCTAAAATGCTACCTGATAAATCACATTGAATTCTATCAGAATCCTTAGATGATTGAGAAGAATCTTTTTCAGTTTCTGGAGATAATTGTGATTTAATGTCATGTGGTATATTAGAATTCTTTATAATAGTAATCAAAGCTGCTTCTTCAGTAGATGAAAGTAAAGATTGTCCAGTACAAAGAGCAAGAATTGGAAGCAATAATTGTTTTGTACTTAAAACAGTAGAAGTTCCATTTCCTAACTGAATTTGATGCTGAGACAATTTTTCCATAAGACGAAGAAGCAAAACTCTACATGCTTGACAAACTATAGATATTTGGCTTTTAGAAACTGAAAAATTATAAAAATATGAATAAGAAATTATATAATTCTTCAAAATTATTTTATATAATGATTAAAAATTCTTACATGTATTGATGCAAGCACAGAAATAATCAGCTGCAAGAATTGCCACGGATGTATAAAAAGTTTCGTATAATTCTCCTTTACAGAGAAAATCATATTCGCTAAAAATTATAATAAAAATAAATTAATGAATTCGATAAATAAATGGATAATCATTTTTTTTTTAAATTATCACTATATGATTTTTTTTTCTTCATGAAATAATTTATAGCATTTAAATCGCTTTTTTTAAGAAACATTATATCTTACCGTATAACGATACTTTTTGCCAATTCCAAGATATCATTTTTGTCAAATGATCCTTGCGATATTGCTAATAATGGTTTCGTTACCGCTGACCATGTATAGTTAGCACGAATCTTGGTCGCCATTTTCGAAACTGTTCGACTTTGTTCGAACTTGTCTCCTTTTCCTCAACGATATTTTAACTATACGTATTTACATACTCACACATGTATATAAACGTTTCTTTTACGTATTATGTCTCTTTGTCTCTTCTAAATTTTTCTTTTTTTTTCTTTTCTTCTTTCCTTTCTCTTTCTATTTTTCGATATACTTGCACTTGCGCAATTTTTAAATTGCACATGCATTTATATAGAGTTTTATGCAAACTTATATACACACACATATATATATATTTATTATAAAAAAAAAAATAAAAAAAAAGATTGAATAATAAATAATTAAAAAAAAAAATTAAATCAAAAAGAAAAGAAAATTAATAATACTTGATTTTGTAGATATACACATTTGATTGTACTAACAAAATCTTTCATTGAAAATTTTCTTCATATTCATGCAATGATTTAGATAATTGAGCATTGAGTATTAAGCTTAAGGTTTTTATGTAACATCAAAGGTCAGTAATCATAATACAATCGAATATTCTAAAAAAATAAAAGAAAATTTGATATAATACTTTTTTGGATATTTCATTATTAAGAAGGTAGATTTTAAAAATTGCTCTGTAATAAATATATATAATTTATAAATATGCTATTATTTCAACTATATTATTGTCAATGTTTGCTAATAATTTAAAAATAATCTATATCGGAATAACAGATATTCAAATCATATTCAAGTCGTAAATTATCAATTTACAATATATTTATTATATGTTCGTATTTCTTTGCAAAAAATCTTAACAATAAAATTTAAAAAAATAAAAAAGAATTTGATATTTTTCTTTTTTTATGTAAAAATAATCCCTTAATTTTATTCTAATTCTACTCTGTATATTTATTACGTTATATATATATAATTATTATAATATATATAAATATATATTTATATATTTATAATATATATCATAATAATCATAATTATTTCAAACGCAATAACAAAAAATATATAAAATTTTATTTTTGAATAATCATAATTCATAATTCTGAGATTCTAATGAATGTTATATCTTATAAATAACAATGATAAAAAAAAAATCGTCTTTGTTTTGAAGATGGGTACTTATTGAAAAATAATTTTGTATTTTATAATTATTTTATGATTTTTTTCTGCAAACATTGCTTGTAATAAACACAAAACATTCTATTATATAATATACTTAGTATAGATAATTATCTATCGTGTATAGCGAAAAAAAATAAAAAAGAGAGGATAATGATTTCCATATCTTTTATATATATACTTACAAAAAATTGATGTATATATTATATATACATATATATATATATATACATCAATAATTTTTGAAAGTATTATATATATATTAAAAAGAAAAAGTATTATGTATATATAGTATATTAAGTATATTAGATATTTTCTCTTTAAAACAAAACAAATCTGATTTAAAAATTTTTTGAACAAAATTTTTGAACAGAAGATAATTATATTAAATAGATTAAAATTATTCTTTGCAAAACTTTTTTGTTAAGACATAATTAATTTTATTAATTATATTAATTATCCTCTTTGCAGATAAATAGTTTTATAATTTTAATTTTCAGATTATTCATAAAAAATTTTTAATATTATTAGTTTATCATTGAATGCTGCCTATATAGATATGTATATGTTAACATACTCAGTACTATATTATATTGTATTATATTATTATCTCTGCTATCATTTTTCAATTGCTTACATAACATTTCAACAATCAATATGTAATATAGATGAGCTTATCGAAAATTTATTTCCGTATAGATTTGAACATTCCTTCTATCTTTTTTTAAAATTTCTTTTAATATATATATATATGAAAAAATTTCAGTTATTTAAGAATTATTTTATATTTTTTCAATATTTTATATTTTTACGCATGAAGATATATCTAAGCTCATTGTAGATAAATATTATTATATATTAGTTGACCCAGTATATTATATTCATATAAACAATTGAAAAGTAGTAATTGTTACATCATATATATATGTATAGACAAAATTAAATAATATCAAAAGTTTTTTAATAAATAACTCGAAAACTAAAGCTAACCTGTTTTAGGAAAAATTTGCTTAAAATAATGCCATATTAACAATATACATTTCAAGCTTATCAAGATCAACGAAGAGGAAGTTGATAATTTGATCTAAAATTATATGCTTTGATATTCAAAATATTGTAAATTTTAATTTCTAATTTAATCTTTATGTTTTAATTTGTTTTGATTTTATTTCTAGCTTCAAATATGAATCCGATAAATTAATTACAAATAATAAATAAAATATATTCTTATTAAATTTTTTATAACTTTTAAATAAAAACAAACACGAATGATCATTTGATGAAAGAAATTAACTTCTATTCTTTTTTTTTATATACCATTCTATATTTTTAAGAGCTTGACAAGTCATGAATATTTCAGAACTCATATTAATTTTTGAAAACATATGAAAATGTTACATATGACATGTAACAGTATTTTGGTAACAATGTTCATAAATATATTTCTCAATATCTATTTTAAATATAAATTAAAAAAAAATTATTATTTCAAATTATTTCTTTTTTTAAATATTGAATGGATATATATATATAAAGTATTTATATATAGTATATATAAATATAAACGAGAAACATAAAAAATATATTTCTTTAACATAATAACCATAAATGCATACAATAAGTTATTTATATTAATTATAAGAAGCAAGTTTTTTTAATTCATAAATAAATCTAGTAAGTCATATATATAAAGAGTATATATAATGTATAGATAATATTAAACGAAATTCGTTTTTTTACTTAAAAATTTGTATGCGATAATATGTTCAAAAATTCGGAAAATATTATTTCAAATGAATAAACGACTTTAAATAAGCCGTCATTAAGCATGTACATTTGTTAGTCATCGAAATGTTATTAAAAAATTAAGAATTGTATACACATGCATGTACATAATTATTTTACTATTATCGCATTTATTTTTAAGCTATACAATCAACTTATACAATTTTTTTTCAGATTTTATTTATTCATATACTATTTTTAGTTATTATATTTATGAACTAAAATAATAAATAAGAAATTACAGATAACAAATCATTATACTTATACTTTGAAAATAATATAAGTTATCATCGCAATAAAACATTATAAATATAAAGAAATTATACAACTTTAAACTATATAAATAATTATTATTATTGTGAATAAGAATTTGTCAAAGATTTTTTGAATATAACATTTTTTTTTATAAAAAAAATTCTATTATTTATAAAAAATTTTTTTTACAATATTTAACATATATTAATATTGATGTTATTTATTATTTATTATTAAAAAATTAAGAAATTCTATAAATATATAAATAGAGCACATCAACTTTATTCCTTAAATTCATTATTTTAATTATGGAAATTCAACAAATCTAAAACAATTTCATAAAATCTTTGACAAGCGAATATTGCTTACCAAAATTTAATTACTGGCAGTATTGGAAGTATATCGATTGAAAGAAGTTAAATTTGCCCCAACAATATTTCATTTATTTTTTATCAACTTGACCTTCATCATTAATACTTATGCGAATATACATCAATATATTTATTGAATTGCCTGATTAAAAGCTTTTAAAAATTATTTTTAATTCAAAATTTTGTTTTTTCGTTATAATTTTATCAAATATAATTATTTTTAACTTTTAATATGAAAAATGTATTAATTTTATCGAGATTGCAATTTTTAAGCAAATTAAATTTAAGAAAAACCAAATATCTTTTCGATAAGATTTATATTATTTGATATAAGTTAATTATTATGTAAAATATAATTTTCTTAACGTATTTAATATTGTCATTGAACATAAAATTTTATTCGATTATACTTAGATAATAATGAAAATAAATAAATATATATATATATATATATAAACTAATATTTAAAAAATTAAAAAAATTTTAACAATTATTATTTTGTTGTAAATTTGTTTGTAAATTTCTATTGTGTTTGCATAGAGTTGAAGTAAGCAAATCAATCATTATATATCATATAGTATATTCTATATTATATTGATTTATACATAATAAAGCTTAAAAGTATATTTTTAAATTATTTTTTATTTTTTCTAGATTTATCGCATACTTTTTTATAAACATAATATATATGATATTATATATTTTCTATTACGAATCATTTTAAATACAATTTAAAATAATTTAAATTGGAAAATTCGTGAAAAAATCTTATATCTTCATGATTTTAATCAACACTTTCCAATCTCATCATTTTTAATATAATGAAAAAAAAAAAATAAAGAAATCATCTCAACGATCTTGAAAAAAAAATTAAAAAAAATCAATATAATAATCAAAAAAAATATTCATATAAATATAAATAAATAAAAATAAATTCATATAAATATTCATAGCGATTTTATATGTTCATCGAAAATTCACACATATATGTACATATATTTGTTTACTTCCTTTAATGCTAATTCTTTTATTTTTCATATAAAAATATATTTCTTAAAAAAATTTTAAGAATAAAACAATTCAATTATAAATAATTAATTTGCTCGTAGAATAAACTGTTATAACTGATTTATAATTTGTACATAATCGGTTAATTCATATATTTGAGTGACATATAAAAAAAATATAAAAATAATATATGAACAGAATGCTGTTTTTGATTATTACCAATTCAAAAAAATTGCCAAAAAACGCGTATTTTCTAAATTATTCAAATTAATTTGTTCTAATTTTTTCCAAAATCATCGAGACTATGAACTTGTTTAATTATTTTTTCTTTTGTTTTTATAATATCATAATAAAATGATTAAAGAAATCCATTCAAATCCATGAGAATCATATGAGAACATAAGCTTTTGATATATAGTATGCAATAGTACTTATATAAATATTTAAAGTAAGTTTCTTGCGCATATAATCATTATATATTAATAGATAAGCATATTTCACCATGCGCAAAACAAAATTTAATAGAAAATGTAAATATAAACCGATCTATTGTTTTTTATTCTTTTATCATCATTATCAATTGTTTATTTATTTCTATATATATCATTCATGTTTTACCAATACAGCATATCGATGAGTCATATTCTTTATTTTAATACGAGTATTTATGATTATAAAATTACAATGTATTATATCATTGATATTGTGACAATGATATGAAACACACAAAAATAAATATCCTTTTTAAATTCGAATAATATTATTTGATCTAATTTCAATAAGTCAAATCTGAATGTAAGCTAAAAGGAAATATTATTTACTTATATATGTATATTATTATTGCATATTATCCAATGATATTCTCCATTATTCATTATTTCATTACATTTATATCAAATTTTTTAGATAGAAATCTATTTTTTTTTTTTTAATGTGATGATAAAAATTGACAAATACATCTCGTTACCTTAAAGTCAAATTTTGTATATAACAATGCAATGCTTGCTCAATGCTTATTCACATTGATATGCGACATAATGATCTTCATTTTGTTATTCATCATCAGTGAATGAATTTTATATATTATATGAAATTATATATATTATATTTTCATATATATTTTCTTTTTTTTATTCTCTTTAAAGCATCTATTTTGTTTATTCAATTCATTAGTATTTAAATATAAATTAGTATGTTTAAATATTATAATATTAATATTATTATTTAATTATTTTTTGTATAGAAATATTAGATTAAGCAATTAGATATATTTTTCATTATATAAATAAATATTCAAAAAAATTATAAATAATTATTCAAAATAGGAAGGAAATCTTTATCGATTTTCATGATTTTTGGATATGTTGCAAAACATTTTAAATAATTTTTACTGCTCAATCTTAATTTTTTAAATATATATCAAATCAAATCAAAAATATACTTATTTATATTAATATACTTATTTAAATTAAAAATATACTTATTATTATATTAAGTATGTAAAAATAAAATATAAAATAATTCTTGGATGATTGAAATTACAAAAATCAAAATTACAATGATATTGATAGATAAAATTACAAGAATAATGTTGATATTTATTATACTTTTAACGCCCAAGAATTATTTTATATTTTATTTTTGTATTCCGCGAATTCAAATATTTACATTTATAAAGAATTGTATATTAATACATATGCAGTTATGGACGTATGTATATAAAAAATATATATATAAGAAAAATTCTACATAATAATAACAATCTTTTTTTGCAAATATATTGAAAATTTAAGTCGAATAATAAAAAAAAAAGTTCAAAATGTTAATTTTTGCAACATATATAAAAATTATTAAAATTGGTGAGAACTCCTATTCTGAATAATTATCCGAATATAATTTATATAATTTATATAATTTATATACATAATATAATATAATATCTAAAAAAAATTCACAAACATAATTTTTTCGAAAAATATTAATTTTATATTTATTTAAAAAAATTTTATATAATATGTATATATAAACAAAACAATCCAATGAATATTGGTTATAATTTGATTATAAACTTTTTAATTTGAAAGAAAAAATTTTGTCAAAAATATATAATATTTAACATTTTAAAATAAACATATACATATTAATATATTCATGAAATGTATTTAGTTTTCATTGAAAAGAGACCAAAATAAATGCACAACTTATTTATACAAAAATTTTGATTAGGATTTATTTATTAAATCATAAGCAATTTAAGATTAAAGATGAAACAAAAATAAAATATGATTAATTTAATTGAGTTATTTCACTCTATCTCTGTCTTCATCTTCTATCTTCTAATATAAATTTCAATTTATTCATCATTTAATAAATAAACTTTAATCGATATTTTTATATGCTAATTTTTTTATTTGTTTTGATTTCTAAAATCAATCCTTATTTTACGAATATATTAACATATTATATATAATTATTAAAGATTTATATCAATCCTTAATTTATGTGTATAACTTTTATTTCATTGAACAATTCTCAATTTTATAATTATTGGAAAAACATATGATATTATTGATATTATAGAAGTATAACGCATTGATGGATAGAAGTGATTTGCAATATAAGATTTATTGTATCTATGTACTGCATTTTTATATATTTTTGTATACTGCATATATATTGCATATATATATAGTAATATATAATAATATAATATATAATAATATATAATAATATATAATATATATATATATATATATATATATATATATATATATATATAATATTAGAAACGAAGATAATTAAAAAATATATTATATATTACTTTATGAAATATTTACTTTATGAAATTCAATGCCAATGAAAAAAATATGTACTTTTATATGATTTAACAAATCAAGCAACAAATTGATTTCAATGAATTTTAAACAAATTCATGTTTTCATCTTAATAATATAACAATCAACCATCAATAATATATATGCTATACATAAGTTGTTCCATAATTTATAGTATTAACAAAATCAGAAAAAATCTATGCTTAAAATAAGATTTCATTGAATTATTAATTTTTGAAAATCCAACTTGAAAATTTTTCAAATAAATATGATCTTAGCTAATTTTCGAATTAATATAATTAATTAATGAAAATAAAAATAAATAAAAAATGTTTAATAATATTCTTTATTATTTTCATTTTCAAGGAAATTGAATTAAAAGATATTTAATTATTTAGATATTTAAACAGATATAAATATATTCAACAAATTTTCAAATTTGATTTTTTCAAATATGAATTCTTAAAACAGAAAAATTTGATTTCATAATTTTTCTTTATTTTTACATAGAATATAATGATCAATTCTATTTAATAAGAAATTAATCAGAAATTAATGCATGATTTTTAAATATATTTTTTGAGAAAATAATAATTTTAATACAATTTCATTAATTATTTCTTACATTAATTTTAATTTTCATCTTTTTGGATCATAAAATTTTTCTAATTCTATTTGTGCGCATAGCATACTCTATAAAATGAATACATTACACAAAATGAAATATAAAAATATAATAAAGATATATAATAAAAATCATTAAAAAATATTTGTTACTTAAAAAAAAATTAATAACAATTATTAAATTGAGATAATTTTTTATTTTCCTCGTAAAGTATTTTTAAAGCATTTTCATCTTTCAATACGTTATATATATACACATATATATATATATATATATATATATATATATATATATATATATATATATATATATATTTTTTTTCTCATGTATACATATATACTATTGTCACGAAAAGAAGATTTTCGAATTGAACAAATTTAATGAGCAATATTTATCATATAAGCGTATACATTTCGTTTGTATTTTGTTCAATTCGAAATTTATAACTTTTAATATCTTACTTATTTATTATAATTTCTATAAATTAAAAATGAAAATCGTTGCAAATGAATAATATATTATTTTTCGTTGATGCATAAGCTAATATTTGTCACATATTCACATATTTTATTGATAAGAAAATTATTCTTTGATGATGATAAATATGTACATAGAATATACAAAAAATTACTTATAAATTACATATAATTAAATAACTAATCAATTTTTAGGATAATTATTTAGAAAATTTGAACATTACTTTTAATTTCATTTTGAATGAATATGTTCTAAAAATTCGCATTTTAAAAAATTTTTTCCTATATAACTGATCGGTCTCAAGATAATTACAAAAAAAATATTATTTTATATTAGAATTTCATCTATAAATATATGTTAATGATAATATATAAGCATATAATTGTTATTTATCAATTATTTATAATAAATTACAACAGCTGAGACCAAAATATATAATACATAAATTAATATAACTAATTTTAAATAATTTCTATTCAAAGTTGAACATTCTTCAAATCCTTGAAACTCATTTAAAAAAATAAAATATAAAACAATTCTTAAATTAAAGATAAATACTAAATATAATGTTGATATTATTATAATTTAATTATTTAATTTTATTTATTTTATTTCCATATTTTATTTTTAAATTTTTTTATGGATACTAATAATAAGAATGATTTCTGCTAAATATCCAAAGTTGCTAAAATGAAGTTAAGATATTTTAAATTTATCACAATTCATAAAAAAGTAATTTTCTGATTATTATATATAGTTGTCTGCTACTATATGTTTATATATTTATATTAATAAAAATAATATTCTTACGCGCATTACAACACACATTGTTACGAACATATATTTATAGACATGTAAAAAATGCTATATAAAATAGTAGTAATTTTTTTAAAACTATTTTGAAAAAGAAAGGCCGAGCAGTTACATATATAAGAAAAAGTTATTTTCTGTTTTGTAAATTTATACAATATAATTTAAAAATGATAAGTTTTCTAAATAATTATTTTTTTTTATCTGTTACCATTGATATTTATCAAATATCAGATTTTGCCAATTTTTATATGAATCAGTCAAGATACTTAGGCATTCATATATGGCTAACACTATATATTAGTTATCTTAAAATAAATTAAAAAAAAAAAACAATTTAAGACATTTTTTCTTTTTTTATGTTATTTTCCTTTCATTTCTCGAATAAGTGAACAAGATAAATAAATATTGCTATAAACGATGAAATAGTTATTAATTTAGATTTTAGATATATTTTATTCTATTTCATAACTATTTGCATTTTTGCAAACATATTTTAGTTCTCTTTTGTTTTGTATTTATTATTATGTTACATAAATTTTTACTGTTTTAATCAACTTGAATAAAATAAGAAAAAGAAAATATTAAATTATTAAATTTGATTATCGCTCATCCCATCCACGTGTACAAACGCAAAAAAAACAATTTGGACGTCTATATTATTGCGTAGAACTAATGGAAGAACGATTACTATCTGTTGATATCCTATTCGAAAGCGGTATCGAAGATGATGCTAGAGGTGGTAAATCGGATGCAACATAATGTTCGCGAAAAACTTTTGGAAATAATTGTCGTTGAGACGATAAAGCGATATTTACATTTTCAGGTAAAGGAGGTAATACATTATTTTGGAACTGACCAGATATATTACCAACTGGTTGATAATTAGCTACTACGATGATTTTTCCGCTTCTACTGCGAGCTTTTCCAACTCCAAAATAACGACTATTTGTCCAAATTAATTGCGTAAAATGACCTATGATAAAAAATTTATGACAGATATTAATTATTGTAACTATATGTATAATTTATATTAATTTATATTTACATATAATTACAATATTTAAGAAAATACCTGCATTTACATTAGCATGGAGAATATCTGGTTCCTTTAAAAAATCATATTGCTTTACCGCTGAATACCAATATGATGTAACATCTTGTCCAGTTACATCAGAAGGAATAGCACCACCAGGTCGACAGTATAGATTTTGTCCTACTTCTCGATCATTTCTATAATAAAATGTGTTCGTATGCGCTAAATGATTGGCCCATGTTTGCGCGTACTCACACAACTGAAAAAAAAATATTCAATTTCATGTTATTAATAATTGATTTTCTATAATTGATTTTCTATTTATAATGCAGATATGTGCATATAATATTTTTTATTGTCTATTTTTGTTTTTAAATTTTTTCTTATAATAATGATAAAAAAATAATACCAATTTTTTTTTTCTTGTTTCTCTTATACAGTCAAACACTATTTTTACCTGCGACAATATTGTTAAAGGTGGTGCATTATGTCTTTGCCGATAAACATTATGCCAACATAAACATTCCGTTATAAATTCGCTATCTCGCCACTTAGTCTCCAAATCATTACTATCATGTGCGATACTCATTGGCCTGTTACTCAGAATCTATGTAGTATCGAAAAAAAGAATAGGGCCAATAAAAATATGCATTTTGAGAGAATAATTACTTATTCATTTTGTTCTTGATTAACTTTCTAAGCATTCAATCTAAATTGTTCGAAAATTTCATTCTCTCACCTTTTTTAATAATTTCGGTCGATTACCAAGCTGTTGAATTTGATCATTATTCAAAACCGAAGAAACAGAAATTGATCCACAAGTATCTGAAATTCGATTTGTTTTGTATAATTTCGATTGTTCCACTCTTTTTCTAAGATTTTCCAATGCTTTTGCTTCTTCTCTTTTTCTAGAAGGTGGCCAATTTGCATTCGAAGTATGAATCATACTAATACCAATATCCTAAAATATCAATAAAGAAAAAAAACATTATAATTTTGAAATCTTCTAATATATATTTACTTCATTTTGATTTAAATTATATATATAATTAAATAATCGTTATATTTTCCGTATTATTTAATTATTTTTTCCTATTCCTATTATCTAATTTTGATAATGTAATTGTAATAACTATTTGATTAATATTTAATAATTAAATTAATAAATTATGGAATGTTTATATAATGTGCATAAATTGAAATTACTGTTTAAATGCAAAATATAATGCAATTATACTTACATTAAAACATGTAACAATGCAGTTTACAATGCAGAATACAAAATTTTCATCAAACTTTGATGAGATTTAATATATTTTATATATTATATATTAAATATATTGCTATATATATTTAATTTAATTTATATTTTTAATAAAAAGACCAATTATTACATTTTTCCATTGAAAATAACGAGTTTTATCATTGACGATGATTATATAATATTTATTATATATATAATTATTATAATATTTATTATAAACGAATAGTAATTTATGGAGATTTTCAAATATGTATGCATTATTTATAAATATATTTTTTACAAGATTTAAAAAACCTATTTTGACTTTAAAATATATTTATGGCATTAAAATATATTAATCATATTTATTTTCATATCATTTACATTTAATCCGAAATTTTGTATATATATATAATATATATATATATTTTGTATATATTATTATATATATATATTTATATTATATTTATATTATATATATATATATATATATATATATATATATATATATTATATTATATATAATATATATATATATACAAAATTTCGGATAATATATATATATATATAATTTGTTATGTAAAAAATAGCAAATAAAGAAAAAGATACATGATATACTACCTTCTGATTACCATTAGTAAGATTAAAATCCGCTAAATGAGCCGTTTGACTAAGTAAACGGCGACTTGCAGGACATCGATTGCGATTTATTATTTCTTTTTGAATAGCGTATCCGATAAAATAACTTTCAATTTCCATGTTATCGCGATGAGATGGCGATAAAAGTTCTGTAGTTTCTTCTGCATCAAAAGTACGATTCATTTCGCGTAACTCCATAACAAGTTAATTAGAGAATTTCCTGCAATTTACTGTAATAATTTGTAGTTTATTATAAGTAATTTTAAATAATTATACTTCATAATTTTTTAATTTACTTACCCGCAATTACCAACTGTTTACTATCAACTGCTAAGGTTCCACTTTCAACCATCTCGTTTCATCTCATCTATAGGTTTTCATTCCTTCCATATTTTACAGAAATTATCTTTGCATCTCTGAGGTTATCTGGTTTTACTTACTCATGCGCACTTTAAATATAACATATATAATATAAATAAATATAACTGTATCTATACATTTCCATACAATAAATATATACAGAATAATATTTTTTACAATTATATGAAATTGACTATATTTATATCTAAAATTACAACAATATGACTACTAGTTTGTTTTTTAATTTCGATATTTTATATTTCGTATAATATTATTTTATTATTTCATTTAGCGAATTTTTCTTTATTTTTATGTTTATAAAATTATTGTACAATAATTTTTCAGATCAGTAAATTTTTATGCAATAAATTTACTATCATTTTAATATTTCACTTAACAGAAAGAATACAAAAAAATAGTGAATATATTTTAAAAAAAATATTTTCTATCTTATACAACATAACATCGAAAATATTTACATTAATATTACATATTATATTTTTCATAAAGAATAATATAAAACCAAAAAATAACTTTTATAAATTAATTTTATAAATTTACTTTATGAAAAAAATATTTTCAGAAAATATTATGTTTAAGAATTTAAAAATTGTATTATTTTACATATATATTTGATATTTTAAATGCTTATTGTTAATTTAAATTTTACGATATTGTTCGAAAAATTGAAATTAATAATAAATAATAACACATAACATAGATGATAATAATGAATGGTATAGAATATTATTGCAAGAATATTATTTTATTTTAATTATTTTTATTTAATAATATAAATTAATAATTTAAATTAAAGAAATAAATAAAAAATTTTTTGAAATATAAATAAAACAATAATACATCACACACTTAAAAAAATAATGTAATTCAAAATTTGCAATTTTTTTCGAAATTTTATTGATATAACCAATTATTGTTATTTATTACTAAAATCTTGTAAATAAATTTCTAAAAATTTCGAATTTGTATTTTGATATAATATTTTTACGTGTTTTTATAACAATTCAAATTTTTAAAATCCTACTCAAAACATTTTTTCTTAAAAAATTTTTGAATTACTATCATTATTGCAATAAATAAGTAATATAAATTATATACATAGCGATTTGTATGTACAGAAATAATATATATTTGGTTTAATATTTTTTATTTAATAATAGTAATGAAATAAAATAATTATACAAATTGTAGAATTATAATTTTAAGTATATTAATATATATACATATATATAATTCTATTATAATTTTAAATATAAGCTTTTAATAACTTTTTTATTTTCATTATAAATAATATTAGAATAATCAATTTAGTTAGAAGATAGTACTTCTAAAACGTTTACAAAATTTATATATCCATCTACATCGCCGTTAATCAATTGTTAAATTTTATATGAAATTTTAACAACAAATTAACTTTAATGTTACAATCTATATTTTAAATGTCAAATTTATTAAAAAAAAATTTATAGCAAATTTTTTGTTTAAAAATTTTTTAAATATTTTAATTATAAAAATATTTTTATAATAATAGTATAATATACACAATTAAATTATTAATTAAAATATTATTAAATATATAAATATTATAAATATATAAATATTATTTATAATTATGTATTTTTTCTATAATATACAATTTTCTATAATATATGTAGTAAGTAAAAATTAGATTAAAATTATAATTCTATAATTAGATTATAATTCTTAATTTTGCTCTATGTAAATTGTTTTGCCTTAATTTTTTAAATAATTGTTTTATTTTTTATTTCTGTTTTTTGAAATCTTTTTTTACATAATCATATAATATTCAGAAGAAATTGTGTATTCAAGCATTGTTATTCAAATAATATTTAATTTACATCTTGTGCCTTAATACAAATTAATAAAAAAAAATTACACAAAACGCATTTATATTAATATTAAAATTTTAATAAAAACTCAATAATAAATGATATTAATTAATTATAAAAAAAAAGAAAAATAATTTGTGCATATAGAAGAAGAATGTAACTATTTTATAAAGACTAATTTAAAATTAGAAAGTATTACAGTCAATTTATTCTATAAATAAAAAGCAAATTATTAGTATAGTATATATAATGTTTTTTATCATATATATATATATATATATATATATATATATAGTATATAAAATATAATATAAAAAATATTGTAAAATTTTTGTTATAACATATAAATTTATATTATATATATAATATTATTTATATATATTATATTATATTATTATATTATATTATATTATATTATATTATATTATATTATATTATATTATATTATATTATATTTATTATATTATATTATAATTATATTATATTATAATTATATTATATTATATATATTATATTATAATTATATTATATTATAATTATATTATATTATAATTATATTATATTATAATTATATTATATTATAATTATATTATATTATAATTATATTATATTATAATTATATTATATTATAATTATATTATATTATAATTATATTATATTATAATTATATTATATTATAATTATATTATATTATAATTATATTATATTATAATTATATTATATTATAATTATATTATATTATAATTATATTATATTATAATTATATTATATTATAATTATATTATATTATAATTATATTATATTATAATTATATTATATTATAATTATATTATATTATAATTATATTATATTATAATTATATTATATTATAATTATATTATATTATAATTATATTATATTATAATTATATTATATTATATTATATTATATTATATTATATTACAAATATAAATATACTTATATTTTAATTTTAATGATTTAGATATGTATTATATCTTATAATTTTGATATTTGACATTTCATATTCATATATTATAAATTTATATTATTCTAATAAATATATGAAATTAATATAAACATGATTTTCAAATATGTAATGTAATTAAATTAATATATGTAAATCCATTATTAATAGTTGCAATATTTACTTCTGTTTGAAAATAAAAAGTAAAGTAAAAGTATTTTAATAATAGTAGTATTTTAATAATATGATAATCATATATAATTTTACTATATAATAGCTATGTTATGTACATATGTTTTATATATATATATATATATATATATATATATGTATTTGATGCTCTATTATATATTATTGTCATATTTTTCTAATATATTTTCTTTTAAAAAATAATCGTATAATAATCCGTAACATTTATAATATGTGAGTTTCAAAAAATATGATTATACAAAAGAAGATAATATAGAATATAATATAATAGATAATATAAATATAGAATGCAATGTTTGTGGAAGATATAAGAGCTTAGTATATTTTCAAGACTTGATATGTCTTAATGTAGATTTGATATGACTATTAATATAGATTTTATATACTTTTAGTGTAAATTTAAATTTTTGTTGATATAACTTAATAAATTTTATATCAATTTTGATGATAAAACTTGTATCAAGAATTTTAAAAATATGAAAACAGATTTAAGTAATTATTATAAAAAATTATTTTATTATTTATATTATTGTTTCTTTTTAATATTTAATAAAAAATATTATTTCTTTTTATAAATGAGTAATCTAATTTGATTAATTTTTATTTAAATATAATTTATGATATTGAATTTATTAATTATCATTTTGTTACAATTAGAATTTTGTACAGAGTTGCCAAAGCTAACTTGTATTATCATATGAATTTGGTTTTAATAATGTTAATATCTATTTGTAAATCTGATTTTCATTGATTTGATTTGATTTGATTTGATATTGATATTGAAATAAAATAAAAAGGATAGTCTTTTGACATTGGTTAATACAAAGTATACAAAGTAATACAAAGAATTTATTGTATATTCGATGAGCAATCAAGAAAAATTGAAAAGACAAATTTCAATTAATGAATTATCTAGAATTTATTATTTAACCAAATCAAATTAACTATTTTGAGGCATATGATCTCTGAAAATACTAACTTTTTAATGATATGTTTTATTTTGGGTCTCTATTTATGCGTCGCGTAGAAAATTTAAATTTTCTTAAAAGTTACCATATTCTTTGGATGTACGTTTTATTTCGATTTCTTAATTTTTCACTTATATATATATATATATATATATATATATATATATATATATATATATATATATATATCTTTATGCAATGATAATTTTTTTCTATCTTCAACTTGAGAGTAAACTGGAGTACGAAACTGGAGAAAAAAAGCATCAATGTACAAAATGGAATTTAATCCAATATTAATTCTGTACAAATAGATTTCGGAAAAAAATTGAAAAAATGTGTAATCAATAAAAAAAAAAGTTGATATTAAAATTTAAAATTGAATTGAGATTCTTTAAATTTCGGAATAGATAAATAAAAAGTACTAAATAAAGAAAATTCAAAATTTTATTTCGAATATGCGCGCATTTCACGAAACAAAATGAATTAGCATATCAAAGATACCAACCTATGTTTACAATTTCTCGAATCATTATAAATCTGTAATACTCTAAACATATAAAATCTGATTGAAACTAACTAAATAGGAATTGGAAAGTGCAACTAGCATTATCAAATAAGAAACAAAAAGCAGAGATGTCATGACACTAATGATTTTTATGTTTTAAACAAAAGTAAATATAACATTATTGTAAAAACAACTGTATACAATATTTTATGCACAATATAGAAGTTAATATATATATTATAATTTAAAATTATCAAATACGAATTCTTCGCTTTCAATATTACTAAATAGTAATATTATAGTCAATTCTTCTTCGACAAATTTCTATACGAAGAAAATAATAATATGACGTTATTTTCATTGCTAGATCACGTAATATGATGGCATATTGAATGATCAAAACGTAAGATCTCACCGTGGCTATAGATTTAATATAAAATTACTTGGAGACATTTTAAAAATACGTTTTTGTTGAATGAACGAAATGAATCAAGATATAATATTGTATATATAATATTGATTAAATATAAAAGAAAAAAATAAAATAATAAAGAAATAAAAATATTTACTATAAAAATACACATAATATAAAATAATATATAATAGAAAACTTTAACATAAGTAATAAAACATGAATATATAAATAAATACAAGTGTAAAAAAATTTGCAATAATATATAATATAATAATATAATATATATAATTTACAAATTTATTTTTTAATAATCATTTTGTTTTGTATAATTTGTTTTAGAAAGTAAAATACTAATTAATCTTTTTGATATTAATTTTTTATATATGTTAAAATTAAATAATAAAATATTCTAACATTTTTATTTTTATTGCAGTTTTTATTTTTTAATTTTTTGTTTTTAATTTATTTCTAAATTTTATTTTTATTTATATTATGAATTCGAAAAATATATTTCTATTACATTGGAATCTTTGTGTTGAAATGTAGTAATGTTAAACGTAAAATTGCTATGTTTTTAATCAATTTCTTTTTAAAATTTTCAATTATATTAATATCAAAATTTACTTATACTTATACTAATTGTAACAATTCTTTTTTTTTTTAATTCCGAAAAAATAAAATAGCAATATTTATCATTTATTCAAGCATATTTTTCTATAAAATTTTATTTTATATTTAATTAATATATTTCAATAAGTTTATATAATATATTCTAGTAAATTTAATCCTATCCAAAGCTATTTCATTATAGTTTTACTAAAAAACTATAATGAATATGAAATTTTTTTCTTATTTATTTTTTTATTTAAATTTTTTCTTATTGAACAGTAATTTTTTAATATTTTCATTAATAATAATAAAATTTAGTGAATATAAATTATAATAATAAAATTTTTGATATAATATTGATATAAAATTTTATTATTTTTCAAAGTTTTCAATTGAATTTAAATCCATTTTTTATGAAATTTTTATGAAGAATATTAATAACATTTTAAAGAAAATAGATTTTTTTTATTATTCTATATTATTCTATATTATTTTTATATAAATCATTTATTATATAAAAAAAAATTATTATCCAACAATAAAAATAAAAATAAAAACATAAAATATTCACAAAAATAGGCAATATATTACAATTTTTTTACTTTTATATTACTTTGAAAGCATTTATAAAAATCTACAAATATAATTTCAAAACAAATTTTAAAACTTATAATTGGGCAATTGAATATAGCAAATATTAGTTATTTTTATCTTCAATATTCAAAACTTGTTTTATCTATCGTTATTATTTATAAAATATTTATTATTATAAATTTTAAATTATATTAATAGAAAAATATTAAATATTTGTTTTCTAAATGTTTAAAATCCTTATTATTCATTTTGAAACTGAAGTTAGAAAACAACAAAATTAAAATAAATTTAATGCATAGATAAAACATTATAAATTACACAATTCAAAAATTTCAATAAAAAAAGATTTGCAAAATTGCAACAAGTTTTCATAAAAGTTATGCATTATTGTATCATACCAATGAAAATAATAAGTCACTATATATCTTCTTCGTTTTGAAATTCATTACAAAAAAATTAAATTATATTTAGTTGGTAGTAAGAATATCATATAGTCTATGTTTAATAACTAATTCTAGATATTTCTCATTATTTTTTTTCTTCACTTTCTAATTTTCACCAATTATTTCCAGTTTCCAGGAAATTCTTGCTGAATTGAAATTGTTGATATCAACATAACTGTAATAATAATAAATAATTTCAGTAATCTTACATATGTTTTAATTAAAGCCTGGTCTATATTTATTATAATAAAGATAAAATGTCAAAACGTCCAGAACATTTAGCTCCACCTGAATTGGTAAGAATAAATTTTAAATTGGTTATATTGAATTATATATGAATTATATATGAATTTGAGTTATATATGAATTTTGAAAATATTTATTTTTATTGTAGTTTTACAATGAATCCGAAGCTCGAAAATATACTCAAAAGTAAGATTTTTAATAATAATACTTTTTTTTAATAATTATATACTTCTATATTTTATTTTAAATAAATATAAATTTATTTTTTATAGTTCTCGTATGATAGATATACAAGAGCAAATGTGTAGACGTGCTCTAGAACTTCTTTTATTACCACATGATAAAAGTATTTTACTCTTAGATATTGGTTGTGGCTCAGGATTAAGTGGCAATGTAATTGAGAATTATGGACATATATGGATAGGAATTGATATATCTCGTGCAATGCTTGGCAAGTATATATAGAATATGTTATTTTAATAAATTATATTTCACATAATTTTAATTATTTTTAATACAAATATTTTATAGAAATAGCTTTAGAAAGAGAAGTGGATGGAGATTTAATTTTAGGAGATATGGGTCAAGGAATGCCATTTAAAGCAGGAAGTTTTGATGGAGCAATAAGCATTTCTGCACTACAATGGTTATGTAATGCAGATAAAAATACTCATGATCCTTCAAAACGATTATACAAATTTTTTTCTACATTATTTTCATGCTTATCAAGATCAGCTAGAGCTGTATTTCAATTTTATCCTGAAAATAGCGAACAAATTGAATTAATTACAACACAAGCAACAAAAGCAGGTTTTTATGGAGGTGTAGTTGTTGATTTTCCAAACAGTACTAAAGCAAAAAAATATTTCCTGGTATTAATGATAAGTGGATTTACTATTCTTCCACCAGCTTTAGATGTTAATGATGCTGAATCAGTTGTATCTTACACATCTAGAAGGTTAAGTTCTACATTGCTTTAATTCATGTTAAATGAAATCTTATCTATTTTTTCTTTTTAGTTTTACTTATAATTCTTATTTATTTTAGAGAAAAAATAAAAAAGGCTAAAAATAAATCTTTAAAAAATAGCAGAAATTGGATTATGGAAAAGAAAGAAAGACGTCGAAAACAAGGAAAGAAAGTACGAGAAGATTCAAAATATACAGGAAGAAAAAGATGTGGAAAATTATAATATTTTTTCTTATTTTTATGTATTTTTAAATTTGTTTCAAAAAAATAAATATTTATTTATTTATTAAATTTGTTATTTATTATATCTATTTTTCTATTTTTTATATTTTTAATTGTGTTTAAAATGCACTTATATAAAAAAAAATATTCAATATTATAAAATTAAAAATCATTTAAATATTTCATTTATTGTACAAAGAGAAATACATAATTGATAATTCTATTCTACATATATATTCTAAAACTTTAATATATTTTTTATATTTTATACTTTAATGATTTAATCGGGTAATAAGAATTTAGACAAACTTTTATAAACATCAGGATGTGTGGTTTTTTTAAGTTCTTTTCTATCTAACCAACAATGTCTTACATTAGAAGAAATATCTCCACTTATATATTTTGCTAAGAAATAGAAAATTTTTGCCCCATTTTGGCCTTTTTCCTGTATATTTTTAGGATATTTATATTGATAAAATCCAATTGGTGCATTGCCATAAAATTTTACTTTTATATTATTTCCACATAATTCTTGTAATGTTCTATGTGCAGTCTGAAATAACAAATAAATATTTATAATTATATTAAGACAAAAAAAAATAAATAAATAAAATACATATAGTTCTTACTTGTATCATACTTTCTCCATGTTTTCTTTTACTTTGTGGAGGAATCCAAAAGTTAGAAGTACCAATTTTTTGTTCTATTAATAATACTAAATTTTTATCTAATTTTCGTTTCAATGATACAATGGTATTGTCCTCTTCATTTTCTATAAATTAAGTAAGTTAGATATAAGAAATATGATTAAATTATTTAAAATCATTAAAACTCATACCATTAATTCTTGATGCAAATTTAAACTTAGTAAGTTCTTCTTCCCAAGAATCTTCAAAGTCTTGTATTGTTTGAGCAGAAGTACTCTCAGATGCAGATAATTTTATTTTTTGACTTTTTCCACTTTGTTTTTGTATTTCAAAATCAGATATCATACTATTTTCAAATTCTATACATTGTAACATTTTTTGATATCTTGCTTCTATATCTAACATCGATTTTGTAATTATTGGATGACGTTCCAAACAAACAGCACTTAATAAATCCCATTTTTCCAAAACATCTATATCTTGTTCCGAAAGAGGTCGAAATATAACCTTTGATGTTGATGAAATACCTATGTAAAATGTATTTTTCTTCAAATGATTTCATGAAATTATGTGAAAATAAAATATATTTTGAAATATATTATTTTATAAACAAATGTAAAATCATAAATTTATAAATTTAATTATAATAATTAAAACTTACACGTTGTTAAGGGCGAACCACTTGATGTACATAATGTTAAAATTCTTTTAAACATCATTGTTCCATACTTTAAAATACTTGAAAAATTAAAAGCTTTTTTGAGTTAAAATAGAGATATAATAAATACAAATAAATAATAGAATTGAATAAATAATAAATAGTATTATGAATCTCTAGAAACTGTATAAAAATAACAATTTTAAGGTTATTAAACAAAATTGCTGAAAGAATTCTCTACTGTAAGAAAAGAAAATGACGTCATATACATATCGTTGTGTAGCTCAAAAATTATAATTATTATTATCCTTGGAAAAAACTAAGCTACTTTGTTCATGATTGTAATTAGAATATTAATTAAAATAAAATTCATCCAAATTCGCACGATTTTAAATAATAATTTTTAAAATTATATTCATATTTTTATATGAATTAATATATTTTTATATTTGATATTAATATGCTTTGTAATAATAAATTTAAATTAATAATTTTTAATATAATTTAATTGATATTTTATATTGTTTTATTTATTTTTTTTAATAAATATTTTATATCTCAACTATATTTTCTCTTCTAGATAAAAATAAATATTTATTTAATAAATTAAAATATATAAATAATGATAATTTTTAATAAATCCTATTAAACTACTATATTCAATATATATATATATATATATTCCATATATTTTGTAGAATTCATATGTGGCGCGTTTAAATTTCCACTATAGAAAGATATATAACATTTTAAAAGAGCAATTAGTAGTAATTAAATTTATCATGTTGGTAAGACAAAATCATTTTTGACGTTTGATATTCTTTACTTAATGCCAACGTTACGTTAATGTTCCACGTTGTAGGATTGACGATTGCGTTGCTGTCCTTCCACGTTGCAGAGATGGTAGCCGGTACTGCTATTTTGAAACAGCGTAGTTGAATGTTGCTTTGAAGTGAGTGTTCAAGAACTGGGATAAATCGATTTTTATAACAGAAAAGTTAGTTTTAGAACAACGCAACAAAATGAAGAAGTTTAGCATTTTTTTATTAGTTTTCATTTCAACAATTACTTTTACAATGAATAGAGGTAATAAACAATAATGAAATATTAATTAATATTTATTTTAAAATTTATATTTAAAACATTGTAACGTATATTTGAAAAACATATGGAAAAATTATATTTTTTTCGTTTTTATTTTTTTCTTTTATATGTAATTTATATTAAACATATAATTAGCACAGTTTTTTAAAATATCAATTAATAAATTTAAAGTAATATTTTTCATAATAAATTTATATAAACGATATTTTATAACATATTTTCTTATAATTATATTAATTATTTTAATATTTAAATTTATATTTGTTTATACAATTTGTATAAACAATTGTATATAAATAATTATATAATGAATGATTATTGTTTATTATATAGTTTATGCTCAAGAAGATGAAAATATAGATGATATCGTAGATATTGAAGGAGAAGATAATTCTATAATAACAGATGAAGAACCAGAAGATGAAATAACTACTGCTTCATCTGATGCAGATACAACTATATTATTTACTAAACCAGTTTACAATGGATTATCAACATTAGGTATATATATAAATTTTTTGAAATCATAGAGTATATTTTTTTTATTTAAATTGGAAATTAATATTTCATTTGCTTTTTTAGAATTACCAGCTGGAAATTTAGTTGAATTTCTTGTTGGTTTCACCAATAAAGGAGAATCTGATTTTGTTCTTGAATCTGTAGATGCCTCTTTCCGCTATGCAATGAATTTTAATTTTTATATTCAAAATTTTTCAACTGTAATATACAACAAGATTGTAAAACCAAAACATGAAGCAACATTAGCATATTCGTTTATTCCATCAGAAAATCTTGCTGGAAGACCTTTTGGTTTTAATATTAATTTGAATTATAAAGATGCTGTATGTAATATTATAATATAATATTCATTTTCAAAAATATTTGTTCAAAAAATTACTGAATCTATAATTTTACAGAATGGCATTAGCTTCAATGAAGCTGTTTACAATGAAACTGTGCAAATAATAGAATTAGATGATGGTCTTGATGGAGAAACAATTTTCTTATATGTCTTTCTGGCAGCATGTGTAATATTAACACTTGTAGGAGGGCAACAACTTCTTTCATCTCTTGGTCGTAAATCTCGATCTTCTAGTACTCGTAAAACACCTGTTGAAATGGGTACTTCCAATCCTAATAATGTAGATTATGATTGGTTACCAAAAGAAACATTAAATAGAATTAGTAAGTATTATATATTTTATATATATTTTAAAAATTAAGTTTAAAATAATATATATATATTTTTTTAAATGTTTTTTTTATAGATAAATCTCCTAGAACTCCTAGACAAAGTCCTAGGCAACGAAAAGTTAAAAGAACTGATGACTGATATTAATGTATGCGTACGCCTGTGTGTGTGTGTCAGACTATCATGTGTAAATAAAAAAAGGAAGTATGGTTTGACAATTCTTACAAAAAATTTTCACATTTTTGCATTTATGATATATTAAAATGAAAATCTAATATCATTATTATGTATTTAAGATATATAAAACAAATGATTTACATTATACTTTGTAATGAAACATAAAATAAAATTTGTAATTATTTTGAATGTTATAAGATGTTATATATGATATTATCAAGAAAAAAGAAAGGGATAATGCAAATCAGAATATATAATTGTTTTATATAAGTAATATAATTTTCATGCACTACTATTTATAAATCACATCAATACATTTACATCTTATAATCATTATTTATTTTGTTATTGATCTCTGAAGAAATGTTACATTAATAAAATTTTGTATAATTTATTTATATATTATTTATAATATATAAATTTTAAGAATAAGAATTAATAAGAATTTTGATAATTCCATAATTATAATTTAATAGAATTTAAAAATATTTTGTGCTAAAAAATGTAGAAATATATTTTTTCTATGTTTGCATTAAGTATTTTTTAGCTATGGCAATTATTTTTAAATATAATTTTTAATAAAAAATCAGAAATTTTATAATAAAAATTTTTATTAGAATTTAAATAATATAAAAAAATTTATAATAATCGCGAAATGTATTTGTGTGTGTGTGTGTGTGTGTGTGTGTGTGTGTGTGTGTGTGTGTGTGTGTGTGTGTGTGTGTGTGTGTGTGTGTGTGTGTGTGTGTGTGTGTGTGTGTGTGTGTGTGTGTGTGTGTGTGTGTGTGTGTGTGTATTGTTATTTATAAATTCAAAAATAATATAAAATAAAATGTTTTTTAAATCAATTTTTAATTAGACATATATATCATAATTAGTTATATACAATTGTATATTAATGTAGAAATATTAAAAATTATATAAAATTTTCTTTATATGATTTCTTATATATTTATTTCTTATTAAAATATCTTTTGATATTTTTTATTATATTCTTTCATTTTTAAATATTATAAAAATATTTAAAGAAAAAAATGAATAGAATAGAATAATATTTTATAACACCATATTTGTTATTTTTATGTATTATGTTCTAACCTAATCTACATAGTCACTAAATAATACACGTCATACATTGTCAGTAAGTTGTACTTACTTATGTGCATAATCTGATAATATATTAATTGTAGTATTAATATAAGAGTTACAAAAATGTCGGATGTGAGAAATTGGTTTAATTCTTTACCAATTTTCACAAGATATTGGCTATTATGTACAGTAGTTTGTACATTAGTAGGAAGATTCGGACTAATAAATCCGACCTCACTAATACTTATAAATGACCGCTTCATAAACAATTTTGAAATTTGGAGAGCAGCAACCAGTGTTTTTTTCTATCCTCTTAATCCAAGTACAGGCTTTCATTTTTTGATTAATTGTTATTTCTTATATAATTATTCGCTGAGGTTAGAACGTGGAGAATATGATGGAAGACCAGCAGATTATTGTTTTTTACTCTTATTTAATTGGATATGTTGCGTTATCATAGGACTTATTGGTGAATTTCATTTTCTTATGGATCCTATGGTACTTAGCATATTATATGTTTGGTGTCAATTAAATAAAGATGCTACTGTTAATTTCTGGTTTGGTAAGTATAACTTTTTATATTTATAAATAAAACTACTATATTTGAATATTTTTTTATTTTTAATTTAATCTATCAATTTTGTTCCTATTACAGGTACATCATTTAAAGCAATATATTTTCCATGGGTATTGTTTGCGTTTAATCTTATTATATCTGGAGGTGGTATGATGGAACTTTTTGGTATTTTAGTGGGACATCTTTATGTATTTTTAAAATTTAAATATCCTCAAGAACTTGGTGGACTTGAGCTTTTGAATACTCCAAAAATTCTTGAATCTTATTTTCCACCTCAAAGAGGTAATATTAGATGGTTTGGATCTGTACCTATACAAAGATCGCAGACTCAACATACTAGAAATACATTTGGTGGTCATAATTGGGGACGAGGATATGTCTTAGGAGAATAAATTGTTAATTTTATTATGAAAAAATGATATTAAATTTTTTTCCATTATTATTTTCATTCAATTAGTTTTATTAAAACATATATAAAAAAATATATAAGTAATTTTGTTTTTATAATATATCTTCAAAAATTTATTAAAAATAAACACACTTAATATATTAATTAAATATGTAGAATATCTTTAATATTTTCTTATATATGATAGAATGATAAAATTTTATTTATATAAAAAAATTAATTATATTTGCAATTTTGTATCTTAATTTTATAAGTTATAAATATATCTTTTTTAATAATACAATTAAATAACTGCATTACTAGTTAATAAGTTTTGAAATTTTTTTATATAATTTCATATAATTCTAATTTATGAAATAAAAATGTTAAAAAAAATAATTTATAAAAAAAAAATATAATTAGACTTGATATGATGATAAACTACGAAGTTTTATATAAATAAAAATAAATATTGATCTTTTAAATTTTATCCTATAAAATTATATAATTAATTATATAATACTAAAAAATTAGTATTTTAATATTTAATAACAAATATATTATATTTGATATATATAAAATTAAATATTCATTTTTCATGATTTAAATAATTTTAATTTTTTTAGTTTGTTAAAAAAAGGGAATATAAAAATATAACACTTTGTTATTAAAAATGTTTTATTTTTACTCCTTATGAAAAATCTGAAACAATAAAAATGTAAAATTTTTACAATATTTATTAATTAAAATATTATATATATAAAAATAAATGTAGAATATTATATATTGTATATTAAAATTTTGACTATCAAATTTGTCATATTTTGCTTAGTTTGTCCAACTGCTATCAGTTTCAACTTAATATATTTTTAACTCTTTGCACTCTTATGGTGATTCTTGGTCATTATTTGAGTTAATGCCGTAAGTCCAGCGGTAATTCTCTGGCATCACTTGCATTGATACGGCAACAATATTTATGTTTAATTTTTTTAGAATATCGCTTCATAAATAGGTTCCTAAACTTTTTACGTATAAATTTATGAGATGTAGAATAATATATTGTTAAATGAATAAATTTTTTATCTCAAATTAAACTATGGTCAGGATGGATCAGACATCTTCTGAGTTTGACAGTCGTAGCAATAAAAATATTATTTTCAAAGTTTTTGAGTTTTGTAAGTAATGAAATGTTAAAAAGTTAATGAAATTAGCTCAAGTAAAAATGAATTTGATTTTTCGTTATTTAATGATGAAATTACTTCTATTCATAAAGAAATTAACGATACAGAAAATCATGATGAACATGGAAATGAAATAAGAGATATAAAAAGGCAAAAAAATAATAATAGATAATGAATGTGAAAGAAATAGTTGAAGTGAAGATATCGCAAAAGATACAGAAAATTCCAAATGGATAATATAAACAGAATCGGAAAATATACCGTGAAGAATACAATTTATCCGACGAAAAATCTGCAAATATTTTCGAATACAAATTAGATTTTTTTTAAAATATTTCTTACTAATGAACTTATTAATGAAATAGCGCGCAAAGCAAATAATTATGCAAAAAAAATTAGAAGAAAAAGTACTACACAAAAAGATGTGTAGTACTACTACACGAGGATGCATTTTGGTAATTGCTTCATGAAATATCGCACAAAACAACAATATAAACTTTAATATTTACTAATTTTTTTTTTTATATGTAAAGATATATAAAATATTAAAATATAAAAGTTTTATGCGTTAATTTGTATGTGAAATCATAAATTAGCTGTAAGAAATTCCACCAAGCATACTGAACGCGCGAATTCGACTGAGCGAAACAGGCTTGGAGTGCAAAGGGTTAATATGCATATATTATCTTTTTAAAAAATAAAATTAAATATTTTAACAGATAATGGATTTAGCACTTCACATTATTATTATCGAAAATTTATATATATGATATTATAAATATGATTATTCACTTCATTTAAACAATTCAATTAATTTTTTGGTCTTATATCAATATATTTTATTTTGTTTATTGAGCGTTTAAATGAAAAGAAAGAAGTCACTATTAATATAATGATATGTCTTTTTTTCAATCTATTATTTCTGAATGAATATATAAAAAAATCAATGTTTTAAATAATGATTTTTTATTGAGGTTTTCTACTCAATAGCAATATCCCTGATGTTTGCAGATTGTTACAGCTAATCAGGTGGATGGGATGATAACCCCTACCAAAAGCTCAAAGCATATACTTTCACCACAGAATTACTTTTTTTATCATTTTGACAATACAATAAATTCATTAAATTTATAAAAAGAAATAATGTGCTGAAAATATTAACTAAGAGCTTTAACTTACCATATTACTCATCTGGTACTTGAAGTTTTCCACCATTAATCTCTTCAATGAGATCTCGTGGTGGTCTACCTTCAACTGTACATCCAACTGATTGACAAGTTCCTAATATTTCCTTAACAGTACCACTAAGATACTTTGACATAGATCTTGGTCTCATTGATCGAGCAATAGAAACAATATCATCAAATGATAAATTTCCATTATGCTTGATATTTTTCTGTCTTTTGCGATCTCTTGGAGGTTCTTTCAATGATTTAATAATTAATGATGCAGCAGATGGAACTACTGAAATTGTAGCTTGTCTGTTTTGAATTGTTAATTGTACAGTAATTTTCAAACCCTTCCAATCACTAGTAGCTTTAGCAATATCATCACCAACTTTTTTTGGAGACTATAAACATAAAACATTTTATATTTTATATGTTGAATCAAAAAAAAAAAAAAAAAAAAGTATTAAAAAAAATATGTATATTATTTTTAAATAATATATACTTATAAAATACAAACTCACCAAACCAAGAGGGCCAATTTTCGGAGCTAAAGATGAAGTTGCTCCTACTTCACCTCCAACGCATCGCAAATAAACTATTGAATAAATGTACACATTAAGAAATTTTGTTTTTTTTTTAATTATATGTATAGAAAATTAAAAATATACCTTTCTTAATTTCATTAGGATCAAATTTAGGAGGCATTTTGATTATAAGTACATAAAAAAATAATAACTAAATATTTGATGAAATACGATTTTTATCTTTATTTTAAAATCTAAGAACGATACATACACGTGGCAAAGCTACGTTCAAAAGGAATAAAAGAGGTTATTCAGATATATACTTAGGAACAACGTAACATGAACTATATAATTTAAAGTAGTTTTACATTCGTTTAATCTATTGAACATTTCACTAGTTACTTTTAGTTATTTGTTTAAAGTTATTTATAGGGAAATCTAATAATTTCTAAAGAAAAAATGAAATTCTCTCATTAATAATTTTAAATAATAAATTTATTATAACTTAATTATTTAACAAATAAATTTATAATTTAACAAATTAATTTTATAATAAATTTAACTATATAATAAAAATTAAATTCACTAAATTTCTAATATATTTTACTATATTGCGTCTATTATTTCTAATAATGATACTAACTAAATAAAATATTTTATAAATAATTAATATAAATATATTAATATAAATTTGCTAAATAATCTATAAATATTTTGATAAATTGCAATTTCAGTTATTAATTTAAGAAATATTAATATCAGAATTATTACATATATTATATTATATTTTATATTATATATTTGCCTATATTATTCTCAAACCATATATATTCATACATAGCATGATAATTGGAAAGAATAAAATTATCTATGTTACATATATGACATTATATGAAGATATGTAATAGAAAATTTTTTACTTTCAAAATAATAGTATAAAAATATTTACAAAATGCAATTTAATTGTAATTTGCAATTTAATATGCAATTATTTAATAATGCAATTATTATGTCTAAAGTATATATTTTATTTTATTATCTTTAACTTTTATTTTACTTTTTAATGCATTTCATTTCGTTTCATGACATATATCTTGAAAATTATAATTTAAAAAAAAATTAAATTTTAATTGAAATGCTGATAATATTCAATAATTATAATTATAATTATAATATTTATAATATTATAATATTTATAATAATTATAGATATAATTTATAATATTATTTCCTTATATTTTAATTTTAAAAAAATATTAAGAATAATGTAAGTATCTAGATAGTATATTGTAATGAATGCAAAATTTTTTAATTTAACAAAATATATTTTTTATTTAGATCTTAGAACATTACTTTTGTTGTTCTTAAAATTCTTTATACAAACATAACATATTTTATTATTATTAATAATTATTAAAATATAATTCATAGTCATATATGAAATATAAATATAAACATATATTATCTTACTCGTTGTTGCAAATTCATAATTTTTTTGATATCAATTGAAAATATTGCTATTACATTGAATTTTGCTTATATGTATATATAATATCTCATGTATCATTATAATCGTCACTTCTATTGTTTTTATAATATATCTTAACATATCTTAATAATCACTTAATATATTTAACATTTAAAATTTAAAATATATTTAAAATAACATTTAATATATGTAATAACGTTTAAAATATATAATCAGCAGAATTATCGAACGGGAACAATATTTTATACACTTCTTTGTTATAAAAATGGTTCAATTTCTGTTTAGTAAATTTCCACATAAAAAGAATATATGATATCACATTATTCCTATTGTTAATGCTATAGACAAATATATCATGAATACATCATTAGACTTTCTTCAATATATTTCTTCAAGTCAAAGTAAAGCGTCGCATTATGTTAATATATTATCTTCATTCAACAATTCTAATAACAGTAAGCTAATATTATCAATGTTAGTATCAATCCAAAAAGTTTGGAAAGTTTATTTATTTATTTTATTTTTTATTTCATCAGATTTTTTCCGATCTGCGAAATAAAAAATAAAATAAATAAATAAACTTTTCTACAACTAAAATTATAATGATCAAAATTATGATGACCAAAATACAATGATAGTGATATCAGCTTTATATATTTGGTATAAATATTTATCGTAATTTCGTGGTAATTTCAATTGTGTTGTACATTTTTATATTTCATCTAAAAAAGAATCTGTATAATGCCCAAGTTCATTATAGATAGATATTGAGTATGATAATAGTATTAGTTCATTTATTGTATGTTTTGGATATTACTCATCTTAATATTTATAAAAAAGTATAATAAATAAATAGTTCATACTAACACAAATGCTGTTATGATATAAATATATAGACAATATAGACAAAATTCTATATCATATGTAAACTAATATCAATAATTTTTATTAATATTTTAAAAATTATGAATTTACAGCAATCTGAATTATTATAATTTTCGAAAAAATATACATTCAAACTTTTGAACTATATTCTTCAAGTTATAATTTTTTCTAATAATAATTAATAAAATTAACTAATAAGAATTAATAAAATTATGTTCTTATCTTCTTGTAGTACATATCTGATATAATATTATTTTAAATTATTTTTTAGTTATAAATGTAATTGACTATTACAATTTTCCTATTATCTTTATTTCAATTTAATTGTGAATTTTTATACATAAACTTTATAAGTATTTATAAGTATTTATATATGATTTAAAATTAATGTTCATTGATGCACAATTCACAGATTTTCAATTATTTATTTTTATTCATTTATATATAAATTACTTTGTTCTTTTACAAGTTACTTGTTAAGATTCACTTTTTATTTTTTATTTTCTTTCTTAATTTAAAAAATACAATATATTCTAATAATATTTTAAATAACATAAAAAATTCATAATATTTTATCATTAAATTTGTAAATTTAAATATGTTTCTCTTAGAATAAATTTTAATTATGATTATATTTAATGACTTTTTTGTTAAACAGATTTAAGATATATTCATATATAATTTATTATTACTTTCTGTATGTTTTCCGCTTGTTTTTTATCTCTTGTTTTTAATATTAGTAATTAATAATAAATTTGGCAATTTACAAGTTAATTGTTAAATTCAATTAGTTAAATGAATTTAATAAAACAAAGTATTATTTGAATTTTTTTGAATTAAATAAAATATAATATAAAATAATTATTATCTAATTTTTTCATTCAGAGTTATAATTCATAGTTATTTTAATCTTTTTAATTTCAATCAAATATATATGCAAATTTTAATAAATAAATATTTCTGTTCTTCTATGAGATATTTATGTATTTCTATATATATATCATATATAAATATATTATTTTTTGTTTTTATATTTTATTATTTATTCATAAAAAAAGAAAGAAGAAAAATCGAATTGGAACAATTAAAATTATTGAAAGATATCTATTATATTTTTGTTTTATTATCTTAAATACTATAAATATTTGTTTAACTTATAAATTATTTCGTTCATTGATACAAATTGTTATATCAATTACTTATTTATGTTAAAAATAATTTCTTAAAAATAAGCTATAATTCTCAATTTTTTCTATATGTTATTTATTAATTTTAAATTTTTATATTTAATAATAATCTAACAAAATATATTTATATATCAAAATAGATTTATAATTGTAAATAATACTTATTTTTTTTTTTACATTTAATATTAATGATATATTTTTTCTATTCTATTTTTATTTATGTTTTATTTATTAAATGTTTTTCACTAAATATGAATATTTCTAGATTTTTAATAGTTTTATTATAATATATAAATATTCAATGACTCATTTTTTATTTCTATTATTATAATTTATTATTTTTTCTTTTCATATAATACAACACAATGCAAAATGTTAAATAAAATTCTTTAAAAATAGTATATTAGTATTTATTTCTAAGACTATTCATTTAATACAACACATAATGAATTTAAGTGATATGTCATTTAAAATCATACATAAAATTTTTAATTTTTTTTATTAAATGTGCAAATAAGTTTTTTCCCATTTTTTTTCCAAATTCAAGATTTTATTACATAAATCAGATACAAAATTACATCTCAATTTATTCATCCTCATTCTTTATAATCCTTTCCCATCTGGTGAATAAATTATAAATTCTATCCTTGAAGAATGACGGCTGCTTGGTTATGAAATCATCAATACATTTTCAGATATTTTCTTCCAAGTGAATATTTTTTGAAGTGAATATGAATATCAACAATTGGTGTAGACGAAAAGAATGATAATTTGACAAGGCCAGGTCTGGAGAATATGCCGCATGTGGCAGGACTTCTCATCTCAACACAAATTGTCTCGTGTTTCTTTTACAATATGCAAAGCATGACATGTCATGTTGCAAAATTATGTGTCTCGTTCCTTATACAGTAAATGGCCATTTTTGTTTTAGCTGATCAATTAATAAATCTCATTACATAGACTAAGCTAAATTTTTTTACAATGCAAGTTCGATTTTGTCACTGAAGTTGACGGTTCCTTAGGATCAATCTATGATTTCCATTGTTTGAGATTATATAATATAATTTGAAATCATATAAGATCTATTTTTCTTTTAACATCGTCAATAACAATTTTATGCAGAAATTTTCCTTTTATGCCGTGAAAACAAGACAGTAAAAATCTCGAGTCGAGTGTTTTTCTTATTCATTTCATTTTTTTATTCATATGGATCATCACCCTTTTTATCTTACCAATTATTTCAGTCGGATGGATACTGCTTGTCTGGTGACTCCCAATCTTTTTGCTAATTCTTTTTGCGTCTATCGGATTTTCGTTAAGCAATTCTTTTAACCATCATCAAATTTTTTTTCGGTGCACCTAAACGATCGTTGTCTTCCAAATTAAAATTTCCGGTTTTAAATTTTTAAATATCATTTTTTGCATATTCTATAAGATACAGCGTTTTCTTCCAGTGTCACACAAACCATTTTGGTAGCTTCAACATCTGATTTCCTAAACTGGAATGCAGATGTAAAAAAATAAGCAGTGATGCAGATGTTTCTCGTACGCCATTATGCTTGAAATTGTTGCATAAGACTGAAAACTCTTAGAACGCTCATCACGATTTTTCTTAAAAAAAAAAAAAACTTCTTTTAGATGGCACCATAAACGAAAAATAATTCAAATTCAGTCAGAAGTTATGATCGTAAAAAAAAAGGGAAGAAACTCTTTTACACAACTAATATATGAAGCATAAGAATTATGATCAATGATTAAAATTTATATAAAAGCATGCAATTTAATGTTTCTTTATTTGATAATATATTTTATAATAAAAAAACTAATTAAATTTAAATCTTGAATAATCAATAATGAATAAACAATGAATAAACAATTGTATATCAGCATTTGAAAATTTAATATTTATTAATGACATAATGAAAATATATTGAAAAATAATCTAAAAATCAGTGCAAAAAAATATTTATTTTGAACAATTTTTAATTTTGTTATCGAAATGATCCTAAACATATTTGTATGTAGAGTTAAGAATTGACTATTGTATAACTGCCTTAAATTCTTTAAATACCTTTATCGCTATGTTCTGATGTCAATATAATTTAATGTATGTAAAATGAATTTATATAAAAAATAAAGATTACAAATAAGATATATAACATTAAAAATTTAAAAAAAGTTTAGAATAGTCAAAAATAATTCCAAATTTTTTGAAAATTTAGTAAGATCCAGTTGCATTGCATTCAATATATAATTTTATATAAATAACAATTTTTTTTTAATTGAATATTATTTAAAAATTTTATTATATTTTTATCATATGTCAAATAAAAGAACGTTAAATTATGTATATATGAATTTTAACCATTTTGCACAATTTTTAGAAAAAAATCATCTGAATGTTCATATATAATTTTCAATGCTATTTATAAATGTTCATTTAATATTAAAATAATATATATATATTTTTATTTATTTAAAAGAAGTGAATAGTTATGTAAATAAAAAAAAATAAATATCTATACAAATTTATTTCATAATTATAAATACTTAAAGTGAAATAATAATAAATAATCAATAAAATTTTCATTAATATATATGAAAATATTATGTAGAAAAATATACATAATTTGAATGATCAAAGATAAATATATTTTATTAATATAACATAAAACATTATATATAAAATATAATATAATATAATATTCATAACATTCAAATTGTTTCTACTTCACCAGTAATGGCAATAGCTTCAATTTCAAGTTGCGCTGCCTACAATAACATAACAATTGCATTTAATTTTAATAGTTAAGATTTTTAAAATATGTACATATATAAAATATATTATTTCATACCATTGGTAATTTTCCAACTTGAAATGTAGACCTAGCTGGATAATTTTCCTTGAAAACTAAATAAAAAAAAAATAGTGTATATAAATTTGTACATAAATAAATTAATAACATAAAAATTAATATATTTATATGTATATATCTAAATCTCACATTCTTTATAAACTTCATTTACATCAGTGAAATCATTAATATCTTGTAAGAAAATTGTTGTTTTAATAACTGTAAATAAATATAAAAAATTAACTATTATCATTATTTGAAATATTTAATCTATATTTATGTATAAATATAATATAAAACATGATATATAGCTTTTTTAATTAATTCATAACTAAGGAAAAAATTGAAAAATGAATTTCCAAATAAATATATAACCTTTGTTATAATTAGATCCAGCTTCTTTTAAAATATGTCCCATATTTAGAAGAGCTTGACGAGTTTCTGCAACAGCACCTCCATTAACAAGTTTTTCAGTTTTAACATCAATACCAAGAATTCCAGACAAATACAAAGTATGATTTACAAGTATAGCTTGGCTATTAAAAAACATTATTTATAATAATTAAATGTTTGCATACAATTTAATTAAATTTTTATTTCATTACATTAAAAAAATTTAATGTTTAATCTAAGATGAAAAATATTATAATTTATTAAAATAATTATTGCTTACTTATATGGTCCAACAGGTTTTGGACATAATGGGGATGATATTATTTTTCTTATAGTTTTTTGTGATGCCATTATTTTAGTTTGAATACATTTATTAATTGATTGAAATTGTTTCACTATGTATTCTTCTTTCTTATTATGAATATTTTATATTGATAAACTTTTGACCTCTTACTAAGAGAAATATCTTATCTTGTATTCAATTCTTTCTTATATATAATTTTCACAAAGATTTTTGTATATAATATATGTAAAATAGAAAAAATAATACATAAAAATTTAAATATATTTTTATGTTTGTTTTATATATAAAGTTTATATATAGAGAATTCAAAAGACAATTAATATAAATTCATTGATATGAAACCAAAGTATATAAGATTTTTATAAATTAATTATAAAAAATTCACAATATCAATAATGTTATAAAAAATTTTTATTACAAACTAATATAATATACTATAATATAATATAAAATACTTAAAGAATTACAAAAGAAAAAAAGGAAATTGATTTCTTAAAAAAAAAAAAAATCAAATTGAATGAAAAAAAATTGTAACTTACATCAAATGCTTAAAAATGATTAATATATTAATATATATCTGTATCTGTCAGTTTCACTATTATTTTATGTATCAAGATTCATTTGATTTAGACTTTGAGATTGATGCTCATGTTTTTTAATTTAGACAAATTTCAATAAAATAAATGATAATATGATAATAATAAATCAAATATATATTCTTTTTTAATATTTTTCTTTATTCTGGATAGTGAAATTTTATGCAACATTTAATAAATTCAAAAATCTTTTTTTTATTGGTTGGTTTTATGTTTATTTCATAAAATGAAAATATTTTGCAAATAGAGAATAAAATATGATTGATTTTTACAAAACCTCAATCATTTTATATTGAATTAAAGTTTATTTTAACTTTTGTAATTTTTGTTTTGTAATTTTTCTATTATAAATATGATTTTATATTTTTTTAAAAATTAAAATCAAATTAAATTTTTTCTCTTTTTGTTTTTGATTTGATAATATTAAAAGTATTATTTGACAGATAATTTAGATGCAAAAAATTTGTGATCAATAAAAATAAAAGTAATTAATATTAATTTTATAATTCTATAATTTTAGATTTTGTATTAATTTTAATAAATAAATTTAATTTACTATTATACTTTTATATGTTTTGAACTGTGCAATAATTTGAATACATAATAATATGGATATGACTTGATTACTTTGATTAATTCTTTTGAATAATTTAATAATAATTTTGCTTAATAATCATCGATATTTTGTTAAATTTATTATTATTTATAGTTTGCATATGAAAGTAATGATTTAATTTATTTATTTAAACTAAATGTTTTAACGATAACATGTATTTTAACGATAAAATTTTTAAATTTCGTCAAACTAGTTTTCAAAATAAATTTTTAGAGTAATTGATTTAAGTACTTATCACACGAATTTGTGTGTATGATTATATACGCACTTCATTAAATTTATAATAAATTTATTATTTTAATCTTTTTAAAAATAAAATAACGTAAAATTAAGATAATTAAAAATTTAATCACTTAATTATTAATAAAAATTATTAAAATTTAAATATAATATTAAACATAATTTCAAAAATGCTTTTTAATAAAATATTAAATAAATAATTTTATAATTTTTAATATATTTTATAAATTATTGTTATTAATTTATTGTTTAATTTTAAATATATTTAGAAATTTTTATAAATCTATTGAAAATTATATTAACAAAAATGAGATTATGAAAGCATTTATATAATTTCATTTTTATTAAAAAAATTAATTATAGAACATAATTTCTTTTTAATATAAAAATTAATTTATCTTTATATTAGAATTTCTAATATCATTAAAAAATTTATTGAATATTTCGATTTAAAATTATAATATTATCAAATAAAAAATAATTTTATAAGATTATTATTTATCATAAATAAAATTATTTAATAAAACTAAATTAAAAAATGAAGATATAAACAAAAGTACATTTCTTTTAATATTATTATTAATTCGATACACACGTCATCCTTATTTCTAAATGTCTTGATGAATATAAAATATTACATATAAAGTAATCAAATGAAAAACAAATATTTTGTAGATTAACTTTTACTTAATAAACTGATGAAAATGAGATTTTTACAGCGCAATCATACCTTTTATAATATATATATTTATATAATGTATATATGTGTTTATATATATATATATATATATATATATATATATATATATATATATACACACGCGCGCGCGTGCGCACGCACATACACACACCACGCGCGCACACACCACACACAGACACACACACACACACACAAATACGCTTGCGTACGTACTTTTTATATGAATGCATGTATGTTTGTATAGATCGTTTACACACTTCTCGCACTTTTTTTTAAGCACAACAAATATTACAGTACATTTTATTAATGATGTTAATATCTATGATGATCAAGAATGATTTGTAATAGGCTTACGAAATTTCAATGAGTAGTGTTATTGCGCCGCCCGCGTCTTTTTCGATTTCCACCAGAAGGACGGTTTGAAGAGGCCCATTGTTCGTAAAAACGTTCTGCTTCTAACCATTCTTGATATTTATACCACCATTCTTCCCATTTTATATAATCATCTAAAGTAAGATCTCGAAGATATCCTCTTGCTTTATAGTAATCATATCTAACGCGAACATCATCCCAACATTCTAGACCTCTTGGTCCTTGTGCTAATAGTGATTCAGGATAATGTCCTGGTGGTGGAGAATCATATCCTAGTCTTGCAATTCTTTCTTCACCCTCTATTACAACTTTCATTGCATTTTCTCCATCTTTTGTAATACGCATATTTTCCATATCTCTGCGATCTACACTCCATTGTGCCATTTTACCAAATCTAAAACAGTTTTATATTATTATATAATTTTTATTTTTATAATACAAAATACAATTACTATATACATAATACATAAATACAATTACTATCAAATTAGTATATTAAATTGTAATTATGGTTTTAGTTTTAAAATCTTTTATATTTTTATAAAATTATTGATTAAATTATACCGTTCAGATAATGTCATTCTAGGTGGACCCACATGTGATGTTGTGGAAGAACTATCACTATCTTCACTAGGTGAGGACTCAGGAGGAGGTCTTATCATTTGAGTTGATCCATGACTTGAATGAGTTTTTTCTACCTTTACAGGTTTACGCATCTGTACAAGTTTCATAATTATATATTGAAAATATAAAAAAAAAGTATAGAAAAAAATGTAATAAAAAATAATTAAAAAAATTAAAAATTAAACTAGAAATATATATGCTATTTCAAAATTAAAATTCATAATTAACTTTAAACAAAATATGTTTTACCAATGGAATGGAGTCTGGAACTCTTGGATCTTCTGGAATTCTAGCATGATGTTTTTCTTTACGCCGGATCTTGGTTTCTTTTTCTTTAATTGTTTTATAATCTTTTTGATGACGTGGTGGAGGTTGTGGTGTAGGTGGTGGTGTACATGGACGTGGTAAAGGAGGTGATCGTGGTCTAGTTCGAGTTGGTATTACTCGTGAGCTTGATGGTATTACTTCTTTTTGATGTGCTCGGGCTCGAACTGGTGTCAGTGATCTTGAACGCGAACGAGAAGGTTGAGCAATGCGTCGTCGTTCTTTTGGTGAACAAACACTACATGATCGATCAGAACAAGTACTTCCTGTACTTGGACTACGTGTAGGTCTTCCTCTTGTATGTGATTTATCACGTGGTGATCGTGGACTTCTAGTTCGAGGACTACGTGGTCTTTGGATGTGAGGACTTCGTGGTCTTGGACTTCTTGGACTTCGAGGATGTCCTCTGCTAGGTTCTCCACTTGTTGTGCCACCAACATATAATTCCTTATATCCACTATGTCTCCATCTATTTGGATCTCGTTCCTCTACCTCCAAAAGTTTTTTATTCCAATAACTTGATTGAGATTCACGAGCTTTCCGCATTACACTATCTAATTCTCTTCGTTTTCCTGAATTTTCACCATGTGGTCTGGGTTGTGATACATTGGTATCCATCCGCAATTTACTAGAACTGGTACCACTACCGCTACCTCCTCTTCGTCTATCATAGTCTCGAGACATTCCTGTCATATAAAATATGTATGAAATATTAATAATCTATAAAATTATATTTTTTTTCTTTTATTTTTGACAGTGTTACTCAAAATATAAATAATTATTAATTTTACCATTAAAAATAAATATTTACATATCAATAAATGTTTTTCAAAGTTTCTATTTATATTAATACATACCTGACAGAAATCTTAGAATAAAAGATATAGGAGGAGCGAAAAGCTGGTGATCCAAACTCCTGCGAGAGCAGTGAACACGTTAATTTTCAATACATGATAGAATGCCCATAAAGATGATAATACGTTGGATTAAGAGCCATGAGAGATCGCTAGAAGAACCAGTACCATTCGTCCTTTGGATCAACTGGCCTACGTCAAAAATTCTATATGTCACAAATGAGTATCATCTGCAGTGGTCAAGCAGTGGAAAAGTTAATATTCCCGATCAAAAACATTTTCTTTCAGAATTTAAATTCGCGAAATCCATATGTGGTACTGGACATCACCCGTCGCGAGACCTTACCATCGCCACTCTCCGCATGTCCAGAATTGTAGTACGCTTCGATCCACGATCCATAAATGTTGGTCGCGTGGACTTTCAATGAGTCGAACCAAATTCAGAGATCGCCTTCGAAAGGCGTCGCGCGCGCGTTAACCGAACTTAATCGTGTCCAAGTTTTCGTGTTTTTTACCGAACCGAATGCGGATAGGGTGAAGTTTATCTCGGGCATTACCCGGGTAATGCCATGACGGCGGCACTCACGTAGCCGATTACGATACACGATAAGATTACTCGTCAATGTTATATCGATGGTACACACAAGTAAAAAAATATAACGAACGTTGCGGTAAAGCTTTTTGGCGTTTTTTGACATCATTAAGGATGTCATCCGAACATCACCTTTCCGGTATGCATCGAAGAATATTTCGCCGCGTACGACTCATAGCCACACCGAAACGCGGCGCGGAATTCGTGGCTCGAGTAACGGGTACGTCAAGGTCACGTAAAGGCCCGACTGTGCGATTTCGCGACCGGCGGAACTGTATCTTTCGCGACACCATTTCAGATATTACCCGCGTAACACCTTACTGGTGTCGTGACGAAGAACTCGAGAAGCGCGGATTACCTCAAGTATTGCTTGAGGAAATAAAGAAAAAGAAAAAGAGTGTCCAGAACCGGTATATACTCGTATAGCCTCCTTCGCTTCTTTCTTTCATCAAAAGCGAAGGTCGGCTCTTCTCGCTTTTTCCATTTGCTGGTACACACCTTTGCACTATATTTTTTAAAATGTAGCTTCACAAAACTCTTACTCGATAGTATTCAAATAGATCTAACTTTGATATCGTTGTCTGCTATTCGTATCAAAGCGTCAGAGGCGTTCATTCGTTCGCACTCGACGGTCACTTTGAAAATCAATTGCCCACCTAGTGAGCGCTACTCGAGGAATTTCACGACATTCACCGGACTCAAGAATCTTTCGAGATAACGACACTCACTTTTCTCACCGCGGCAAATTGCAAACTTGCATTTTCTGGCACGAGAATCGATGAATCACTTCCGCGTGACGTTTTACGAATGAAGATTGTTAAGAAGACTTTCCTTGTGGAGCCGCACCAAATACAAAGAGTGCATTCCAAACGAAATAAATAACAGATGTCGCTGCATAGATTCAATATAATTCGTAAATTTTATATATTACTTATAAATAATTTTTTTTTCAAAATAATTTATGATAAATAATTTTTATAAAAATTAAGATTATTTTTACTATTTTCTATATATAATATATATTATAATTGAAAATCAAATAAAGTTAAATAAATATGATTCTATTGCGCATGTATCTATACTTTCTATTGGATAATTACTTAATTTATCAGTGTGCCAATGGTTGTTCATCGTATAAATTTGTTTTACATTTTTTAAAATTAAACATAAAAATATAAAAATGACAATTGCTATTGGATTCGAAGGTAGTGCAAATAAATTAGGTATTGGAATTATTCAAGATCAGAATATTTTATCAAATATACGGCATACATATATTACTCCACCAGGTGAAGGTAAACTTAACCTTTAGTAATTATTTTTAATTATGGAATTTGATTATGAAAATATTACACATATCTTTATTATTATTTAAAATATTATTACATAAAATTATTTTAAAGATTATTTTGAAAAGGCTTTTTACCTCGTGAAACTGCACAACATCATAGAGAATATATACTTAATATTCTACAAAAAGCATTGGATGAGGCTAAAATAATATTGAAAGATGTAGACATAATATGTTATACAAAAGGACCAGGAATGGGTGCACCATTAACAGTTACTGCATTAGTAGCAAGAACAATTGCTCAGATATATAATAAACCAATAATAGCAGTAAATCATTGTATTGGTCATATAGAAATGGGAAGATTGATAACAGGAAGTATAAATCCCACTGTTCTTTATGTTTCTGGTGGAAATACACAGATTATTGCATATTCTCAACAGAAATATTGTATTTTTGGAGAAACAATAGATATTGCTGTTGGGAATTGTTTAGATCGTTTTGCAAGATTGTTAAAACTTTCAAATGATCCTAGTCCTGGTTATAATATAGAACAATTAGCAAAAAAGTAAGTTATTTTATTATGATAAAATTTAAATCTATTAAAATTATATAAATTTAATTAATTATATTTTATATGTAAAATGTAATAATATTACATATATAGAGGAAAAAAATTAGTTCCATTACCTTATGTAGTAAAAGGAATGGATGTATCATTTTCTGGAATTTTAAGTTATATAGAAGAACATATTTCTTCTTGGCTTGATTCAAAAGAATTTACTTCAGAGGATTTATGTTTCTCTTTACAAGAAACAATATTTGCTATGCTTATAGAAATTACAGGTTTTTTTTTATTATTTATAATTTATGTAAAATATTACATAAAATAAAGTAAATATTATACATTTAATATTATTATAGAAAGAGCGATGGCCCATATAAAATCATCCGAAGTATTAATTGTTGGTGGTGTAGGATGTAATGAAAAATTACAAGATATGATGAAAATTATGTGCAAGGAAAGGAATGCAATACTTTATGCTACGGATGAACGATTTTGTATAGATAATGGTGTAATGATTGCTGTTGCTGGATTACATCAATATAAAAGCCAAGGAAATACTCCATGGACAGAAACAACTTGCATACAAAGGTATAGAACAGATGATGTATATGTTTCCTGGAGAGAATAAATTAATTTTATTTAATTTATATATAATTGTTTAAAATGTTCATTCTTAATGAAATAAAATTAAAAAAAATGTATATGTAGAATAATAACTAAAAAATTTTGATTTTGATTTTATGATTATAATATGTATAATATAATATATATATATGTAATATTATATATATAATACAATATGTAATTATTATAATAATTAATATTATATTAAATATTATATAGTTGATGTATTATTGTAAATTGATTTTATCCTTTAATTATAATTTTCATATTAAGCAAAATTTTATTTTATATATTTATGATATTTTTTATGTTTATTTTTATTTATAACATAGATAAAATGAATGTAATTATATATATATTGAATATATTCGATATAAAATGGAATTTAGAATACATTCTGTTTCAGAAAACAGTTTGATCTTCAAGTTATTTTTGAGTTTAAAATAATTTGAAATTTTCATATTTGAAATAATATAAGTAGAATTTATAAAATTTATTAAATATATTAATCTAATTCTCAAAATTTAAATATAATACAAACAAAATTACAATACAAAATTACACAAATATTTTAAGTATTTATTTTAAAATCATTGATAAATAATGATTAAAGAAATTTAATAATTATTTTTATTTTTATTTATGTAATATATATATATATATATATATATATATATATTACATACATAATATAATATAATAATTCATAAATATATTATTTTATAATATATATTATAATAATAGATATATTTTATTTATAATAATAAAATGATTAATAATAATCATAAGATATTTTGTAATAATTAATTAATAATTTTTATTTTTGTATCTTTCAAATCTACTTCATTGATAATTCATTAACATTACCATTATATTATTCTGAAATAAACATGGATTAATTAGTTGCTTATTATATATATTCAGTTTACCTTTATTCTCGAATAGGAAAAGAAAAAACTTGAAAAACAAATGAAAAATTTAAAATATTAACAAATCAAAAAGTAATTGATTAAGCAATAATTTTATTTAAAAGAAAAAATGTAATGACATGTCATTTTTGTTTAAATGATTCTCTGATTAAGTGATTTTGAATAGATACAAAGATTTATGGTTTTTTGTTTTCATAGATTTCTTATTTATTTTCAAATCTCTTATTTTGTATTTTGTATTTTCAAAGAAAGAAGTAAAGATAGTTTATTTAGCTAAAGTAGTTTATTTCAGAACAATACTATATTTGACTTTTTTTTGAAAGATATCAATCTAATGTTATTTATTTTTATCTATTTTTCATTTGATTTTATTATATTATTATTAAATAAATTAAATATCTTTACAACAATATTTTAGATGTTAATAAAATGTAAAAATATTTTATATCTTTTTTACATGATGTACAGATGTTCAAGATGTTTTAGACTAATAATTCAATAGTTCTTTAATATCTGCAATAGAAATGTTCTCATGTAATAACATGTAATTATTTATTCGAGTTTCAAAGCTATTTCCTTTGAAATTTTTAGCTTTAAGTTATTTACATATTTAATTGAAATTTTAATAATCCATTATACATATATCTCTAAGTTTTACATTAAAAATTATAAATATTAAAAGAGAAAAAGATTGTTTAATATGATGAAATGAATAAATGAACGAAATATGAAAAAATAATTTTATAAGAATTTATAAAATCTAGTTTTGTAAATTATTTTTTTTATACACATTAATTTTGATTATGACAATTATAGTTATTATAATGAATATCATTATAATTAAATATCATTATAATATTTATAATTAAATATATTTAGAAATTATATTTATATTTTTTTTATTAAATCGATAAATTTTATTAATGAAATTTAATTCATTGATTTAAATAATCCGTGTAATTTTTTTTAATTTGTTATAATATTTTCTGTGCATATATATATATATATATATATATATATATATATATATATATATATATGCGCATGCAAAAATATTATACAGGTTCAAAATTGTTATTGAACTATCAGTTATAAAAAGAGAAACGTGAGCATTATAGGTAGAGGTCAAATTTTCATGACACGCGCGATAGACAGAATAGTATATAATATTCGTCCACGCAAGCGCAAGTCTGGCTGTAGTCCAAACAATCGTTGGTAGTAATAGCAGTTGTAATATTAGTAGAATTCATATTGTCATCATTAGTGGATACACGATCAACTTTATTGTAGTTAAAAATATTAATGCTTATATTTTGTTTTTGAGAAAATTATTTTACAATTCTGTTCCAATACAAAAATTTATCGTTTAATATTATAATTATGTATTAAAGTTTTGATTTTTAATTTAAATTATTTTTTAAGAATTCGAAATAATAAAAACGCGAAAATTTTTTTCTTTTACATTAAGTATAAGTAAGCGGTTATCATATTGACTATTTCCTAATCGATAGACCTGCAAACGTCGATTGCAGCGCTTAGTGTGGAACAAGTGGCAGTACGATATTGTCGTCATTGCTCGTCACTGGTCGTCATTACTCGTCACATTATTCGTAATACCACTTAACAAAATGTGTTACTACATTATTGTATGTAATGTATCTTTTCGGACGAGTGGTGCCCGTATTTAAAACAGAGGTGAGTTGCAAAATTATAATATTTCTAGTTTGTTTCTATTACTACTGTATGTCTATTTCCGTATAGGAGCTATTCATTATAGGTACCGGTATACGTCAAATATTGTCTCCAAATAACATGCGTAGATAATTTGAACCTCTCAGCTGTTCGTCCTTGAATTTGACATATATATTTAATATTTCATTATTATTATCTTAGATTTAAATTAAAATTATGATAAAAATACGTTTATCATTGATACGAGTTGATAATGAAATATATTACATATTTGTATAATTAAATTTCAAAAAAATTGAAAAAATTTAATGGAATCTATTATAACTATTTAGTTTTCAATATTAAAAATATTTAGACTATAATGCACAATGCTTAAATCTAATATGAAAATGAATCAATATTATAAAATCCCAGAAGAAGAATAATGTATGGAAAATATTTCGCTTTTAATAATTAACTGCTAAAAAATAAAAAGAATAACTATTTAAAAAAATTTTATATATCAGAGATCACAATTTAATTTTTATGTTCAATATTACGATTACAAATTTAATCACAATATTTTTTTTTTTATCTGACAGAATAAAAAAATACGATATTTCAAATTTGCAATACATTAAGAGATACAGTTTCTAAATGTACATTGTTCTTTATTATTTTGCTTGCTGAATATTTTTCAACTACTTATTATTTAAGATAACATATATATGACGAATTATTTGTTTAAATGAATATATTTAATTATAACTTTAAAATTTTTTGAAAATACATATATTATACTTACGTATTACATATATTTTATATAATTTATTTTTTTTTACTATGTCGCGAATTTGAATCACAGACGATGTTATTAAAAGCAAAGAATTCGAAGCAGGCATCGTATCTTACGACACTTGGCGAATATTTTTGCTAGCTATATAACATTATATTGACGCGTAGCCAAAATTCAGATTATGCATCCAAACAATACATGGACAACACATATTTAAATAATAATATCTTGAATTATATATGCGATTGTTGGCTATGATTATCTTCTTACATAAATATTTTTCGAATGAAGATCTGAATTATAAATCAAAAAATGAACATAACATGCATATCAATTTTATATAACAAAGAAAAATAATTTAATTGATAATAAGAATATTAAGCATAATGCTATTCAAAAATGTAAAAAAGTTTTGAAATTAATATCACGAATAAATATCATGATATTTAAAATTATTTTTTAGAATCACATGAATAAAAAAATATTTCTTTTTATTTCATATAACTTTATTCTTTTATCATTTTTTTTAGAATAATGCTAAATAAGTTTAATATAATAATAAACATTTTCAAGGAATAATTGATTCAAATAATAAGAATTTATTGAAACAATTGATATATATATGTTTTATGATGTCGTAATCGTTTAAATCGGATATTTTACATACATTTAACTATACATAAAATGTATATTTACATTTGCTTAAAGTTTCCAAAGAAATTCAAATAAGTAATTCAATGATCGAAGTAATTCGTCTCGCGCAGTTGTTTCCACCCATGGATCGATCTGCGCAAAGTAGATATCAGAATGTACTCCAAAACTTTTTAGAATATGAGTGTCAAATAATTACGAAATTGTAACAAATAATATCTTGTTCACTTATATATAAAACTAAGTACTTTTTTCAAAGATTATATATCAATAATCAATCATAGATTGAAATTCTAGATAAAATTATTTTGATTAGATAATTTTTTTTTTTCATCTTAATATTTTAATAATTTATTTAAATAATACTTAAGTATTTGCTTAATACTTAATACTTTAAGACGATAAGAAATTAAAAAAATTATCCACTTTATGTTATATATTTTTCTTTTTTTAAAATAGAATTATAATTTATAGATTCTATTTGAATCTAAAATTCTGATGTTTTTAATTTTAAAAGATTGATAATATCGATGATCTTTTTTATAATTTCATAATTATAGTTATACTTAATTATAATTTATTATAAGCAGAATTCTGAAAAAAATATATAAATTATTTTAACATTTGACAGAAATTATATCTATATATAACTAATTATAAAATGACTAATTATAAAATATTTATTCTTTACATTTTTATAGTATATTTATCATTCATTTTAATAATTAATTAATTAAAGGATCTAGTGAAAGAAAGAACTATATCAGAAATAAAAAATTGATTTTTATTAATTTGATATTTTTCGTTCTGTTATTATTAGTTATTATTATATTTGATTTAACTACGTAATAAAATTTCTATTATATTATATATGCAAATGATTTTTTTTTGATATATTTTAATGAATATTTTAATGAAATTTTAACTGTATATTTCTATATTATGCAGAATTTTAATCTTCATAATTTTCATACATATAAACACAATTTTTTTGTAAAAAATAATAAAATTGGAAAATATAATTTCCATTATACTATTCCATTATAAAATATTCCATTATAACAAACATTATGGTGTTTATAAGAAACTCAAAGATTACAGTAATAAAATAAAAAATATATAAAAATTATTTAAACTAAGTCATTTTCAAGTAATTATTTATAAAATTATATAATAGACTAAAATTATATAAAAACCTCAAGATTTACTATATTTTAGTGTAAATAAAATGTACAGAAACATATGTTTTGTTAAATAAAAAAAATAATAAAATTTTATAATAAGAATAATTTTTGTAAAATTTTTTTTTCATCCAATTTTTAAATTTAGTAGTTAAGTATATAGAAAATAAAATAAAAAATAAAATATTTTCAGATATTCCATCATATTAATAAATTTATATTAAAAAAATTCAATCTTAATTATTAAAATATTGTTTTTCATAAAAGCTTTAATATCTCTTAATGCTAAAATTGTAACATAACTTTTTTATATTAGATTCTTTAATTAATTATTAAATTAAAAAAAAAATTATAATGAAATATATGATGAAATTATATATGATATTAATTAAAATGTCAATAATTAGAAATAAAAATAAAATAAAAGAAATATACAATCAAAATAATTTTCAAATTTCCGAATTTCTTTTTATTTCTATTAAATGTATTATAGTGATGTTAGATCTTAATGACTGATTTTCTTTTTTGTGCTTTTACTTTCTTTTATTCTCTCTTTTTATCTTTTTACTATTTGATTGTTCAAAAAATATTGTTATGAATAAAGTTGTTTGCACATATTTATTTTGTTATTTGTTGTTATTGATATGTACAAACTTAAGAAATTTATAGAGAGAAAAAGTAGATATAGAATTTTGAAAGAAATTTGAGTGGAATTTTTATTTATATTACATTTCCAGTTATTATTGAGATAATTTATATATTAAAATATAAAGTGTTTGATAATGCATCGAATACTGATTTATTTATTTGAAGATAAAACATAAACATAACTATTGTATTTTTATTTCTTTTTATTATTTTTCTTTCAATAATATTATAAAATGAATAAAATGGATATTTCGATTTGAATTTTTTTAATAGTATTTTTATTATTTTCTATGAAAAGTATTTACTTGTTTATTATGTTTTATAAATAATATTTTTTTGTTATGTGTATTTAAGATATTATTTTTAAAAAAATAATTCAAAATGAAATATTATGTGATTTTGCGATTAAATCAATTTACAATAATCTTTTTTATAAATTTGATATAATTGTTTCTTTTATTTAATTCTATTTTTTATTTTAGATACATATTTTTTTATATTCTTAATTAAATAAATTTTTTATAAAAAAATATAGAAATTTTAAATTTTATCTTAAATAATTATATATTTATTTTTTAGATATAAAATATAAATATATATAAATATAAAATAATAATAATAAAAAAATATATATAATTATATATTTATTTTTGTGATAGATATAATATATATATTTTTTAAAATATATGAAGGATTTTATGTAATTTTTATATAATTTTTTGTTAATAAAAATTTAATTAATATTATTTTTAAACTCTATTATGAATAAATAATATTGCAATTAGATGAATAATAAACTTGAAAAATAGTTGAGAAATGTTGCTTTTAATGAGAAAACAAATTGGAATTGTAATTAAATAAATTTTTAATTAATTATATAATTATACAATTTTTAATTATTACATAATATAATACTTAATTGAATATTTTTTAACAATGAGTTTCTGTACTTCATGTAATTTGCCTTATTTCTTTTAGTAAAAAATTATTTTTGAGTCTTTCTTTATTCTTTGTTCTTTTTTATGTATCAATACAGATTAATATCATTATTAATGGTAATCATATTTTAATTGATTCTTCATTATTTTATAAATAACAAAAAATGTTTTTTAGACATTACTTTTTTCAATTGCAATGAAAATATTTATGAAATAAATGGATGAATTTTGATAAATTTTTTGTTTTTTATATTTTTGTATCTTAATATATATTTATATCTATGTACAATACATATAAATAATATATAAATTTTAAAAAATGTATAGATTATAATCTATATTATATAATTATCATTAATTGATATAAAAATAATAAAATGTTTATAAATATAAATTTGTAATCACGAATATCTTTGGAAATAAAAATAATTTTAATAATATAAAAATTTATTGTTAGTAAAATAGATATTTATCGAATTGTTTGCAATCTTTCCTTTTAATTCTATGCAAAACAAATATTCTATTATTTATTAATATCTGAATATTTTGTAGATATTTTTTAATATAATATTATTTAATAATAATATTAATAATATTATATATATTATATAATAATATTTTGAATTTTATTTTATAAGATATACAAATAATGAATTAATAATAAATTATTTTATTAAACTCTTATTATCTTTTTATTAAATTTTTATGAAATTAGACTGGAATTAAAATTATCTATTTAAATATTTTCTATTATTAAGATTATGAATATATATAGATTTTTTTAATGTAAATATTATTATTTGAATTCTATAATTACAAAATATTTTTGAATAGTGTTGTATATATATATATATATATATATATATATATATATATATATATATACATAAACTTTTATATAAATTGCGCATGTTATATATACGTTTTATCTTTTTATAAAACTGTTGCATAAAAATTCAATGTATTCGTATTAATTGTGCAATATTTAATTGTTGTTGTTTTTATAAACTCTCAAATATTTTAATTTTGTCAAAATCACCATCACATATTGATTTAGACTTTGTACGAACTCATATTCACAATTGAATAAAGAGATTTGAATATCGAGACACTGCTTTTTGAGAAACTGGGTCAGAGTGTATTAACCCCATACATAAATAGTACTAATGATATATTTGCAGCAAATATTTTTCAAATTTTCTCTTTGAAATTTACTTTTTTTTATCTTCTTCTCTTTTTCACTTTAATGTAATTTAAAACATTTCTTTTTGACATTACTAAAAACGCGTGTAATAATAAGGAATTTTGCCATATGTACGAAAATAGTAACATAAATGATGATATCAGATTTGAAATTTGGTCTTATTAGAAATGACACATTTTCTTTGAATACATATTGTCGTTCAAATCCATTGCTTATAAATACATATCTACTCTTATATTATATCTTCTGAATAGTAATAAAATTTTATCTGAATGAAGTAGAAAATATTACGAACATTTTTTGAAATAACATGGATATTTTAATTTTATCAACTAATAAGAAATAAATAGCAGAATATTATACATGTTAAGAAGGAATGAGTAAACTTCAAATCATGGGATATTCGAAATAATTTCTATTAATTGTAATATAATTATATTTCTATAATTATTCGATTTTATTTTAATATTTATACATTTATATATATTTATATACTTTAATATTTATACATAACTATATTATTATAATATTTATATATTATATAATTTTATGAAATACAAGAAAATTTTAGAAATTTCAAAATGAGGGAATTAAGGGAAAATTATAAAATTACTATGAATTTAAAAAATAATAGTTTAAATCAAATAATTATATATTTTTTCATAATAAAAATTACTTTATTTTAAATTGAATAAAAGATAAAATAAATTATTGTTACATTTTTTAAACTTAATAGTTTAGAAAATATAATATTTATTTTTATTTATTAATTTAAATAATAATTTTTTATAATAATTTTTTTAATATTTAAATAATAATTTAAATATTATTAATTTAATATTTATTTTTTGAAAATTTGTTAACTATTAAATTGTTTTAAAATGTTTTACTATTATATTTTTATATAAATATATATTGTTATATGAATTTTTTTTAATTAAATTTAATTTCTTATTAACTAAATAAGATAATAAGGTAGGATAATTTAAGATGAATTCTTATCCTTATGATTCATTCTACTGTGAAATATTGTCGAAATATATTAATAGTAAGATAAATTTTATTATTTTTGTATTATATTATGTACTTTTATATTATATTATGTACTTTATTATGTACTTATATTATGTACTATTATATTATGTACTTTTATTTTAAGTTATATGCATTGCTTAACAAATGAAAAATAAATAAATAAAAATAAATTAATTTTTAACTGATTCTGATTAATTTTTAATAATTACCTTTTTTGATAGTTAAAAAAAAATAAATCAGTTATTGATTTTTTATTGAAGAAAATGTTAAGTGTTTTTATAGAAAGTTAAATTATATTAATCATATTTTGATTTGTGAATATAATTATGTAATATAAAAATGCAATATAAAAATATCACATTGAAGAGACATATAATCGAAATAAGAAATATATACTTAGTATACTTGCAAATTATTATTAATCTATAACTTTATAAATCTATAATTAATCTATAACTTAATCATGAAACTAAAAATAATAATTAAATAATAATTATAAAAATAATAAAAAATTTAATAATTTATATTTTCTATGAAAGAATATAGATTTTAAAGGCTAAACTTTTTGCGTTATGAAAAAACCACGAATAGTTGATTATTAATATGATAGTTATAATATATAAATTATAATATATAATATATAATGTATAATATATATAATATTGATTAGAATTTATATTATTTTATATGAAAAATAAAGCATATTTTCAATATTTTTTCTTAAATCAAAAGAATACATAAAAGAATTTATTTAAAATATTAAATTTCTAAATTATATATAAAAATTATTAAATACAAATTATTAAATTGTAAAAAAGATAAATATATTCATTGTTACGTCATTCAAATATAGAATGTATATTTTATATTTATAAATCTTTATTTTTAAATAAATTCTAAATAATTCTAAATAAATTACATTTTTAAAAAAACTTTATTAAATAATATATAATATATATTCAATATGAAAAATATAATTTTATTATAATAACTTTAATAATTTTTTAATAATTTTAATAACTTTATTACAATAATAATTGTAATAAATTATAATTTTATTAATAAATAAATTCATTTATTTATTTTTTTTATGTACGAAAAAAGTAATATACTTTGATTTTGATAAAAGAAAAAAAAAAAGAAATAATATTGAGAGCTTTAAATGAAATTTAAAATTCTAAAAATTAATGATTTTTAGTAATATTTGATTATATCAAGATTTTCCAAAAGCATCAAAACTATTATTTGTTTTATTTTATAAATAAGATACAATAAATTAGCTATTTGAAACGATATTATAATAAAATGCAATGAAAAAATTTATATTCTTATAAATAGTAAACTACAAATTAATCAATAAAATATTTAACATCATAAGTCTTTATATATACATTATGATAAAAATCCATTTCACAATTTAATATCAGTAAAATTTCAAGATTTATATATATATAGATTTTTTTTATTATAAAATATAAATTATATATATATATATAATCTATATAAAACTTTAATGTGTAAATTTCTTAAAGAAATGACATTAATATTATTATAATCAAATATTTTCATGTTTTATAATTCGTTTTCTTACTTCACTATTATATTATATTGAATTTAGAATGCAATTTCTTGTTTCGATTTTTTTATATATTAATTACAGCGTGTTTAATTTAAAAATTCTTTTTTTTTTTAATAAAAATTTATTTTTAATGAACAAATAATAGAAATTGAAGATTTGTAAAATGTCTTTTTTCATAATAAAATTCAATTCATATACATATCTACTATAATATTTTTGGATTTTTAAATACATTTTGTGTTTAATTATCTTGATTATTTCAATTATTATCGAAGAAATAAATAGTTTGAAAACTATGAGATAAGAAGTAGTAATATTAATCATTTTTTATTGTTATTTAAAAAACTGAAATAGTGGAACAATTTAAAATTAATGAGATAAATTCAAAAATTGAAAATTACAGAAAATTATACTTATTGATCAAAATTAAGAAACTTATTTAAGATTAATAAATTAATTATTAAACAAATTTTTTATTCTTTAAAATTTATTGGAATTAAAAATAATATATAGAGATAATTATCGATATGTCAATAAACAATAAAAATTTTTTCAAAATATATTTATATAAATATTAAAAATAAAAGAAACAAAACAAAAGCTGTAAAACAAAAAAAATTTTCATGAAATTATATAATCATTTTTAATCACTTTTAATCACTTATATAATCACTTTCAAAAATAACGTGAATGACTAATTTTTGTTATTTCTTAATAAAAATATTAGATAATTTTTGGTAATTGCATGTATGTGATATTTTTAATTATTATTAAAATTATTATTAATTTTAAATTATTTTATTAATCAAGCATAAAATTAATTCTTCTTGATTTGATTCATTAATAAATGCTATATTTTTTATAATTTTTTACATGTAAATTATATTTTCTTGGTAAAAAAAAATGTTTTTTCAAGTAACATCTATGATATAATTCTACTAAATACTAAATTTGGAATTGATTTGATCACTTATATTTACATTTTATTTAAAAAAAAAATAATTAACTTAAAATAATAAATAATTAATAAAAATAAATAATAAATATATTAAATAGCAAGTAATTATCTAATTAATAATAATGTTTCATTATTTTTATTAATATTACGGCACTAACAAATGAAATCTACCCTGTCAATATTTTTTTTGTTGACATAAAAAAAGTAGCATGATTCTATACAATGATTCAATGACTTTATTCATTATTTGTTTCGAGAAAGAATCGGAAAGATTGATTGAATTTGTTAAGAAGCAATAATAATTGGTATTGAATGATTAAGTATTCTACAAAAAATAAAATTCAGTTTATTTGAAAATGAAAAGAATAACATATAACATTTTTTTGGGCAATAATTTTACTTTAATAGCTGAAAAGATATTAAAATCTGTTAATTCAAGATTATTTCTCAAATAATGTTATTTATTTGTCAATATTTATCAAAATAATAATGCTAATATATTAATACAAATTAAAAAAACTATAGATAAATGTTTTACAAAATCATATATTATTTTTTTCAATAAAAAATGTCATCAAAATGATTATTTTAATAATAATTTAAAACATTATTTTAAATTAATTAAGATATTTCTTATAAAATTATGAAATAAGAATGTATAAGAATGTAATTAAGTAACCAAATTAATTTTCAGATTTGATCATCAATATATTTGAAATGAATATAAAAAAACAATATGGCCAAGAACATTGATTAATATGTTTTGTGTTTAATTAATAGAATTAAAAAATAAATTAATAAAATTTATTAATTATTAAATTTATTGATTTATTAAATTAATTTATCACAATAAAAAATCTAATTAATTGTTAAGTTATTTTCTTATGCTATTTTTAGTTCTAACCTGATTCAATCTTGATTTTAGAAGATAAAAATATAAAGAAATTTGTCAATAATTGATTTGTTTCTTATCTTTTATTTATATAATATTAAATTTACAATGAAAATTTTTTTAAAACTATATAATTTTAAAAATTAAAATCTGTACTACATTCCGTAAAATAATAGAACATATATCATGAAGCAATTTCATTATAAATAAATACCAAAATGTAGATAAATGAATTTCATAACAATAAAAAAAAAGAAATTAATTATTCCATTTAAGAACAGAAGCATTTTTATTATTTCATTTTTTCATAAAAATGTATTCTTTTTTTACGATTTTTAAGGCGGTTTTTTACGGTTTAGGTAGTCATTACAATAAGAATTTTAAATTCTAAGAATCTTTGAGTGATTTCTAAAGAATTAAATTATGCGTTTAAGAGATAAATTTAACCTTAGTTAACAAATTTTTAATATTTTTGTATATATAGGTTGATAATGATGTGGCACGGTTTAGCCGAGCCAACGAAAGAAGATAGACGTATATACGAATGAAGCACAAGAAAGGTAACCTGGACGAGGAGGAGGCGGAAGAAGAAGAAGAAGGAGAGGAAGAAGGAGAAAAAGAAGATAGCAAAAGAAAAGTATACAGACGAAACAAGAAAAAAAGAAAAAGAAGAGAAGGAAATTCACGTAGAAAAATAGAAAAATTGTATCTATAACCGATTTATCGGCGTGATCATCATCAATATATTTGATGCCAAGTGAAAAAAGATTTGAAGACGACTCAACACTGGCGGACGGAGAACGTAATGGAAGCACCGTGGTTACGGGCCCGGTGCTATCGTCGTCGTCGTCGTGCACGGTGCCCTACATCGGCACCGACCAGGGTTTCGTGTTCGAGGGTGGCGGCACGACGACGTTGCAGCGGGCTGGTGCAACTAGTATATCGGTCGCTAGTTGCACCGGTAGCGGAGGAGGAATTCTTGGAGGAGTCGGTATCGGGTCAAACGTAGTAGTAGGATCAGGGATTAATATGGGGGGAAATGTAACACTAGGAGGAGTTGCTGTTGTCGGTGGAGTGAAAAGTGGAGGAGGAGGCGGTGGAAATAAGGAAGTTCGATATGCTCCATTCTCATCATCTGTAGGACTGACCAGTTCCGTAGCACCGGTGAACCTGACGCCGCCGCCTCTACCACCGCCTCCGCCACCGCCGCCGCTGCCGCCGCCGCCACCGCCGCCGCCCCTGCCGCTGCAGATGCAGCAGCAGCGTGCCTATTCGAGGTCGATGACGTCCCTACCGCCTGAACCGTTTATGATTATGAGATCAAAGGCTCTTAACCGACGAGTCTCGATCAATGTCGGTGGTGTTAAACACGAAGTTTTATGGCGTACTCTTGAAAGGCTACCCCATACACGTCTAGGCCGTTTAAAGGACTGCAACACGCACGAGGCGATTACTGAACTATGCGATGATTATTCTCTTATCGACAACGAGTATTTTTTCGATCGACATCCGAAATCTTTTAGTTCAATTTTGAATTTCTATCGTACTGGAAAACTACATCTTGTTGACGAAATGTGCGTATTGGCGTTTAGTGATGATCTTGAGTATTGGGGTGTCGATGAGTTATATCTTGAAAGTTGTTGCCAACATAAATATCATCAGAGAAAAGAACATGTACATGAAGAGATGCGCAAAGAGGCAGAATCACTCAGGCAAAGAGAAGAAGAAGAATTCGGTGAAGGACAATGTGCACAATATCAGAAATGGCTATGGGATTTGCTGGAGAAACCAACTACGTCCATCGCTGCAAGGGTGAGTAATATTGTTAATGATCAAATATGTTCTTATTACATAAACTTTATTAATAATTATTGAGTAATAAGATGGAATGATAATTGTGCGTGTACTGATTTGGAGAAATTTTCAAAATGAATTTAGAAGAAAAATTAGAAAGGTATTTTAGAATGAAAAAGAATTTGAATTTGAACCAAAAAAAAATATTATAATAATATGAAAATTATTAATATTAATAAATTCTTAATTTTTGTTATTAATTGCTTATTATTATCATATAAATTTAATTTTAATAAAATATTTAAAATTTTCTATAATTCTTTTTATATTTTTTTTTTTTAAACTTTTAATAAAATCGATTTGAATAAATCAATTTTTCTCCATATTTTGAATTGTATTGTTGGAGAAATGACAATTTTGTAATTTTACTTTTTTTTTCAATTTATTGATTTTAAATAATTTTTCCATTTTGTTATAATTTAACAAAATAATACAAAATTCAAAATAATTTTAACACCTAAATAATTGTTTGTTTTAAATGATGATGTTGAAAAATTTAATTTATTAATAATTTATTAAAGGTTTATTAATATTTTGTTATTACACGAGAAATTTTGTTCACTAATTTACTTACACTCTTTCCACATTTACAGTTTGTGCTGGAACCATTATTTGAAGAAAGGTACTATTAAGTTGATAGTAGAATATCAATTCAATGTAGTTCTCCTATAGATGAAAGTAGTACAAACATTTGCAACATATGTGATTTTATAATCCTAATCTCGTAGTAGAATGATAATTAAAATAGTACATATTATATATATATATATACATATATATATATATATATATATATATATATATATATATATCAATTGATCGAATTTGGATTCTGGCTCAGACTTTAATGACTATAATTAATAATTATATTTACTTTTTACGTGGAAAGAGTTTTATCACCGATCTTTAGAATATTTAGCAGATTTTTTTTTTTTATAAATCATCTCTACATATAGATAGATATTTGAAAATTTAAAAATTATTTGCTTTTAAAATTATTCATATGACTTAAATGCAAATTATATTATTTGACTATGCATTTGTTATTATATATGTTGTGTTTATCATAGAACTAATAAGAATAGTTTTGATTTATACTTTGTTTTAAGTATATTTCTTTTAAACATATTCTTTATTTATTTCTTTATAATACATAAAAAATTAAATTCTAGGATATAAATTATATATTAATTATATATTAATTTATAAATAATATTAAATTCAAGTTTCAAAATAATAATTGATATAAAAACATTCGAGATAAATTAAAAAATTAATTTGTTAATATTTAAAAAAATATAATAATTAATTATTATCTACAATATAATATTTAATAAATATTTAACTATTATATTGTAATAAATATTTATTTATATTATTTTAGATTCTGAAATTTATTTTTTTATCTAATATTCATTATGATTATCTAAAAAAAAAATTTTTTAAAATATGTTTAAAATGTAGATTTATACAAAATATTAATATATTCATATTTTTGGAGAATCGATTTTAAATATCAATTGAAATTAATTTATTAAATTATAAGCAATTGAAATTTGAAATTGAAATGAGATATAGAATAAAATAGATATCTTGTTTTATTTAATAAAAATTTAAATTATTCAATAAATATATCTCAATCGAAATTTTTGAATTAACTTTTATATTTGTTTTAATTTCTTGTTTGATCTCCAAAATATTTTCCGAATATTTTAATACTTTGAAAATATGTATTAAGGTTTTTTAATAGTATTATAACAATTTTTAATTTTAACAATACTTAAATATAAAATAATTTACATTTGAATTACTTACAAAATTATTGAATTATACTTTTAAAAAACTTAAAATTTTTTAAGTTTGTCTCTATACTATTGTGCATGTGTCTTAAAAGTTAATCAAAGTCAACGACTGAAAATTATAATTTTTTCTTTTTTTATTAATATGACAAATAAAATATAAATGAAAACAACAAAAAAGCACTTCTAAATCATTATTTTTATAAAACAAATAAAAATTTACTAAGAAAAATAAAAAATTTTGCATGTTCAGTTTTTCATAACGATTTTTTTTTCAATCTATATATTGTATACATGATATATTTGCACATATTTACAGATAACAATAAAGTTTTATTATTGAATATCTAAAATTAATTAATCGATTCACTTGCCAGTGAAAAATATATGTAAATCTAATTGATTTTAATTGATAAAAAATCAATTTTGTTTTCTTCAAAAATTGATTGAAATTTGATTGGAGCATTATTTTAATTATTAAATGTGAATTAGATAAATCTTTCCATCTTGATATAATGATATCGATGTATTTGTTTATTAATAAAATTTTATTCGATTGTTAATAAGATATGTGTATATGTATGTATGTATATATTATATTCATATGTATATACATAGAACTATATATACATATACATATATATATCTAAATTTTTATTCATATAAGACATAAATATAAAATAGAAAAGAATCAATATGCAATATATTATTATTTATCAAAGATTTAATTAATTTTTCAAGCTTTGTTATGTCGATGTATGTAATATGTATTTTATTTCTAGGTGGTGTTAACAACGTCATTACTAATTTTATATTCACTTATTATATAATTTAACTTTTTTTTAGTACTTATTTTTAAAAAATACTTCATGTTTAAAATAATAATCATTTTGACCCTTCGATAATGGGAGTGTATAATACGCGATTACCAGGTATCACGTAGATTCTTTCTCGACACCGCTCCCTGTGAGATATTATATTAATTTCGTTACCAGCGAATTCAATTCGATATGTACATATTAAAAAAATATATATATATCTCTACATATATATTTATCATATGTAGATATATAATATATATATATATATATGTATATTTATTTATTTATTTATTTTTAATTATTATTTAAAAAAATGTAATTATCGTAATTTTGCATAATCATTAAAATAAATGAAATGAATCAGCATTAATATAATTAATCTGATATTACTCGAAAAGAAATATATTTCATGTTTTTTAATATTAGAAATAATTTATTTCTACATTACATTTCCAATATTTGTATACAGGCACAGAAGATAAATTAAATAGAATTAGAAAAAAAATATCTTATAAATTAAAATAATAAAAATATCTTATAAATTATTTATTTAATATATAAAATGAATTTTAGATTGGTATGTATACTATATATTACATAGTATATATATTTCTTTTCGTGTACATGTTGAATTCGGAATAATAAAACTATTATAACAATAATCATAAAAAAATCTATAAGATATTTAGGCAATTAAAATTTTTTTTTATAAATATATTATTTCATATTAATACTTGCCATACACACCACAAACAATACACATTGCACACACTGTTGCTCCAAGATGAAATAGTATTATGCGGGGTTCTAAAATAGCACCTATATCCTTCACTAATTCCAATATCACTAAGATTTTTCTTTATCACATTAATGTAAGATAATTTCTCTCTCTCTCTCTCTCTCTCTCTCTCTCTCTCTCTCTCTCTCTCTCTCTCTCTCTCTCTCTCTCTCTCTCTCTCTCCCTCCCTCCCTCCCTCCCTCCCTCCCTCCCTCCCCCCTCCCCCCCTCCCCCCTCTCCCTCTCCCTCCCTCCCTCCCCCTTTTCCCTCCCCCTCCCCCCTCCCCCTCCCTTTCTCTTCCTCTTCCTCCTCCTCCGCTCCCTCCCACCCTCTCCTTCTCTCCCTCTCTCCATCTCTTTCTCTTTCTCTATATATTTCCTATTCCCGTGTAATATGTCGACGTTCGATCTGACTTGAAAATAATTATCATTCCTTTTATTCGATCTTCATTGGTTTCGGCACATCATGTTAACGTTTTTAATGGAATATAACGGAAACGCTCTTCATCGAATAATTTTCGCAGAGAAGTTACCTTCTAGAAAACTTTTTATGCCAAAATATTTCTCTGAAATGTCAATAATATAGAAACTATTGATTTTCCACTATATTTAAATCACATAAGGAATTGTTGGTCAATAATTGCAATTATTCGTGAAAGTATATAGGTATAGACATCAGCGATATTGGATCTTCTCACAGCTCTTTTAGTTTCATATTCTATATCGAATTCTTTGCATTTGAATAATACAAATCTTTTTGTCAATGTATTTAATACATATATATATATATATATATATATATATATATATATATATTGACATAATTGCAATTGTTATAAAAATATTTCATATAATTTATTTACAAATAGAATAATATATCAGAAATAAAATCTATTTATTTATAATAATAATATATTAATATTATAAATTATATTATATTATGAATTCAGTTAGAAATATATGTTGATATGGAGATTTTATTATAGATCTATGCGAATTTTAAAATTTCACTTGTTATATTGAATTGATTTCAGTTTATTTTATAATAAAAGAAGAATAAAAAATATTTAATTCAGATTTTAATATTTTTTAGAAAAAATATTTTAATATTTTTAAAATTAATATTTTTAATAGAAATTATAATTTTATGTATACTTGAAGAGATATTTAATGTGATAAATTTATTTATTTTTTGTAACAAATAACAATAAATAATTAAGTTATATTTATATTATTATTATATTATAAAATTGATATAAAATTAAAATATTTATATATTTTATTCAGTAATATTAAAATTAGCATTTAATATGTAATACATCATAAATGAATGATTTTGATAATTATTAGCATTTTAATAATTATAACATTACTTATCATCAAAGTCTTTTATTATATTATATTATTAAATGAATTATATTTTAAAAATTACAATTACATTAACATGAAAACATACCTCTATTGTTTATAACATAAAATGTAGGTAATTATTTTTAACAGTAATTTTTAGTTATATTATTTATTAATAATATTTAATAATAAATAATATTGAAAAAAAAGTTTTAATATTAATGCAATAATATATATTTAATGTAAAATTTTAAAAGATTCGCATAGATCTTACATATATATGCATAACAAGAGTACGTACTAGTTAATGCATAGAAAGTCATTTTCTGCATGCAAGGGAAATAATATCAAACAGCATTCAAGTGTAACTACTCGGTAATTATTTTATTTGGATTATATGTATTTTTTGATGAATAATAAAATTACTCTAATAATAGTAGAGAATATTATTATAATAAATTCCACACTAATTAATAATATATTAAAATTATATATTAAATTTTTTTCTCGATAACAAATTTATATTTTTTATACGTGTTTTTTTTTTATGTATTATAAGATTCGAATTATATCAATTTATATAATACGTAAGAATACTATAAAAGTATAAAAAAATATAAAAGATTCCATCAATCTATAGTTTTTTTCTTAAAAAAACATAAGTACATTTTTGATAAAATAATTATGCAATGGCAATTATTTATTTTTTTAAAAAAAAAAAAAGATAAAAAAATATATCGAATAATGATTTCAGCCGAATTGCTGCAGTTTATTGCTTTATTTGTATATACATATATATTTATTTGTATATATTCAAAGCTTAAATATTTGATGTATTATAAACAAAAAAAAATTGCATCATTAAGTATTAATAGTTTCTATTTGTATTTGCTTTGCTTCTAGAAAATGACATGCGCCAAAGTGTTAACCAGTATGACTTTATTTAATTGAAAAATAAAAAATAATATTAAAAAATAATGTTTTTGGCAATATGTGCATGATAAAATAATTTGTATTTATTAATTGTATTAAAATATTTATAAAATGTATTAGATTAGTGCAAAAATAATGTTTAGTTTACAATTACAAAAGAAAATTATTTTATTGAAATCCTTATATAAATATATGTCAAATAATTTAAATCTTATATAAATGATTTAAGATAATAATTTCTTTCAAAATATTTTTAATCAATAATATATTTTTTGATAAAAATTTATTTCAAAGTTTTTATTATGAAATTTAAATAAATTTGCAGCTTTGATATTACAAATGTACAAATACTATAAATATTTTTGTTGGAAAAATAGAATGTTTTTTAATTTTTTTTTATGTACAAAAATTTAAATACATGAAATATTTTTTTAACAATTTATATAATTAATTGCAAACAAACATTGTCAAACATTTTATATTTTTTATTTTTATACAAATGCTATATGGCAATTTGACAATTATTGAATCTAAATTGATTTTTAAGTTTAGACGATAATTTAAGAATTTTATGATTATAAAAGATTAAATAATTTTATTTAAAATTGAATATATCATAATTAACGACATTTTATTATTAGTAGAATAAAAAATAACTTTTTCACTAATTCAATAATAATAAAAAAATTTTATACATAAATATTTATTATAGATATTTCTTATTTATAAAATTTTTAAATATTGAAAACTTATTGATCTATTTAATTAATATTCATTTATAACGAATTATTTTCATAGCACAATTGCGAGAATAAATAAAAGCTGTGAGTAATCCAGTCATCAATCGATTTTCAATATATTTTAAAAGAATATAAAAATACAGTTTATATTTTTCATCGATTGCACTTTAAGCATATCAGTTCTTTTGAATTTCAATAAAATTAAATGTTTTTGCAACAAACATTCGCTATTAGCTTCAATCTTTTCTTCGAATTTTTTCTTTTTCATCAATTTAATCGTATTACAAAAAAAAAAAAAAATGAATTGCATAACACAGCTTTCTGCAACGACTTTTAATATTATGCACAAGTATTTTGCACAAGTTTGCACTGACGCAAGCTTAATCAATTATTTTTTATCTAAATATGTATTTTTAATGTATTTTTAATCTAAATATATAAGTTTCGAAATATCGACTTTTTATAATTAACAAAAATTTAGCGTATTCACGAAAAGCATCGCAGTTAATTGCATGATAAGCTGTGGATGCAACACCCCTTTCTTATTTTCTTTTTTTTCTTCACTTTTTGCTTTTTGCACCAATCTTACACACTCGGAAGCCAAATTACTTTAGTTTGATAAATAAAACAATATTTACAAAAATATTATTTCTTTTATTTTTTTAAATTAATAAGAATAAATATTATTTCTCTTATTCTTTTAAATTAATAAAAATAAATATTATTCTTTTAAAATTTAATATATTATAAATATATTATAATATGTATATTTTAAATGTCAATAATATTATTAATTCTGTCAATATTATTATTAATCCTTTGTAATCATATTAGATATTTATATTTAAATTATTTTAAATAATTATAATCAATAATTTATTTATAATCATACATATTTATATTTATTTATTTATTTCATATATATTTATTTGTAATTCTTTTAATTTATCGATTGGATGATCTTTAATCTTAATAATTTAATGATCGATATTATTTAGATAATGTTGATTAAATAAATCATTAAATAAACATTATTATATTAGATAAATCAGATAAAATTAAATTTATTGTATGGATTATTTTTTATTGAATTCGTAATCGTACTAATTCTACAATTTATACTCTAAATGAATTTTTAATATAAATGAATTTGTTTTACGTATTAAAAATAGAAATAAATAAATCGAAATGAAATATTGACTCTAATTAGATTCAATGATTGCAAAGAGTTAATTAATGAAAATTAATGAAAAAATATATATGTATTATATAAAAATAAATCATCACTTCCGAGTGTACGAGTTTATGTTACCTGTAGTACAAATAAGCAAAGCGAACGCCTATATTTATTTCAATTAAACAGATCCAGTAATTTTTGTCAATTTCTTTCTTTAAAGCAACGAATTGATTTCGCTTTATAGCGATTGCACTAGCGTGGCTAATTTATAGGTATTATAAATAGTTTATCTGTAGTTTGGGTTGATGATCGAGGGTGTGGACCAAAGGGAGCGGGGTTTTGAAGGGAATAACAAATATGTGTTAAATACGCATGCCGAGCAATGTACAAAATATAAATTGTATAAGTCGAGCGACGTCGGGCAGACTGCCTTCAAACGACGAGATATTATTTGGTGCAAATATATGGATATCCATACGTTTCTATAGCAGTTTTCAGCGATTCTGTTCACTGCGTTTATTCGAGTCCTCAGTTTCGCAGAAAATGCTTTGGAACGTATAGTAATCCGCATTTACGTCCTCCTTTTATCCTTTGTCTCGACATCGTTTCGAAGTCGTTTGGAGGTTTCACGACAGGAACATTTCAAGCGATTATTTTTTGTCCTTGGTCGTACAGTCGTCTATAAAGGGATCCTTTTGCACTACTGTCTTTTTATCAAATTTTCGTAATTCAAATATAACATCATTGGAGCATTAGAGGAAATTCATTATTCGTTACGAGATAATAATTATTGAGATAATAAGCTTCTTTACGTATGCAAATTATTGCTTGCTTCGTATGTCATTTTTTCATACGTGTAAACTACTACTTATGCTTTCCTTCTATTTTGTCAGTGATCAAATATATTGTTATTTGGTGTATAATTTGATATATATTTTTGAACGCTTCCATGCAGTGAAAGCTTTTAATTTTCCCTGTTTTTGGTAGTCGTTGTTGCTTATAAAAGTGCAGGCTAAATGAAACATTATTTTTCTTCGTATTTTTCACCGAAATTCATAAATTGGAAAATATTCTTATATACATACTTAATGATAGATAACGGCAATCGAATTCTCATTTCTAATACAATTGTTTATTATTTTTTTTAAGTATCATGATAAATGATAGTATAATCAGAGAATATTTATGATAGTTTCGTTTTTCTATCGTATCATTGTTAGAAAATTTTATTCTTCATGTTATTCTTCATGGTTTATTTCATTGACAATTTCCAATAAAATAATGATTAAAAAATTAAGTTTTATTCTAATATCTTTCATTAAATGATATTTATTAAGAGAAAAAATGTTTAACAAACGTCACATGAATAAAAATATTAAAATTATAATATAGAATCGGAAAGACGGAAAGTTTTCAAAAGAAACAAGTATTTTTTGTTTAATCACAATAAAATAGAGGATTGAACGATCGATGTATTTGGTTTGACTGGTTGATCCATCGGTTTTCCAGGTGATAGCTGTAATATCAATACTCTTTATTGTACTTTCGACGATTGCGCTAACTCTCAACACCATTCCTAGTATGCAAGTAAATGATGAAAAGGGAAATTTTCAAGATAATCCGCAACTCGCTATGGTGGAAGCTGTATGCATCACATGGTTTACACTTGAGTACTTGCTTAGGTTCAGTGCCTCGCCGGATAAATGGAAGTTCTTCAAAGGCGGTCTAAATGTGATTGATTTATTGGCAATATTGCCGTATTACGTATCTCTGTTCCTGGTCGAGACGAACAAGAATGCGACCGACCAGTTCCAGGACGTGCGCAGGGTAGTGCAAATCTTTCGTATAATGCGGATCCTGAGGATCCTGAAGCTGGCCCGCCACTCGACCGGGCTGCAGAGCCTTGGCTTCACCTTGCGTAACTCGTACAAGGAGCTGGGCCTGCTAATGCTCTTCCTGGCGATGGGCGTCCTCATATTTTCGAGTCTCGCCTACTTCGCTGAGAAGGAGGAGCCCGGGACCAAATTCATAAGCATTCCAGAAACCTTTTGGTGGGCGGGCATCACGATGACCACCGTCGGATACGGCGACATCTACCCCACGACCCCGCTCGGCAAGGTGATCGGCAGTGTGTGTTGTATATGTGGTGTCCTGGTAATCGCGTTGCCCATTCCCATTATCGTTAACAATTTCGCCGAGTTCTACAAAAACCAGATGAGACGAGAGAAAGCCCTTAAGAGGCGCGAAGCCCTTGAGAGGGCAAAGAGAGAAGGCAGCATCGTGTCGTTCCATCACATCAATCTGAGGGACGCTTTCGCCAAAAGCATGGATCTCATCGATGTCATCGTCGATACTGGTAAGCGACGGACCACGAGGAGGATATACACACTACTCTTTCTATGGTACGATTCAAAAATATACCAACCCTTTAAAAATTGAATGATGTAGGCTTTTGGTAAAAAATATTAGCACGAACATATTGAATGTAGAAATTATTAGATATAAATATAATTATAAATTATAATTTATAATTATTATATTATAATGATTATAATATGATTATAATATATTATATGATTATATAATGTATGTATGATTATAATATATTACAATGATTATATACATTATAATCATAATTATAATATATTATAATCATAATTATAATTTATAATTATAATATACCCAATTTAAATAAGTATTTATAATTATATCTAAATAAATTTTCAGGATTATGATTATGATAATTCTTCAATGGGAATGATAAATTTAATTGAAAAAATAGTATTCTAATTAGATTTCATAAATATACCAACCTCAAATGAAACTTAATATGAATATATGTATGTATATATGTATGTATGTATATATATACGTATATAATAATTATATCTGATCAATAAATTATATCTTTTCATATATAGAGATAAATATATTTCTAATAAGATTTTTTATGTTTTAAATGATATATTCTATCAAATGCTAATAAAATATTTTATCAAATAATTTATTGATAATTTTTTTTATATTTTCATTATATTTTAATATCACTATTTAATGTTATTTTATTATCTTGTTAAATGTATATATAGTGTCTGTCTCTCTTAGATCGATAAATTTTGAAACAAGCTACACTTATCACATATAATAAAAAATGAATTGAAATTTTGAAGATACATCTTTCATTGAAATAATATTCAAGTATATATAAGTTTTATAATTCACAAAAAAAACTCAAAAAAGTTTAGTTTGAAAATTATAAAACTTTTTGACTTATATTAATATTATTTTTTATTTATATTATCATTCAAATTTAGAGAATGCAAAATTATTTAAATTTAAAAAAATTCAAAACTTCTTTTTTCTTTAATATATTTTTGCTAAAAATTTTTTCATACATTGCAGTTGGAATTTTTCTTATTTCATTTTTAGCATTTCATTTTGAGAAAATAATTATTAACATAAAACCTGAAGTTTTACATTTAGGAAATAAGATATTATAATCCTACTATAAAAGAAATATAATATATAAATAAAAAAAAATATATATATAATAAATTAATATTTTTAATAAATTTTCCATTTTGATTATATGTTTTTATTTAAAAAATGAAAAGTTTTTTCCAAAAGATTTCTAAAGCATCATGATCTAAAAAAATTTCGTTTAATATTTTTCTCGAAATTATATAATTTTATTTTAATTTTTCTATAGAAATAATATTATTGTAGAATAGAATGATCTATTTTATATGTAAAAATTTAAAATTTGTCGTCAGATGATATTCGTTGTGTAAGTTGCATTCTTATAATTTTATTTTTTATATATTTATTTTTTTTCTATTGTAAAGACAAGTATATATAATGATTTTTTTACTGAAAGGTCAGAAAATTTAAATATTAGGGGTTGGTATATTTTTAAAACGTACTGTATTTCGAGTATATGTACTTTTTCATCACAAGATCAATATTATAATCAGTTATAATTACAGTTTTCGTGTTATATTCGGAAAACTTGGCTGCAACGCGAATTTTGCTGTTTGTCAAGTAATAGTGTTAAATGAATCGTTTTTTTTCATATCATTTAAGATTTTCATTGTTCATAGATTTTGCAAATTTCACCTTTTTAACTGAAATTTCTTATTCATTTTTTTATTAAGAAAAATGTAAATATAATGGTCCAATTTGATTAATGAAAAAAAAATTAATGAAAAATAAATTAATTAAAAATAATTTAATATCATAATAAAGTAAAAAATAATCATTTCAATTTATTCAATTAACAAGGTGCAATAATATTTCAGAATGATACTGTATTTTAATATTTTATTTTCACTAACAATATCTATTCATTATTTTCATCGATCATAAATTTATTATTTAATACTAATATACAGATGCGATTTCCAAAAAAAAAAAAAAAAATAGAAATAATTTAACAAAACGTTAACAATTTATCAACCCTGACGCAAGAATGATAAATTTATCAGTTCTGACGCAGGAATAAGGTAATATATGAGACTACATTCTTAGAAAAACACTGCTACTAACTGTAATATAAAATTATTCTTTTATTGATTTTTTTCATTAATGTAATACGTACAATATATACATTAGCGCTTATATATATCCGGATAATAACTAACATAAATTTTATCAAAATTTATAAATTAATTAGAAATTAATGAGTTATCATCTTTTTTTCAAATTAATAAACTATGAAATTAAATTATTTATTTAAAAAAATTAGGAAATAATATATTTTTAAACATATTTTTTAACATATATATATTTTTAACATATTTTAATATATTTTTTAAACAAAGAATTTATTACATTAAAATATACTTAAGTATTATTGCCTGAAATAATGTCAATTTAAAAAATTCATCTTTATTTGCTTTAAATTATTTTTTGATTTATTTATTTTTTATTTTATTTTACTTTAAAAAATAATTCGTAATATCGAAGAGATCATTAATTTATCTAAATCGGTTCTTTTATAATATACTCAATATAGAATATTATTTTAAAAAAATGCTTTAAATAAATTATAAAAACAAATATAATGTATAAAAACAAAACTACCTTATATTATATATATTTTAAATCTATTTTTGATTTATTTTTTTGTAATCTAAAAGAAAATTATACAATAAGATAAAAAATATTTTAAATAGCAAAATAGTTTTGAATATTCTAGATATTATATATTATGGACATTATAAATAGTTTATTATTAAATATTAAATATTATATGTTTACATGTAATTTAAAAAATTTATATTATTACATATTTTTAAAAATAAATTTAAACATGTCATATTATATATAAATGTTATATTAATATTATTAATATTTGTAACGATCATAAAAAATATATCTAATTATAATAAATTCTTTTATCTACAATTTTGTAATCGAATCATCTATAAAAAAATAAGTAAATGTCCGGATATTTTTGAGCGGTATTGTAAGTATTCATAAATTTTATATATTATATATATATTTTTATTATATATATTTATATTTATATTTTATATATATATATATAAGGAAATAATATAAAATAATGTCATCATTTATTGATCGCGATCCATTTCGTCTATCAATTTTGCCTCATAGAAAATAGAATCATCTAGTTTTATAATCATAATCTATCCATATATTCACATATCTCTGTTCATATACACTATCGTATAATTTTCGTACATTTTCGAATGGAAACTTCGCTAATCCTGCGTCAAGGTTGATGAATTGATGGCATATAATGAAAAACATAATGGATACCGAAGATGTTTTCAGGTCACGATATGTCCGGCGTGGATGGTAACAGCAAGGAGGGGGAATCCGTGTACGGACGCAGTCCTGCCCAGATCAGGTCAGGCTGTTATCCTAACTATGAATATTACGGTCCCTCGTGGCGTCGTTGCAGTGTCTCATTTTTCTGCTTTCACAAATTATCTAACAATCAACCTACCACGCCGGACAGACCAAAATTTAATTTTCAAACTAATGTTCTATCACTGTATTTGGAATTACTACTATCTGTCATACTTGATCAAAATTTTTAAATAATACTGATTTTAAATAATATTGACTTCATCAAGATTGAATGGTAAAAAATTAATTGCATCTTTCCAATTCATGAAATGTCCGACGTGGATGGTAAACAGTTATTTTATTTTATATATACAGGTATTTTTTTGCTTATGCTACTTTCTCGATATACGGTATACATACGTATAGATAAGAAAGCAGCCTACCACGCCGGACTGAATCAGAACTTCGTTTCTTTTTCATTTAAAAATTAATCAATTATTTTAATATTTAGTATTCGAGAATTTCATTCTATTTGAAACTAATTATCATTTTAATCACATATCATGTTTATAATAAACATCAGTGACATTTTTGATACATCTATACATTTAAATATATATACATAAATCTTTTATAATAATTTTATAATCAATTAATTAATTAACTAAGTTTATTATAAGTTTTATCTATTTTATCAATAAAAATATAAAAGATCAAATAATTAAACATTTAATAATTATCTAAATCTTATGAATAATTGTTAAAATAATAAGGAAAAAAAATGAAATAAAAGAAAAACAAAAAAGAAATATTAAAATGATCGTATCGAATTTAGCATTAATTAATATCTGATATATTAATTATAATCATTCTTTCTTTTTATTATATTTTTGTCAAGATTAATAAACTTATTAGGATATAAGAAAATACATGAATCTCTCCCCAAATCATCATTAGATGTCCGGCATGGATGGTTGACAAAAATTTTTAAGACATAATAATGTCTTATTTACACACGCGCGCGCGCGCGCGCGCGCACGGACACACACGCACACGCACACACACAAATATATATATACATATACATATATATCGGTTTACGCTATTTTTGATTATTATATAATTTATAATTCAATCATTGATTTCGACTTCTTTCTTTAATAAGTATATTCATTAATAATAAAAAGTTTAAATATATTATTAAATATATTGTACATTTACAAAATTATATTAATTAATATTATTATAGAAATAATAATACAAATCAATAATACAAAATAGTACGGAATTATATAGCATTTAAGTACAAATTATTCTCAAAATAGAAAAAATATATACAGAATACATTCACGATATTATACAGAACATAATATTTACAATTTTTAGATAATAAATATAGTGATGTTATAAAAATTAATAAAATTCTTAATAAAATGTAATTTTTATGTAGTTAAAGTAAAGTTTATTTAAGTATAAAGTATATTTCGTAAAATATACTTTATTCAGAAAAAAAAAAATATATATATATATAATATTATGTTAATTCTTAAAATTATTCGATGTCACTATACTTTAACTTTCAACAAATGCATGATTATTATGTTTAAATATATAATAGTGCCAGGATTTTTTTAATTTTTCGAGACATATTCATGATTTATGCATATATAATGAAATAAATAAATATACATAATACTAACATATAGTGTAATAAATAAACATTTCAATGACATAAAAGTTTCTATTAAAATTCTAAAAAAATTAAAAACATAATTCTATTGCAAAATTATTCTAAATACAATACAATAACAATTACACAAAATTAAACAAAATAATAATTATTTATTTTTAAAATTTTATATAATAAAAATATTTTATTTCAAAGAATAAATCTTATGGTATAACTTTATGTATGCATACATGTATTTATGTACATAATTATAGATATGAAATTAAAAAAATCAAACATTTATTAAACATATTTATAAACATATTTTAATTAAAATAAAAAATTATTGATATTTTATTATATTGCTATATGAGATACATCAATTATAAAAAAAAGATATATTGTATATAAATTCGAAATCATAAGGGTGAAAAAAATTGCTAATATCAATTAATTAATATTAATTAATATTAAATTTGTGTTAATTTGTATATATGATTTTGTCTATTTATTTTGCTGCGCTCCTTATCCATTTAACGATTCATCAACCTACCACGCCGGACCAAACCAAGACATTTCCCATTATTCATACTTATTGAATCAATCCTATTTCTTAAACCAAAAAATTTTGTTCATCTTAAAAAAAATCGCTGCATGTTTTCCTTTTTTTTCTCACTTTCTCTTCTCTTTTTCTCTTTCTCTATATTGAAATATGTTATTCAAGACAAGTGGATTCAAAAATTGGAGTGAATCCTCGCCTATATTCTTGCGTCAAGGTTGATATCGTAACGGCATTGTAAAAGACAGAACGGACGCGGAACCTGTTTCTAGGTCACAATATGTCCGGCGTGGATGGTAATAGCACCGAAGGAGAATCTGCGTGCGGACGTGGACCTGCACAAACCGGGCCTGGCTGTTATCGTAACTATGAGCATTACAGTCTTTCGCGACATCGTCGTAGCGCCTCGTCTTGCTTCCCAAATTTACCTAATGATATGCCGACTACACCGGATAGCCCGAACCGTCGTCTCTTGGACTTTGCTCAAAGTGTACCTGGAACACAGACCGATGATTATTTTCACGACGATGTACCGGCCCATGTGAACCAAGGCAATACAACACCTAGCGTAAGTCCTGCTGTTAAAATTCATATAAATAATTATTAGTATTATTTTCGATGTGTATTTTTATTTTGTGTGTATGCACCTGAAGACTAGGCATGCATGGGCATTTGATCATACTTTGATAAGACAGGGCTCGATTTTCATTTAGTTTATTATCATTTGATAAGCGTCATTCATAAACAAGTAATTTTTCATTTTGAATGGAATAAATTTAAATTTAAATAATATTTAAATAATTTATGATTGTGAAAAACATAAAATGAAAATTTTTGTTAAAAATTTATAATTTTTATTCACAAAGTTATTCATAAAGGCTTTAAAAAAAAATATTCTTATAAAATTATATTTGAAAAATATTTTTGTAAAAAAAAAATACGAGATATGCCATGATTTCCATATTTCTATATATATCTCAAATAAATTGAAAAAAATATTTCATAAATTAAGATTTCATTTAAAAAGATAAATAGTATGTACAAATAATATAGAATTAAAATTAATTTATTATTTTCTCCATTATCTCAATCAAATAATTTTTGATTGAGAAAAGGATTTTATATTCAAATAAATGAATTCAATCAATTAAATTAATTAAGTACTGATCTTATTTTAATAAATAAAGTATATATAGAATTGTTATTTTCTTACTACAGAATTTTCAAGAGCATTTTTGATTTATTTTTTAAGATTATTCTATTAGATAAAAAATGAAAATAAGTTTTGTATTATAGACTTATATTTTCTGAAAATAAGAAATAAATAAATAAAAATCTAATCTAATAATAATAAAATAAATAAGTAAAAATTTAATTTAAATTTCGTTTCAGTATAGCAAATATTTTTATGTATTTTTTCTATAGGAGTTCCATTAGTAACGATTTAAGTTTAACGATCCATTTAAGCTTTTTCTCAAATAAATAAAAAATTTATTTTTTCTATGTTGCCTTATTCATAAATTAAAAATATTATAATATTAAGATATCAAAATAAAGCAACAAAATAATCAAAATTATCGTAATAATTACCTTAAATTAATTAAATTTTGATATAAAATTTTCGAAGAATTAAAAAGTAGCATTTAATGTTTAATATATCGAAAATTAATATAATTCGGAGTAATTTTAATATAATTTATAACGATCATAAATATAATTATTTGAATAGTCATCAATACAATCAATACAATCAATACAAATCAATATAATCAATACTTGCTTTATTTTTGACAGTTTAAACTTATATCCAATCTTCTTCATTATTTTCTAAACAAATCATAGACGATTTTATTTTTTTTCTTAGCTTAATATTTTATTTTCTTCAATTTATTTATCATTTGTTTTGTTTTTCAATTATTTTTTTTATTTTATTTTCGCATTATTAATATATGCGAATTTGAAGTCATCAATACAATCAATACAATCAATACAAATCAATATAATCAATACTTGCTTTATTTTTGACAGTATTTCATTTTTCTTGAATTTTTTGTGTTTGCTTTTGTTCGCTTCTTTCTTAGCATTTGATAACGAAAATAATTTTATAATGTTTTTTTAAATTCTGAACTACTAAAAGATACGATTGATATTTTTTCATTCATCTTTTTAAAAAGTATTTTTAGATTATAGATATTTTTTATCGATTCATTATTTTTTTAATGGAATGAATTAAATATTAAAAATAGCGAAAAATTTTAATGAATTTCAAATTTAATATCTATGATTATGATATGATTTTTTTTTTTTTAGTTTAGATATGAATATAAATAGAAATTATACAAAATTGAGATGTTATATGATAATAGGAGACAATGTTCAACATCCAGAATCAGGATCATTAGGATGTATTAAATTTTTTTCATGAAAATCAGTATTCAAATACGCAAAATACAAAAATGATTAAGAAAAAATATTTATCAAAAATATTTAAAAAGAATATTTATCAAAAAATAATAAGAACTCGTATATTAAAAATATTTTTTGTATAAAAATTTATTTAAAATACAAAATATAAAAATAAAAATTATCAATCAAACGATATAATAATACAATATATAAATAATTCATATGTCTTTTGATTACGAAAATTGATAAATATAATAATTTAAATTTTATATATGATACATAAATTTACTGGTAAATGGCAATATCTCTTTTATTTATATAAGTGTGAAACATGTCAAAAAAAAATCTATGTTTATTTTCACTAATATAATTAGAGCAAATAAGAAATTAATAGCATTTCAATTATTAGAGATACAGTTAATATAATCAGTTCAGCATTAAGAAAATCTCCACTATATATTTTTTATAATATATTTAAGTATATTTTATATATTAAATATATCAATATATCAAATATATCAAAAGTAAATAAATTAAAAATATTACAAAATATATTAAATAAAAAAATCTAATAAATATATTAAATAAAAATAAACTACAAAATATATTAAATAAAAAATCATATTCAAAAAATGCGAAATTTAAAATATTTTTAAGATATTTTTTTAATATAAATTATATGAGAAATAATAACAGAGAAATATAATAGAATAACTTACACAAAAATATGTTCGAAATTCGAAAATAATTTATTTGCTAAATGATCATTTCGAATTATATATAAATATATTTTATATGTGTATAATAGTTATTTCTATCATATATTATTTATTATTTATTTTTTCAATTAAAAATTTAAAATCCATTTTCTATGGTAAAAGCAATTTACATTTAAAATAAGAATCATAATTTATCTTAAAATCATAATGATCAACACTTTTTCATAAATAAATATTTATATATTTGATTATATATTCAAAATTATTACGTATTATACATTAGTTTGCTAATAAATCTTTTTTATTATAATTTATACATTTCTATCTATGATATGTTGTGTATATTATAAAATAATCTTTATATTTCTCTACATTCAAGATATATACATATATTATGATATATTTTTCATATATATATATATATATGTATACATTTTATTTCGTTAATATGACAATTATAAATTAATCATATATTTGATTATAGTAAAAGATTAAATATAAATTTAAAATTTATATTAAATTTGATAGAAAGAAATTCGAGCCCGTCTGTAAAAATAAAATCATTTGTAAATTTCTAGTATTCACACATAGTTACTAATGACACAATTATCAGAACATCAATGCGGTCGTTGGATGCAAACTAATAATAAACTAGTAATTATTTTAATCAGATTTAAGGATGATGTAATTTTTAATATATATATATATAATTTTATTTGTATTATTATATATAAATAGGATGTTAATATTTCTATGAAATTTTTAGAGAATTGATTCTAAAGGCCAAAATATACATAAAATATACAAATTTCGTAAATAAAAATATCGTTTAAAATTATAATTATAATTGAAGTACAATTAAAGTTTGTGTTAAACAAAACAAATAGATCACTCTCTGTTATAATATTGGCATTTTGTTTTTATCTTTTTTTTTCAACATAAACTTAAATTATTTATAATGTAATAAATAAGCCTTAGTCGAAACAATTTTTTTTGTTTGTATTGTCTTGTAGAATAGATTTTTCAAAGGTATCTCACAAATTTATTAATATCCTGTATAAAAATTGAATGAAAAATATTTTATAATTTTTATAAAAATCAAATTATTTTTTATGAATAAAAAATATGAAAAAAAATTTATAAATAAAAAAAAATTTTTGAAATTTGAAATAATAGTGTTTTATTATATATATTTATTTTTTAATATAATCACTTTCCCTTTTTTTTTATAATTCTTTTAATGATGAAGACAAGTTTCAAAAATTTTAAAATTGATCATGAGATGAATAATTTTTTAATTTTGAAGAAAAAAAATGAAAATTGTATGAAATCAATTAAATTATATGAAGTTAATTTAAAATTTTAAAATCCAATTTTTTATATTCAATAAGTATTAAATCGTTGCTTTACATATATTTTCATTTCATAAAATATGATGATTATACAATCTCTTTACACAATTTTTTTCTTATTAAATAGATACTAAGAATATCAAGAAATAAATAATAATTTATATTAATATTGTCACTCATTATTATAAAATATAAATATGAAAGATAATTATAAAATACAATATATTATTTTTCATTCAACTTTCATACAAATAAAATGTATATAAAGGATAAACTATTAATATTTTAAGTTGTAATGTAAGTTTATAAGTTAAATAAAATATTGTTTCTGTAAAATTAACTATTAATAAATAATGTAGCATTTAATAAAACAGATACATATTTAAATTAATATATAAAAAAAAAGGATACATTTTTTTCAAGCACATTTTCTTTTAAATGAATATCTTTTTTTTTTTATTTATTATTATGTATATGTATGCATCAAATATATGCTTTCATCGTGTAATATCTATTGGAAAGAATGTGCATCCAATGATATCGTTCTTGTTTGAATTGATGTAAATTTGTTAATGTTGAATAGCCACGGCACAATTTTGTTTTTCACACTGCCGTGTTATTAAAATGATAAATTTGTAAGAATCTCAATAATGAATGACACAATGTACCCAAGCACGCCTAGTATAAATAATTTTCCATTTCGTTTTTTTTTTTCTATGAGAAGAAAGCATATCGAGCGTTATTGAATAAAAAAAAAAAAAAAGAAATAAAAAAGAAAAAAAAAATAAAATGAAGTAACAAATTGTTCGATGTGTAACTTCTTACCTATATGTGTTTGCTCGTTTTTTTTTACGGAATACTTGGGATGAATTAATTGATGTCTTATAATATATATGATATATTATACATGTCTTATATATATCTTATTATATACAATTTCTTTTATATCATATCAATAAAATTGTTACTAGAATTTCGAAACAATTGGCATAAATACGAAATAATTAAATAAATTTTTCGATAAAATTTTTTTTAAATCTTTTTTAAATGTTTCGAATATTATTTGCTAAAATATTTACTCAATAACAACACATTGAAACAATATTATAATAATATATGTATAAATATATGAAACTCGATTAACTATGTCGTTTTATTTTTCGAATAACTATGTCAATATTTTAATAATTTTTTAAGAATTTTTTTTATATATTTTTTTGGCATGAAAATTATAATAAAATATATATTAACAATAAATGATTAACTTTGTTTTATATAATATATATAGTTTAACAAAAATTTTCTAATGTAATACAGATTTCTTTTTAATTCTATACCTACCAGTATTAATGGAATTATTATAAATATAATATTATATATATATATATAAAATTTTTAATATTACAAATATATTGAAATAGAAAAATACATTTTTTAAATTTATTACAAATCATTAATACAAATTATTATATTTTTTATAAAATAATATTCAAATATTATGTTTTTTCTTTTTTTATGATAATATTTTTTAAATATATTAAAGAATAATCTTGCAGGTATAGAAGTTTCGAATAAAGGTTTGCGCAATTTTCGATTTTAATATTATTTGGTCGCGTGTTTTCCGATAATTCCTTTTAGAAAATGTTATCATCTATATCGTTTCTCAAATCATATCTATGCAATATACTTTTTATTTCAAGAATAAATCATCGATCTGCGGAGCCCGAAAGAATAACATTAATTTTCCTTATAATATTCGTTTTTCCCTTTTATTGGCTATTCAGTAATTTTTTAACAATTGCATATTTTCAATTCATAAAATTTGATAATTCAAATTATTATTTTTTTTTTGATTTGTTTTCCTTGGATTTAAAATGCACTTGGAAACTATTATTCTTAATATTACTCTTAATATTCTTAATATTACTCTCTCTTTGTATTATATATTTTTATAAATAGTGTATATAGTATATAACTATTTTATAAACAATAGTATAAATATAAATATTTTATTTTAAATTCAATGAATTGAAGGTAATAGAGTATTGAGAACAATAATTTTCTCATCATGCATATTGGCTTTTTATTATTATTAAAATAAAAAACAATTTCTATTTAAATATTATTCAGTAGTAAATAAAAAATTTATTATTGATTAATAATTAACTAAAAATTGAAATGAAAAATAAATGAGAGGATTGAGAATATCGTAAAGATGAAAGGACAGTGAAGACATTGAATTCATATAGAAATGGCGTATCGTACAAGTATTTTTTTTTCGTCGGGAAACGCGTCGATCTAATGATTCCATTTAGATTCAGAATTCAAATTTTATTTTTGATTATGAATTTCTTTTTCATATATTATTGCAGTCTTGGAATGCTTGCTTATAGAACGACGAATGAATGTGCTTTTCTTTTCCATAGAAAACATATAAAGCACAGAAATTTAGGTAAAAATGTGAATTTCTATAAATTAAAATGTTGATCACATTTATATGTACATCACATATATATACAATGCACTCACAATAATTAGTAATCACTTATTATATCATTTTGAAAACATGTTGATTAAGATAATTAAAATAGAGAAATTAAAATATTAATATATTTTATTAGATCATTAATTTTATCTTTTATATAAATTCTACATAATAGTCTTGATTTTCTTATCTTTACGTTGAAGATTATTTGTCAATTTTCATCATATTGTTTATAATATCAATAATTAACTTTCACAGTCCCCTGATTAGATCACTTTTTATACAATTGACTCATTTAATAATAATCAATGACAATAGTATTTTTAAAAAAATATAAGTTTGACTTTATTAATTTAAGTTACTTTGATTTCAACTATTCTTCTTCATGGAATGTAGAAATATCGAACAGTGCCATAATGTTCATATCATGAAATATTAATTTTGATTAAACTAAATTTTTTCTAAATTTTTCATATCAATTTTTATTTATATAACTGCAATTTGATATTCTGTAATTTATACAAAAAATAATTTATACATAATTAAATAATTTTTTTCGTTAAATATAAATATATTTAATCCAGTGTAAAATTATAAAAATTAATTTTAATTAAGAAAAAAAATCATTATATTTTTAAAAATATAAAGTACTATTAAATTCCATAAAATTGTAGATTTGTCATTAAATTATACATTATACATTAATCGAACAATAAAAATATTATTATATTATTTTAATATATTTATATATTATATTATTTTTTCATTATAATTTAAATATTTTTTAAAAAAGAAAATTCGTTATCTGACAGTACTAATTTTATTCTAGAATATTATATTCACTAAACTCCAAATATTAATTCTTTTTGGATTTCGAAATCTTATTATTTTACGCAATTGACTGCAATAGTACTATCTAATTTTATTTTTTATATCAATTATATTTATATCATTTTAGCAGATATATATATTTTTTTTTCATAAAACGAGAATACAAATATTCTATTATTATTAATGATAATGATTTTTAAAAAATTATAAAAATATGATAATCAATTTTTAAAACAAAGATCAATGGATAAAAAAGAGAAAAGAAAAAATGCTATAAAAAATTATTGCAGACAATGGCGTGTCGCAACTTGTGATTCAATAATGAGTTCAGATTCATTCTTTCATCTGACGGATTTCGTGTCGATATGTTACAGGCAATGTCCGACAGCGCGCATTGAACCATCACCATTGAACAAAGCCGCCGAAACATTGGTCGCACACGAATTATCCTGCTACTGTCGGACCTTGCCGAATCTCGTTTTCTTTCGCTGCATGTGTATATCGGTTGAAAAGAATCGAGCAAAATCCACGAAACTGTCTTTGATTGGTTCGATCCTCGTAAAATTAAAAACAAATAAAAATAAAAACAAAAAAGGCAAAAAAATAGATTAAAAGTAATAGATTTAAGGTTTTCAACAATTGAATAATTAGCGTGTTCAACGAATAATTACTGGTCTTTTCTGGCAAAGTCCGACAAGATAGAAACTCTGCAAGTTTTCATAGCAACGGGTCTACTCAAAGCTACAAGAAAGGCAACGACAAAATGAAAACGATGAAGTGCGAGAGATGAAAAAGAAAATACAAATGTGACAATGGACAATTATCTGGGGGTATGAGACCGCGGTGTATTTGGACGTCGGACCTTGCCGTGCTTGATCCGAGAAAAGCGCTGTTCGATCGCACTTTTCAGAGATATGTTTCTACTATTACATCAATCATCTTTTCCGTTTTATTTTTTTATTTTTTCATTCTGCTATATTGTTTAATGTTTTTTTTTATTTTTATATGAAAAATGCGTATTTCTTCATTTTTTCCACTTAAACAAATTATATATGTACGTACTGCGATTCAAAAAAAACTTAGCTGGATTTAAAATTGTAGCGATATATCAAAAATGTTTGTTTTTCTTTTTTTACCTTTCTTTTTTCTTTTTAGTTTAGTCGAAAAATTATTAATCTTTTAGTAATAATATTGTAATTATGTTATAAATCAATAATGCATACGAGATAGCTAAACTAACTAGAATAATATCTTGACTAGATTGCTTCATTGCTCAGTTGCTTATTAATTAGTATTACATTTTATTTAATTAAAAACAATGAGAATAGTTTTATTCTATGCATGTTATATGCATTTCCATATAGGATATTTTGTTGATCTTTATTATTATTAACATCTGTTAATAGGATGAAATTAATTTGAACTTGTAATATATACATAGAAAGTCATGTTGATAAAAAATATTCTTTATTTTTTAAATGGTAGTAATGTTATATTATAACTCTTAATATTAATTAATTTTCAGACATTTATATTCTTACTTAATTCTAATTGTCTAAAAGAAATCTTTTCTTAAAAATTGTGTATATCGATCAATTATATTATATCAAAAATGATCAATATATAGATCATCTTCGAAGTTTCAAATATTTCAACAAAAATATATAATGTATTTATTAATTCTTAAAATTCATTAGATACTACTTTTTACAAAGGCTACATTAAAGATCGTAATAATCTCTTCCATAATAGACTATATATTAGAATGTATTAATTATTATTGTTGATAAACAATACGCAAGAAAATTGACGCTCAATTTAATGTTTAACAAATGATTTAGAAAGATAACAAAAATTAATATTCTGAATATAATTTTTGAAAAAATAAATTATTATTAACAATTCTCGTATAATAAATGAGTAATAAAATTTGATAGATATACTATTATAATTCAATGTTAATTAAAAATTAATTCTTCAAAACACTGCCTATATATATAATTATTATATATGCATGTATTAATAGTATTGGTTTTAAGAATGAAATAATTGAATCATTGGAATTATCGGGCAGTTGTAATTTTTGATCTTTTAGCTCGTATTTATAATAATAATTCAACATAATTTAATTCTTATATTTGATAAAAATTTTCTTGTAACCAAATAAAATTAATTTTAAATCTAATTTTAAAAGATTATAATTTGATTGATTATTTGTTTATTGAAATTCGCCCATAAATAATTTATTGAGATTATAAATAATTAATTAAATATAAAATTAATTTTGAACTAATTTCAAAGAAGTGATAATTAAAATAGTTTTTTATTAGTATTAAAATGAATAAATAATATATAATAAAAGTAGGAAATGTCATATTGCTGTTCGAAAAATCATCGATTTTAACATTTCTTTTATTTTAAGTGTATATTTTGAATTATTAATTATTGAGAATTAAATGTTTATATTATTTTATTTTATTTTAAATAAAGTTTATTGATTTTACACTTCTTTTTCCTCTTGATTATACATTAATAATAATATGATATATAATGAAAAAAGTTAGAATTAAAATTCGTTCTTTTTTTCATAAATATATATAGGATATAACATTCAAAAAACAATTTATTTTAAAAATAACATTATAATTAGTTTTTTTTATATAAAAAACGAAAAACAATTGTGACGTTCATATATTAATTTTTTTTCACGATGCGTTTCACTGTCATTACGATATATACATATATAAATAACATATATATATTTCAGTTAACATTTCATTTATATCTTGTGAAACAATATGCTAACGAATTCGCAAATAGTGGTGGTAAATAATATATATCTCAATTAACACTTCATTTATACTTTATGAAACAATATATTAACGAATTCGCAAATAGTGATGGTAAAGATTTTATTTTCAAAGAAAAGATTAAAAAAAAATTTATAATAATAGATTAATTATTTGATTTCATTTTAATTCAAAATTTTTATAAAAAATTTTTATATTCTCTAACTATTCTAAATATTCACTTTAATGTAGGAAATAGAATTTAGAAATACAAGAATGATACACATATAATAATAAAAAGTATATATATATGATATTTATGGATAGAGAGAGATTATGAATCTCAGCTATTTCAGATTCGAATTAATTAAAAAAAATTTAGATAAGATTGCAATTTTATATATGAATATTAAGAATCTAAAAATTTTCAAAAATATTAAAATTATAAAACTTTATTTAATTACTTACTTTGTATTCAATAAACACACAAAAAATATTTATTTATATAAAAATTTCAAATATAATAGTTTACACATGAAAAATGTAAAATTTTCTTTTACAGAAAATATGTATATAAATATATCTATATGTCTATGTATATTTTTAATATGAGAATATAAATTATAACGTAATTTTTGTTGTAAAATAAAAAAAAAGATTTCTTATATAAATATATTTATTATCTAATTATATTAAATGATTATAATGATATATATTTAATTAAGTATAATAAATATAATTAATCTCTTTTTTTTTATTTTGATATTTTAAAATTTTCTTAATATCAGGAAATCATTTATTTAGAATTTTATAACAATTTTAATTAAATTTATATTTTAATTAAAAAATTAATAAATTAAATTTTAAGTCAAAAACTTCATATTTTTATAATACGTATATTTTCTTTTATTTTTATTTATAATATATATCTGTAGTTTATATTGAAAAAAGAAAAGTATATATATATTTGTATATATATTCACTTTATATAATGTAAAATTTTATAAATTGAATTTTTAATTTATAAAAATAAAATTCATTCTATCATTAGAATAATTTTTTTTGTATATTTAATAATACAGAAAAATATATAAGCGAATGAATATATTCTTTAATATACATATTTTTCAAGTTTTACATATTTAATCTAAATATATCTAATCTAAATCTAATAATTAAAAGTTTTATAATTAAAACTTCTATAAACAAAAAATATATAAACATAAATATTAATATTAAAGAATGTTTAAGATATTACATATTTTTTGTTTTCTCACATTATATTTTTCACAAAGCTAATAGGTAATAGAATTTTCAAAAATGAAGTTTTAATTATGAAAAAATAAAATGTAATATTAATAAAAATATATTTAATTATGAAGAAAAATAAGATTTTTTAAAAGTATTGAAATATCACTCTTGTCAAAATAAGTAAAATAGAATACTTATTGTTCTTTAAAAAAATGAAGTAGAAAAAAGTAATATAGTAGTATATATAAAAAATATTATATATAATATATAGAAAATATTAAAATTAATAATAACTGCGATATATAGATAATTATGTATATAGATACATATATAGATATAATAATTATATATAGATAAATTTTTTCTAAATATATTATTTATGAAATTTTGTTTCTGCGTTAATAGAATTTTGAAGATCAATAATCAATATACCATTATTTTAATTTAATGATTTAAAAAAAAATAAATATGTATTTGAAGAAACATTTTTCAATTTTTTTTTTTTTTTTTTTACATATATATAGTTATTCTATGTCTGTGCAAAGTGTACTTTGCTGTATATATTATATATTTTAGAAAAAGTTCAACATGTATATTTTAATTTTAAACAAAAAATCGATTAAAATGCCAAAATATAATACAAGAATTATAAAATGCAATATATTACTTATTGTAATATTTAATACTAAAGTTAAAAATATTATATCGAAATTTCTATATTTTAAATTTTTTACATTTTAATATATGTAAGAAAACTTGTTTTGAGAGAATTCTAATCAATCATAATATACTTTAATAATTTAGATTCATATCATATAATATCTTTTCATATTTTTTATTCTTAATTTTACTGTCATTCAATTATTTAAGATTTAAAATTTTTTAATTTAAATATATTAATTAAAATTAAATATAAATAAATTTAAAATTTTAAAAACAAAAGTATCCAAAATAAAAATTGGTTTTTCCAATTTTATTTGTTAATTAAAGAATTAAAGAAATATAAAATATTATATTTTTTATTTAAAAAATTGATTCGTTTCATTAAAATTATTTATTTATAATAATTTGTACATGATAATATAATAACTACAACTATGATAGTAATTTCTCGAAATGTATAAATGTTTATTGTCGAAATAATTTATTAAAAGATATTAAAGATATTTAAACAAAGATAAAATAAGAATACATAATTACTGAAGATAATTACATAACATAAATCTTAAACTATACGATGACAAAAGAGATTTATAACAATCTCATCAACAAATAATTTATAATTTTAAACAAAAATAAAACTAATATAATATCATTATTATTTATTTTTTATTATCATATACTATTTATTTTTCTATTTTTCCTATTTTCTATTTTCCCTATAGTAAAGATATCGAAATATTTCATTTTGATGATTGTTTTTTATCATTATCTTGTGATTCAACATTTTTGCATAAAAAACTTTATATATAATTATTTTTATTTTTAATACTTTTTGATTGGAAACAAAAATTTCAATATATCAAGAAAATATTAACACTTACATTCATAATAATTTTGATTGATACTTTTAAGGAATGATAAAATCAAGAACTATAACAGGATTAAAAAAGAATAATTTTTCTTTTTTTTTCCATTATCATAATAAATTTAATAAATTGTTAATAAATTAATTGTTAATAAAAAATTGTTAATAATTTTAATAAAAATTTTATGTAAATTTTTGTTAAATATTTGATAAAGAATTATCAATAAGTTTATATTATAATATATAGCATTATACAATATTTACATAAGTATATATACGTAATAAATTTTATTTTAATCATAATTTCATTTCAAATTTTGCATATTTCATGTATTTTAAATATTTCAAAACATAGCTATTTTCATGTATAATTCAATGTATGATTATGATTATACAATTATATGATTCAATTTAAATTCTCAAACTGATTCCGAATGAAACATATTCTAAAATCTTTCCAAGATATTATTAGTATATATTTAACCAAAAATAATATAATATACAAACAAAATTATATTAATTTGAACTAAATTGAAAGTTTGAAAAATATAGTTTTTGTTTAAGAAATTATATTTTTATTAAAATTCTAGAAAAAAAATTTAAAAAAAAGTTTTACATCTTTTTCTAAAAAAAATAGTTTATATACACCACGATTTACGTATTGGTTTATGCATCATAAACATCCTTTCTTTAAAAAATTGACAGAATTGTAATATATTTTCCTTTTTTCCCTTGAGTATGAGAAATTTCTCTCTCTGGCTCCACGTGATCAAATATTGCCTCGTTTGTATTTCCTTTTAGCTTTCAAAGCACCGTTGATAATAGGTGCTCCATTTTATTATAGAAATTGAAGAATCTCTCGCTTATTATATGTATAATGAGGAACGAGGATTATGCGATAACTGTATCCAATGATCGACATTCCTTGCGAAAACTTTTATTCGAGATACAGTTGTTCGATTAGAAACAAGGTAACTAATATCACATAAAAGTTTTTTCTTAAATGCGTGCTTCAAAGGATTAATGTGTTCGTTTGTTCGAGAAGCGCTTGAATTATTTTGTATCAAAACGAAAAGAGTTGAAAACAAGTTTTAATTAAGATTTAATATTAGTTATTGATTTTTTTAGCTTAAGTACAAATTTAATTAATAAATTTATTAATACTATTTTTTTAGCAATTTTTAGAAAAATCGAAACAATTAAAGAAAATTATTTTTGCAAAAAATATTTGTATATATTTGTTATAAATAAAATTTTCATATAATAAAAAAAAAGAATAAAATAATTTAATCGCATCCGAGCAGGCGAGCTGTATGTTACGGAAAATAAAATAGGAAATTGTGTGTGTGACATTGTAGGATGAAGAGAAAAAAGACAGCAGAAAATTCGAGAAAAATGATGAAATACCTAGCGAATTCGAGTGTTGCTTTTGTACTACGAAGGTATTTACGATCACTAACATTTTTCCTTAGGCGGCACTACATACACCAATGGGCTGAGAGAATTGGGATCAAGGGAACTAATCTCTCTCTCTCTCTCTCTCTCTCTCTCTCTCTCTCTCTCTCTCTCTCTCTGTCTTCCCTCCCTCTCCCCTCCCTCCCCCTTCTTCCCCTTCCTCCTCCTCCCTCTAGATCTATTTTATATTACGATTTCTTTTTATTGCTTTTTGTTTTTGCCAATAATGTCTGATCATTAAAGAAAATAAATACTATCGCGTGAAATGGTTTATTCGTTTATCTCCTGGCTTCTATTGTCTATCCGTTATTATTATATACATTCTATTATAGCTGATGCACAACTTTGTCTATATATATAGTCCACTGGGTGTATGCACTGCCTCCCTTCTCACTTCAATAGAGCACAACTTTTCCATTGACACGATACCAGTTCATTCAAAGCTTTAGACGCAACTGTAGCTCTTCTTTACACTAATTTGACTTGCGTGTAAACTCGCAATTTTATAGGTCAAGGCACATCAGTTAGTCAAGTCATCATCGTTTATATCCAGAGTGAGATCACACCATTTAACAAAATCTGATGTCTTCAGTTCTAATCATATACAAATTTTTTTCACATAATCCTAAATAGAGTATTCTAGTTTATTCTAGAAAAAAGTTTACCCAGTTCACAGTGGCATGTCTAGAAAAAATAGTGATTACTTTAATTAAATAATTTTTAGATTTTTTTTGGTAGACAAAGCAGGAAATAAAAATCTTTCTAACATCATTTTTTAATCTTTATAGATATATTTCATATCATTCATTTTATTTGTTATTTAACTAGTTTAAAACTAATTTAGAATGTAGTATAAAATATAAATATTAAATATTAAATAATAAATAAATTTTTAAGGAAAATTCAATTTTTCTTAAAATAGACTTGTATTCTAGAAAACTGAAACAAAATTATATATTTATATATTTATATTTTATATTTATATTCCAAAAAATGTTTTAAATTTATAATGAATAATTGTATATTGAATCATATATCCTTTTGATGTAAACTAATTTCTTGATTTACTTTTATTATTATATTTTTTAAAAGTATAAAATATTATCTTATTTTTAAAAATTCTATTATTTTAGAAATTTAATATCTTTTTAATATCTGTGATACTGGGTATACTAATTATTGGATATAGCATAAATATTAGATATTTGAAGTAAATTCTTTTTTTCTTTTATTACATTTATTAAATAATTAATATTTCTACATTTTTAAAATAATTGAAACAAATAGAATTAAAGACAAATCTAAAAAAATGAAGATATTATTTTTTTTAAATAATTAATTTATTTATTTGATTAATTTATTATTTTTTAACAATTTTCAATTAAAATATTATCTTTAATTTTATTTAATTAAAGTATCATTCTTGTAATAATTTTTTAATAAATTTTTATATGATTTTTGCATTATATATATAAATATTATTTATTATTATTATAAATTTTTATTAAAAATTATGATTTTTTTTTCCAATGATATATTTTATTCATTATTCCAATTAATAAATATTTTATTAAATTTTTATTTTATTTTATTTTATTATTATTTTATTAAATATTTTATTAAAATTATTAAATTAATAATTTTATTTTTTCATAACATATTATTTTCATAATTTCTTATGTATAATATAATAAAATATTTTAAATTGCAGTTATTCGCATATATCTATTATATATATATATATATTTATTTAAATGAATATACTACTTTCTCTCTCTTTTCCTCTCTAATAAATAATTTCCTGCTTTCAAATTTAAAATAAATGTCAAATTCGTACTCTAAAATCGTCCATGAATCACGTTGGCAATCATTGGAGTAAAATACGAAAGAGAATTTACTCATGTTCAATGAAAAATATTACATACAAATATTTCTTTTATATGTATTTTTAATTTATGGTAATTTATGATAAATATATATATAATTTATGACATTCATCAATATTTGGACACTTGATAGTTTAAATTTGACAATAGTCTAAATTTGATAATTTGATATGATAATAATTTATCCAAATTATTTAATTAATTGGAAAAATAAATATATTATTTTGTAAATATATTATTTTTATGTATATACAAAATAATCATTATATAAAATAACGATCAAAAACAGAGAATTTAATTTTTAAAAATGATTTGAAATAGTTACAAAAATATAACATTAAAATTAGTAAATGTTAAAATTTTATATTCTTTATTATTATTATAAACTTTTAACAAAATTATTGATATCTTTATTATATTAAATATATATGATATTAATTATTATTATATTATTATATTAAATATATATAATATATGATATTAATTTCAATTTAATATCTCAAGTGAGATAATAAGATAATAATTTTCAAAGATTTCAATAATTTTTTAATATTTCTTTTTATTATATTTCTTCTAACGATAAAAATTTATAATATTAAATTAAAGTTTTCTATTTTGTTTTTATATTTATTTTTGTTCGAGTTTCTTTGAAATTTTCTTCTTTTGATACTTATTTTCTTCATTTTTCTTCTTTTGAAAGCAGAAAATTATTTTTTAGAGATATTTACCTTATACGATGATTGTCTTAAGCAAATAATATTGATTGATTTATTTCAATTTCACTAATTCATTGGCTGCATAAAGCAAAAGTCACGCACAGATTTTCATTCATCTCATTATCGTGGCATGATCGAGTAAGATTATATATAATCTGATTGATTTAGTGAATGCTATATTGAATCGTCTTTGTCAACATGTATTTTTATTTAATAATAAATTGTTATTAATTATCTTTAATTATTTATCTTATTGTTATTAAGTATCTTTCAAAAATTGTATAATTTATTTCTTTTCTTTTTATTTACATCTTTTAAAATGTATATTAAAAATAATACATATTAAAAGCAATCGCTAAAAATATTGTTCTAATAATTAATTAATTTGTATAAGTAAATATTTAAAGTACTTAACAATTACAAATAAAATTTAAGTTGATAAATATATATTTATTATATATATTTATTATATACTTGCATAAAATAAATAATCAAAAAAATAGAATCACTAATCTATTTCAAGAAATCTAGAATTTAAAAAAAAGTCATTAAAATTTTATTTTTTTTTTAAATTTTATAAAAGAAATGTATTAATGTAGTGGATACTATTATTGATATTTTTATTTCTAATAACAAAATTAGTAAATGATTCCATGTAATTATAATTGGGAAAGTGATTCTGAAAACTTCGAATAGTATGTATATAATATAAAATATATATATATAGATGTTTTATTTATTGTTGAACAATAATAAACATTATTAATGTTGAATCACAATTATGAAATATATACAGTATTTTAGCGATTGTAATCTATTTATATATCAATTAACGAAAAAAAAGAAATATAAAAGTAATATCAGGTGAAACAAATGCAATAATGACGAATACGATTCTGCAATTGCGACACTTGCTCACGTAGTACTATTAAATTTTGATAATTAAATTTTATGTGAATAATCGAAGTTTACACAACAAAAAATTATATACAGATTCATATCAAAATAATTTTCAAAAGTTATTATTACGCGAGCTGGTGGCCAAATAAAAGGCAATGCTCGAATTTCGTCGATAAATAATACTATTACACTTATACAATCGTCACTTTTCAATTTCCAAAGCGTACAGTTTCTACTTCAATTTTTTAATTGATCATATCATCTCATCTCTTTTTAATTACTTTCAATTTTCAATTTCTTTTTATTATTTTCTAGTGAATTTTTATTAGATTCTATGCATTTTTGTTTCAAGATGATAAATTTGAAACACAAAATGTATGCTTTTTATGAATAACGATCTATACTTTGAATTATTTGAACCCAATACACGATCTCAAATTTATGGGTGAAAAAAAATCATTTAAAAGAAATGATTTATATAATATTCAATTCTCTTCAATTTTATTAATATATGATTTATAAACAAATGAGAAAAAATTCTATATACACACACACATATATATATAATTATTTAAAAAATTAAAATAAAAAGATTCAAAAACTATAATAAAAATTTAAAAAAAGATAACATTTTAATTTTCGAATAATTTTCAATTTTTATTTTTAGTGGATCTATAAATTAATTATTTATTGAATAATTACAAAAACATAATTGCATAATTGCGATCAAACAATATTTGTAAAAAATACATATACAATTTATAAAAGTTTTTATAAACTATCTAATAAACAAAAGATTTAATAGTTAATAAGCAAAAGAAAAATATTCGCATTATTATAAATACGAATAGAAATTTATAAAGAACAGAAACAAAGTATAATCATATGTTAAATTTGTAATATAAATTTTATAATTTAAATATAATAAATAATAAAAATTTATTTGAAATATACATATTATAAAAAAATATAAATATTTACAAGAAATTATTGAACATAATAAATTCGAAAAATTTTCAAATAATGAAAAAATTATAAAAAAATTAATGAATATAATGATTTTTTTATTTAGTTATATGTTTTTATGCTATTTAAATGAAAATCAAAATCACTTCTTCTTATATAGTAAGAATGAGAATGATATTTGTTTTAAAAAATCTATAATTAAAATCTATAATTCTTATAGTTTGAAATTTAAAAAAAATAAAATAAAAATAAAAAATTAATATATACATTTATATACATTATTTTTACATAATATATACATTACTTTTTTTATACTTTAATAATAAACTTTTCTATGGGTCTCTTTTTTCAGCAGATTCTAAGAACATGACTATTTTGCTTAATGATAAATCTAATTCTTTCCAAAGCTATTGAAATAAAAATACATAAATAAAATTAAAATAAATAAAAATAATTTTTACATTAATATCTATATCTATCAATTATCCATCGTTAATATTGTATATAAATATTTATAAAATCACAAAAATAAACAAATTTTTTCTATTTTTAAAATAGAAATTAGAAAATAGAATTCTTAAAATAAAAATTTTATTTAAATAAATATTTATTTAAATAAATATGAACATATCTTTATAAAATATAGTAAAAACAAATCTTTATTTTATATTTTTAAATCCATATACTTATTTTTCCAAATCATCATTTGCTATATATATCTAATATATTATAAAAAATAAATATATAATTTTAAAAATTAAGAATAAATGTTTTTTTTTATTGTTGTTTAAGATCTCATTTATTTTTTATTTACAAACACCTAAAATTTTTAGTATTAATCTCATAAAATAGTTTATAAAAATATTACTACGTAAGTAATAAGAAATTAAATATATTACACAAGAAAAGAAAAAAATTAAACTAAAGATGAAATTAGAAAATTTATAAAAAATATAATTTATATATAAAACAATAAAATTTGTGCTAATGAAATAATCAATTCTTTTCTCATTTATACAAAAAAAATCATAAGATAGAATAGATTATATTCACTATTCTATTAGTTCCAAAAATGTCAAGATGTAAATAAATGTTACATTGAACTTTTTTTGTTAATAATTAATAAATAAATATACTTATTATTAATAATATTATTAATAATATAATTATTTTAATAATATTTATATCAAAATATCTTCTAAATTAATGATTTTTTGATATATGTGAGTTAATATTATATTTTTTTAAAAAAAATTGAAAACTGCATTGATTGGAATATAAAAAAATATACAATTCTATTTAAGAACGAAGATTGATTTTTATATGTATTTTTATATGACGTATTATTTCTTAATACGTCTATTATAAAAACTAATACTAATATATATACCTTTTAAAATAATTTAATATTATAACATCAAAACATTTCTCGCTGTGAATAATAATAATAACGTAATTCAAAGTAATAATATTTAATGAGACATTTTATATGTATTCTTTTGTTTTTTTTACGCATAATATTTTAAATAAATTTTTTCTTTCTGTTATATTAAGTTATGAAAAATATTTCGTAAATTTAATGAAATCTGATTATTAAATAGTTTTTTTATATTCATCTCTATTGATAAATTTTTATTCATATTTATACAATGCGATTATTTTTTTTTATTTATTAGATAATTTATCTAAAAAGAATATTTTATAAAATATATGTAATACATATTTTTTAAATATTATATAATAAATAATATAAATAAATATAAATAATAATAATAATATATAAATAAATAAAATAAATATATATAATAAATATTATATAATCATGCAATATTTTAATTATAAATATTAATTAATGCGAATATTTTAACATGATTATCAGTATAAAAAATATTTTTCTTTATATATATATATATATATGTATACAAAGAATATATATATATTTTCTATTTATATATATATATATATATATATATTTATAGCAAATATTAAAGGAAAAAATATATTAAATAAGAATCAATGCACATATAAATGAAATGATCATAAAAATTGGTCATTTATAAACTTCATGAAATATAAATTGAATTAATTTATAAAGACAGAATACTTTAAAACTGATTAGAATATACAACAAAAATAATTTTTAAATAAATCTATTTATAAAATCTGAAAAGACACATAAAAATATAGAAGTAAAAAATGTTAATATTTAAATCAATTATAATTTATTTTGATCATTTCTTTTTATCTTTAAATATTTCTTTTTTTTTTATTTTAGATTTTTTATTTATTATGTTTAAAGAATTATAATTATTATATTATTATAAAATAAAAGATGAAATACAAATTAAAAAAAATTTTTTAAATACTTTCTAAATAGAAATTAAATTATATTAGAATTAATTCACAATAATCAATTTATTATTAATAAATAAAAAAATATTAATAAATTCGTCAAATCTGTACATGATCAAAGAAGAATTAAAAATCTAATTCATCTTTGTATATATTATAAAAAAATTTTTAAATCTTTCATATTTAAAATATTAAGAAATATATTCTGCAAAATAATTAATTACTTCAAGATTTATAGAAACATCGATGATCAATAGATTGGATTTAATGATTAAAATATGGCTATATGCTTTCATAATTATATTTAAAAATAAGTATATCTTGTTTCAGTATATATTCAGATATCCATTTCTTATATTTTTTCTAAAATATATTTTTCAAAATAAATAGTCATTTTCAGGATATTTTTTATTATTAATTAATAATTATATTTATTATTAATTTATCTTATATTAAATCATAATAAATCCAAATCTTATTATTTCCATATCCATAATTCATATTCATAATTTTATTAAAAAAAATTGTTTAACAAATCTTTAAATATTTTATGTTATTTTTATATTTATAAAATATATCAACAAAATTTAACGTAAAAAAATTAAAATATCTCTATTTTGTATTCTATTTGATAAATAAAATGAAAAATCCAATCGATCCGATATCGTGTAATGGGTTTAAACAATGCTTGTTTTACTTTTCGTCTTTTCAGCATGCTGTCTTTTAGAAACAGAAATATTCAGAATAACAAGCACGATATTAGCTAACATATATAGAATTTTTGAATTATGAATGATTCAATGAATGTCTATATTGTGATTTGTTGCATTTAATAGGTCAGTTCTGGCAAGCTTTAGGAATACAATTAATAAACAATTGTTATTTTTCTTAAGTTTTTGCACTTTATTACAGATCTACATATATATTTTTATATGTATTATTTTCGTTTAAATTACTCTTAAATGATTGAAAAATTCTGGATCGCATCAGGCGAGTATAATATTGAAAGTAAGAAGATAAATAGATTATTTAGAAGAGTAAGAAGATTTTCAATTATTTAGAAAGCACACAAATATTTAAATTTTTTTATATAAATATATACAATGAAATTTTCTATTTTTTTAACAAATCAGTTTTTTTTCTTCTTTTCTATTTTTAGAATATATATATATAAGTTATTTTTTTTCAGTTAAATAAATGTGCGTAGCTTTCGTCATTAGATTAATATTTTTCTTGTATTTCAGTTAATTTCTTATAGAATGAAATATACTAATATTAATATTATATTATACTAATATACTAATATTAGCATTAAATTAAATTAATTAAAATACTAATATACTAATATTAGTATTAAATGTAAAAATTTATTAAATTATTGCTTAAAAAAAAATTTTAAAAACTAAAAAAGATAATATTAAAGAATTTTATAAAAAAAATCTTATAATATCCATTGGTTTATTATGTTCTATATTCTTCTTATTCTCTGAAGTAATTATGGTTTTATTTTATAATATTTAGTAATCAAACAATAAAACATTTTATGCACAAGTTAACAATGATAATTTTCGATCCGATTTTCTTCAATAGACAACAAAAAATAAATAAATTTGACTTTATTGATGGAATATTTTTGATCTAATAAAAATAAATATCGTTTGTTGATGAAAGATATGTTATTTTATATAAATTTTTATAGGTAAATTTTTAGGATTACATCCAATGTTGAAGGCGACGCTTGGTTTGCGGCGATTCGTCTTCAACAAACCGAGACTTTTTACCTTGGTCATGTTTTTAGGAATACAAAGAGTTCAGAGACGCGGAAAATATAATGCCACTGGCGACTAGCGACTTTCGTAACCCTATCTGCCAGGAAATGAAGTCGATGCGATCCGGAGTCATGTCAACAGAACCATCTATGCATCAGCAGATTTTCGCAACAGAGATGAAGATATCCACGCTGCAACCAATGGATAACTCAAGTTATGGAAAAATATACAATGAGCAAGGGAGCATAGACAGCTCCGATACGTATGCTAGCTGTCAAACTCACCCATCCCATTCGCAGGTATAGCATGAAATTGATAAATTGCAAGAATCTGCAAATTGAATTCAATCTTATAAAATATCTGTCATATTTTTTTTTTTTTAATATTTATTTTTTCTTTGTTTCAATATACATAATATTGATTAATATTTCTTTTTTTTCTGTTTTCTTCTCCTTTATAATATATATATATACATACACATACATGTATATACTTAAATTTTTTTATATAAATATATACAATGAAATTTTCTATTTTTTTTAACAATAATTATATAATATATAAGATAATAAAAAAAGATCTAAGATTTTATAAAGTATAAAAGATATTTAATCGACGTAAAATCTAAAATTATGATTTTAAAAAATATATAAAATTTTATAATTATATAAAATTTTTTTTAATATAATTATATAAATTATGTTATATATTTATAAAAATGTTATATAATTCTTTTTTTTTTCAATTCTGAATACATTACAATCAATTCTCATTCTCGTAAGATTGATGTTATTCATGTAATTATTGATATTATTCAAGTAAGATATTTAAAGCAATTTTTAAATTACTTACAATTAAATAAGAGTAAGTATTCCTCTCAGTCAAATTTATTATGTTTTAAGATATAGTGTCTTTTACACATACACACACACACACAATTTAAATTAAAATTATTATTAATATTTTTCATGTTTCATGTTTAATGTTTTTTCTTTATTATATTATATATATATATATATATATATATATATATATATATACATAAAACTGACAACCGTCAATTATATTCAAATCGTATGAATATATGTATATATTTATATGTATTTATATAGGGTAAACTGAGAAGGATTGATACATTTTTGAAAAAAAGATTATGTAAAAAAATCTAAATAATATTTTAATGATCTTTCTGCATATTTAAAAAATATTTTTTTATTAAATGTCTCAAGTTTCTCCATCTATGGAAAAATAGATATACAATTATAGAAGACATAAGACATAAAAACAGAATAGTTTATTATATTTACGTAAATTTAACAATAAAATGTTTTTGTTCGAATATTATATCAGTATATTGTCTGATGGCATTATTTGGAATACATTTGACATTAAATCTAATACTCATTTGGTAAGTTTTTTGATATAAAAAATCGCAATAAATGCATCTTTTTCGTTTATATTCTCAATAGTTGTGTCAAAATCCATAATATATAACACTAGCATATGTATACAATATTAAAAAGATCACAATTAAGATTTATTGAAGTCAATAAATATTTTACTCATAATTTTTTTTTTTATTTGTAAATTTATGATGTTATAAAATGTGAATAAAAATTTGTATTTTTCTTATTTTTATTTAATTATATGTTTAGATAATATCATTTTATTGATTTTGTATTTTTTAGCTGTTGTTTTTATTAATTTATTTTTATTAATAATTTTTAATACAGCATTTTTAATATATCATCAGATGAATTTATTTGACAATTTTTTATTATTTGACATTTAAACGATATCTATTAAAATATATAAATTTTTATTATAATTTGTTTGTTAGAGAATATCTATTGTAAATTATATAAAGTTAAATTATTTTAGGGAGATATAATATATAATACATATATTAAATTTCCTTTGATTATGTCTTATATCTTTCCAAATTTTAAAACAAGACTTTTAGAATTTTAAAACAATAACTTTAACTTTTATTACTAATTATATAACTTTAAACTAAAAACAGTAACAATTAATATATAATATTGAATATATTTTTATTTAAAATTAATGATATTTTATAAAAATCAATACATAATGATAAAAATTTTATATAAAATAAAAATTTATATTTTTCAGCACGAAAATCTATTTCCTTTATTAATATAGTTTAAAGCTAATAATTAGGTTAATTTGCTTAAAATAATTATAACTTAATATAATCAGAGTATTATATACTAAAATGTATGTTTTTTTTTTATTTTTAATGTCGAAAATATAAAAATGTATTAAATCTAATATATATCAATCCTTCCCAGTCTTCCCTAAAATATTAATATTCGATACTTTTAAAAAATCGATAATTAAATTAAAATACAAAAGTTAATATATAAAAATATTGGTTCAGATTTATTTATTAAATCATAAGCAATTTAAATTTTCCTTAAATGAAAACAGATGAGCAAATAAAATTTTTTCTATCTATCTCGTTTTAATAAACATAAATTTCAGTTGCTTATATATATATATATATATATATATATATATATATATATATATATATATATATATATATATATATATATGATATATAATATATATGATATAGAATAATGTTGAAGTTTATTTATTTTATATATATATAAAAATATATAAAATATATATATATATATATATATGATATATAATATATATGATATATATATATATATATATATATATATATATATGATATATATTATATATCATATAGAATAATGTTGAAGTTTATTTATTTTATATATATATAAAAATATATAAAATATATAAAAATATATATATATATATAAAATAAATAAATTTCAACATTATTCTATATCTTTTATATACTTTTTATTTGGTCTCTAAAATTAACTTTCCAAAATATTCTACGAATATATTAATATTCTATGTACACATTCAAATATTTTTTATTTTTCACATTATACAATGAATTTTTTCTTGTTAATAAATATCATGAAATTTTTGAACAATCTTTCAGCAAAAATTTGCATTAATTCTTTCAATAAAATTTATTAAATAATATTATAAAATAAATTTTACATCAAAAAAGTTGATGTTTTATGATCAATATTTTATTAAATTTTTTATTTTCTTTGATAAAAACAATATATAGAATAGACATACGAAGTAATATTTTCAATCAATTATTTAAATACCAGCCATTTTATATTGTATATATAAGTATATTATATATATAACTTATATATAGTTATAAAATTTTTATTTATCATTTTTTATTTATAGTATAACATGCACAAAATTATTGTATATATATCTTTGCGTTGATTATTTCAACAACAGGAACGAATACTAATTATCATAGGTTTCTTCTGCTGGTCATTCGGCGGATAATAATAAGGTATAATACTATCATACTGCCGAATTAAATTATAAATTTTTATTTTAGTGCGAATAAATGTTTAACAATAGATGCCAACATTTTCAATTAAATTTCTAAATAATTATGACAAGCTTGAAAGATAAATTATCAAATTTAGTTTGAATGAAACTGATTATAATTTAGGATTCCCTAAAATCTAAAATTCCTATAATTTAGAATTTTTTAGAGAAAAGTTCCTAAAATGTAGAATTAGTTTTGTAAAAATATATAATAATAAGTGAGCTTTTGGAAGTAGAATAAGATATAAATTCATTTACGAAAAATTCAGTTCAGAAAAAATATTTACTTATGAAAGAGAAAATAACGTTTTCAATTATATTTTCAATCATTTCATTAATTTATTTTTATTTTGTTTGATAAACTGCTGTAAATATATTTTAGCATGTTTGCCAATACTTTGCTAACATTTTATTATATTTTCTATATTTTTATTATTAATATTTATATTAATATTTAATATTAGCATCATTTACATTGAATATGTAATAAACATGTATTTACATTGAAATTTTATTATATATGTAAAATTCATATTCTTATTTGTAAAATTTGTAGCAATAATTCAATCAAGTTTGAAAAAAGTACATATTTTTATTTAATATACATAAAACTTATACATGATTCTTTTTTTTTTTTAAATAAATTGATGATTTGATTTAATTTGATTTTTTAATATAGCTTAAAATATAAATATTTGAAAATAATGTTTTAAGTTATATACAATTATATACAACAGTATAAACAATGTTTTAAGTTATATACAATTATATACAACAGTATAAACTACTCATTCTTAGAAAATTACTTTAAACAAAAAATTCATTTAAAAAAAACATAATGTAATAATTATTTTTTGTCTTTTTTTTGTATTAAGCTATTGTATTATTGAATTTTTCCCCTTTGAAAATTAATTTTATTTTATTTTTTCAATAGAATTTTTATAAATACATTTTATTCAAATAATAGGTAAATTTATTATTAAAATTTATATTTAAAATTTTATTATAAATAGTTCGTTAAATATAAATGATTTATAAATAATTTCTTATCAAATAATCAAATATTGTAAAAAGCGTATGCTATTAAGACAAAAACTCTAATAACTAATAAAATAATAAATTCATTTTTTAATTCACTCTCTAAAATTAATTTCTTCATAATATTTTTTCTCTTGAAAATATTTAAATTTTCTTTCAAATATTTTTTGACTAATTTAATATAATTTGTAAATATTTTAGAATATTATAATTTTAAAAATCTTATATTATAAAATATATAAATATATGATATAATGCATGTAATAATGCACTATTTCAGGGTGATTTGACTGAAGAAGCAGACAGTAATCTCTATGTGAATCCCCTGGAAGCTGCAGAAAAATGTGGAAATAGAGTGAAGAAATCTGCTTCCGGTGAAATTGGACGTAATGTCGACATGTCACCGAGTGTTGAATCGTTAAAGGATCTTCGTCCCTTTAATGAGGGTAGCAAGATTACCTTAAATGATATAGTGCCCAAGCACAGAAAAATTCGAATTCAGGAGGTATATTTCTCATTTTTATCATTCTTAATTTCTTTTTCAATTGTCTATGCACGTACATTTATAAAATATCTATTAAATGCTATTTATTCACCAAATATTATAAAACTTTTTTAATTAATTAATATTTTTTTAATTATAAAAAATTTTCAAAAAAATAATCTTAAAATTTTTGCATTTGAATTATATTTTTTTGTAATCCTATACATTCAAAATTTTGATATATATTGTTAATACACAATATTTTGATAGTCAAAAAATTTTTTTTATTTGAAAATTTTATTTTTAATTGTATATAGTTTTTTATGTCCAGTTTTCATTCTTTTTCCATCATTAAAATAAAAATATTATATATATTTTAATTTTCTATCATTGTACACGATAATTATGCATGATGAATATTACATTTAATGTTCATTTTATTTTCATTATATACGTCATCAAATTTTAAATTTGGCTGATGAGATGAGTATAAGATTTTCGGTACGGTAAATAAATGATTTTAAATACGAACATTTGCAAGCATTTAATTTCTTAATTTTAAAACGAAAAATGCATGATTTTCATTAATATCTAGTTTTATCTTAAATATATATATATATTGATATTTTAAAAAATATATATATATATATTGATATTTTAAAATATATATCACTTTTATTATATATTTATATATTATATTTACTTATATATATCACATACTTTAATTATATATATACTTTTATTATATTTTTTTATAATTTTAAATTATGATGATAGTTCTCACAATATAATTCTAATTTTTAATCTTTTTAATTTCTTAATTTTTATATAGTTTTTATTTTCCATTTTTTTATTATCTTTTGTTTTATAGTTTTAGAATACAGAATTTTAGAATTTTAAAATAGATAATTTTTTTATACATATTACATATACATATTTACATATATAATATGATTAATATAATCTAATTTTTCATTTTTTATTACCATTTAATACCAATAATTTATATATATATATATAAATGATTTCATAAATTTCGATAAATAATCCTTTTATAATTTCAATCTATAGTTAAATTCAAACTTATGAAAAATATAATTTTTTATATTTGAAAAATTTGAAAAATTAATTTCAAATTTTTTGCAGTAGTAGAAAGATTCAATTATTATACTTATTAGTTTAATATAAATACATTATATTTTTTATGATAACATCTTAAGATAAAAATATATTTTTTTATAAAAAATGTTATTCACTTTTAATTTAATTTGTAATTTAATTTTTTTTTTTTAATTATGATATATTAAAGTAAAATTTAAGTTATTAAATTAGAAATTAGAATATTTCTAATCTCATTAAAAATATATTTATTTAATACAAAATTTAAAACGTATAAATATTATTAACATTTAACATATAAATATTATTAAAATTTAATTGCTCAAGACTAAATCGCTAATTTTTATTTCAATTATTTTTAAATCTTTTTTTATTTATAAATAAATATATTATGTGATGTATGTATATTTGCATGCATTTAGCTGTTCTAGCATAATATACAGGATAGAGAAATATTTCTAAATATTTTTATTATTGATATTTATTTTATTATTATATTAGATATATAAAAAAATTTTTTATATGAAAATTATATGATATTAAAAAAGTTTTAATATAAAATGACAGTAATAATTTTTTTATAGATAAACAATTTTTGAAGATTTCAAAAATCATTCAATTTCATTTTTTTAAATTATTGCTATATTTTTTTAAATTTGTTATCCTTAATAGTATAGAAAATATTTTAAAAGAATGTTATAAAAAAAAATCGTTGCAAGTCTTCTTTTTTAAAATTATTCCAATTAATATATAATTAAATAACAAATCCTATTTTATAATAAATATTTGAAATAATGTCTATTTGTATCGATACAATATTATTATATTACAAAATTGTTGCCAAAATTTGTACATTTTTTTATTATTTTTGGATTATTTCATATTTTCGTTGTTATCTTTTTTCGAATATATAATATTTTTTAAAATTTATCAAAAAAGCAATCAATATGTGATATAATATTCGGGAAACAAATTGGCTACAATACATTATGTTCTATGCACCGATTTAGGAAGATATTATTAAGTGTAAACTTTGTTATGTACTTGTAATATGCATAGCACTTATCATGTATAATTTTCTATTAAAATCAGTTGTATGTTTTGTAGAATAGTAAAATAAAAATTAGTTAATCAAAATCAATCCGTGAAATTTTTATATTTTATGTATTTTATTTTTGAAATCAAATTATTTATAATCTATGATAAATCATACGTTTCTCAGTAAAATAGTATTTACTTATGCAATTTTATTATTAGTAAATTGTTGCTTCATCAATAATAACATTAAATAATAAAATAGTGATTAATAAACCTTTTTTTGTTTTTTTAAACATAACAAACAATAACAATACAATATAGAGCAAAATTTTAAATTACAAAATATTCTAATTTTAATGATATATCATATCTTTATAAAAAAAATTCTAAGAGAAATTTATATTAAAAATTAAAAAAACATTAAAAAATTTAAAGCTTAATTTCTTCTCAAAGAGATTTTCCATCGATAAAAAAATTGCTCCATATATAACATATTATACATACATACAAACTTTTATTCAAATAAAAATTTTCATCAAAATTTTGTTAAATGAATTTTCTTCTCTATTTAAGATAATCAAAATATTATTATAAACAAATATATATATAAAATTGCAATTCGGAAATGATAATAAAAAAATAAGAAAAAAAAATAAGTTTCAACAATTCGACAATTTCAATATATGATTTCGATATTAGATATAAATAAATTCTATTTCGAACATTTATTATTAAGTTAAAATTTGTTATTTAATCTTATTTCGAAATATAACTTCGAAATAAATATTATTAAACTCATTAAAAAATTCTCTATACTGTTAAGAATAGTATAAAGTATAAAAAAAGGATAGCAAACAATTTAAAAAAAATAAAAATGATTTTGAAATTTCCAAAAACTTTCAATCTATAAAAAAATTACTATTGCCATATAATTCTTTTTATATTGTACAATTTTTATATAAAAAATTTTATATATTTTTTTATATAAAAGTTTGTTAATAATTATTTATATTAAGGATTTTTTATTAATTTTGATGCGCTATATGTTACCAAAATCATCATAAACAAATTTTATCAAATTTTATATGTATATATATTAATATTAATATAATTAATATAATTTTTATATATATATTAATATATAAATATAATATATAAAAATTATATTAATATAATGCATATATTAATATTTTATTTTCCGAGATATATATAAAAATATTTTTTAAATTGAGTCTATATTTGAATTAGTTTTAAATTGAAAGTTGATTAGAATTAAATTAAGTTATAGAAATAGAAATTGGAAAAATAACAGCATATAATATATTATTAAATGTTATTATATCAAAAAATGCAATTGCTCTTCTTGTATTAAAATTATATTTTTGTTAAAACAGAAATTCAGCAATTTAATCTTAAAAATATGACTCAAAATACAAAACATGTACAAAATAATCTTATTTGTATTTGTTTATAAATACAATAAGAATAGTAATACAATAAAATACTATCATAATATTTTGATCAATATTTATATTATTCTTTTTTTTATTTAATGTCACATCAACATTAAGATTGTTAGCAATAACTTAAATTAAATTAGATATTATAGTATTTTGTGAAATAATTTAATATTCTTAATGAATTTAAGTAAGTTTTGTATTTTTTCTTTTCTTAAGTAATAATTTTATTTTTGAATTTATCACGAAGAATGATATATTTAAAGATATTCTAAATCAAATATTCTATTGTTATTGTAAAGAAAACTTTAGAAATTGTTCTTTTGAGATATTATATGAATAATCTGTGAAATGACTACTTAATCTCTTCTCGATAATTTAATATTTAATGAGCGATTTTTTAGAAAAGTCTAAAAAATATTAATAAATATTATTATCAGAAACTTTCCTTACAATTTTGTTAACAAAATTATTAACAAAAAATACTGGTCAATCACAAAGAGTGTAGGCTAGTAGTGTTGATTATACATTGTCGACTGAACACGAATAAATTTATTCTAACTTCCATTATAACGCCAGTTTATTTTTTGCTTCTTTTATTAAATCATTCATATATAAATAAATAATTATAGATGAATCTAGTAGTAAAGCATAATGAATATAAATATTTGTTTATTTATTCATTATTCATGATATGATTTAATATAATTTTTTATCAATAAAAAAATATTTGTTATATTCAACATATTTTTTTCGAAATATATTGCTTAAACTTATTTATTCTCAGTCGGCCATATATAATCAATATTACTAGGCTCCGCAATTGGCGCATTAACAACGAAAATTTTTGCAAAGGAAAATATTGCTTGAAATTCTCAGAAATCTTCAGTTCTTCCAGATATTTCCAATTTTTAAAACACTCTATAAATAGCGATTTGAAAAAATATTTGAATAAGTTGATTTATTGAAAATAGTTGATATTTTGATTAATACTGAAAAGTTTCTTTCTGAAATTGAGAGATTTTCTTAATTTTTCAATTTTCAAAAAACTTAAAACAAGGCTCATTCATATATTCTCAATATTATTCTCAAAGCAGCAATCTTGTATTATATATAAGGTTCAATTTCTAGAAAATAGTTTTTTGTACTATTGAATTTATAATAATAACCAATTGTATTATAATTTAGTTTAAATCTTACAATGGATTTATATGTGTTCATTAAAATTTATTTATCTGTAAACTTGTTTCTATCTTTCCATGTATTAGCTGCTAACACTTTTACATTTAATTGTAATTGTAATTGGATTCTTTTTTAAAATTAATGTGAGCATTCTACGAAAATATATTGTCAAAAATAATGTTTAATATTTTAATAAAATCTACTTATTTGAATTACCAAAATAGTTTTTTTTTTGGTGAAATGTCAGAACAGACAATATGATTTTATTGGTAAATTTGAAAATATAATGTGACAGGATTTAATAGTTTTTAAAAGAAATTCTGTATAATATTTTTGTTTTTATCTTTATATAATATAATAAAATCATCTGCAAACAAGTTTTAGTTGAAATAGATAGAATTGAAAATATAATTTCATTTATAATAATTAAGAATAATGTAACAATTAATGTAAGACTGATTCTTGAAGAATATCATTTTGAACAATTTTCTCAGATAATATATTATTAGTTTTTATTCTAATATTTTCAATTTTTAAAAAATTTTGGATGAATACTAGAAGATGTTTCCTTGAAAGTCTAATTTTTCTAGGATTTTTAATATTCTTTTTCTACAAATTATATCATAAAATTTCTCAATCGATATTAAAGCAATATATTGTATGCTTATTAAATTGTTATAAATAAATAATTTGTATATTTATTAATTTTATTTATTAATATTTATTATTATGATCAATAATGGAATGGTGAGTTATAAAATTTTAAATAATGATATTATATTGTTGATTTTAAGATCTATAGAAATCTTTTATTTACCATTTTTTCCATTAGTTATATAATATGGCAAAAAAAATAGATCGGTAATTTTCAGAAAATATAAAATTCTTTCCAGATAATTGAAATAATATAAATAATAAATAATTAAAACATCATTTCATGATTTCGGAAATACTGTTGTTTCATATAAAATTAAAAATCCTTAATAGATTTGTAACTATTGATTTACATACTATAATAGGGGAATTGACATGGAATTGACATAATACATTTTAAATTTAATTTATTCCATAATTCCATAATGATTTAATTATTCCATTTTAAATGTATAATCTATATATATTATATCTATTTAATAATGATAACAAATTTAATCATGACTGTATTTTATATTCTTTTATTATTTTCATTGCTATTTTTGTATTCCGAGATATTCTGTCGGAAATTCAAATTTTTTTAATATTATTACTATTTTATTTCTTTTGTATCTAAGATATTTTATGAATATTTTAAAAGTTTCATCTGGATAATTTTAATATAATTTTAATAAAACGCATTAATTAAAATAGAAATAAATTCTCTAAAAAGTTGATCGATTAGACAAGATTGATAGAAAAATTTGATTAAATAATTTCAGTTGATTTAATCATATTACTAATATTGCTGATTATTTTGTTGGAAAGTTTCATGAATTTATTAATTAATGATTATATCATTTGTTGGTGCGATAAAATTTGATTTTCTATTGAAATTTTTGCACATATATTTTTGCATATAAATAATGCTTTTTTAATATTTGAATTTGTAGTTAAATTGATCATAATCAGATTTAATGTTAAATATAAAATCATTTAAGAAAAGTTTACTATTATTCGTGTTCTTATTGAATTCAACTAGTTCTATTTTCATTATTATTTAATATTGTTGTTTTAATAAGAATTTCGCATTGATTAGTCATATTTTTATATTCTTTTTACATAAAAAGCATTTAATTTTATTATAATAAATGAAAAAATTCTGTATTAAATTATAAATAATTAAATAGGATTCAAAAATTTTTAATATATTTTTAAAATTAACGAAAATTTGTTACTCATAACATGTGAAGACTCAGGTTCTCAAATCCCTACTTGAAGAAAGAATATCTTATATTATGATTCATAAAAATATTTTCTATGTTTGTATGTATATTGGAAAAACACTAAAAATAATTCTTTGAAAAAGATTAAATAGGAGTCAATGATAAGTGTATCATTAATTGATAATTTGAGATGCTTATACAAAATTATTGACTATATCTTTAGTATCTTTTTAGTATCAAAATTATTGAAATTCGAAAGATAAATTGTATAGTATTATGACTCTAAAGACGAATTATAATTTCAGTCATAATAAAAGTATTTATATTTGTATCATTAATCAATTATAATAGCTTATTCTTTGTGGTATAAAATTTTGAAAATTGTAAGTTCATTTAATTCATTTGATAATTTTCCATTCTTTCCAACATTATAGCTTCCATATTTAAACTTTTAAAAGTCTCATTGACATCAATCTTGTTGATAAATATGCATTATGCAATGAGTATGAAATAGTAATTACTTGCAAAATATAACACTATATATATATATATATATATATATATATATATATATATATATATATATAGAAAAAAAAGATTGAAACAAAACAATAGCTATAATTAACATAGTAATAATGTAGTTGATGATTCGCAATAAGTAACATATCCGATCGGTATGACTAGTTACAATGACTAGACAATTTTTATATTATCATTACTTTGTTACAAATCGAATACATGATGTAAAAAAATTATTTCAGTGATAATATTATCGGCCAGAAATTATTCTAATCAAATCAATTTTTAATAAAAAAAAATTATTGATGGAACTCAAATATCATTTATTAAAATATGATTGAATATATATATATATGGTTACAAATTTAAAAATTATTTAAATTTAAAATAAAATGTATATAATGTATATAAAATAACATGTCTGTTAAAATGTCTGTTAAAACTATGCGATAACATCTACCTATAGATAAAACTTGTTTAGAATAATTTGTTATATAATATTGTTTTGACCAACATATTTTAACCTCATCAAAATTGAGAAATTAAGAAATCGTTAATATAAATAATTATAAATTTTTCCATCTTTAAAATAACGATTATATTCAAAATGAAGTTATTGTTTCATCTTGTATATAATTATTTCTTGAATTCCATATTCGATTTTCATTTTTATATTTATCACTAATAATCTCGAATTATAATTTTCTTTTTTCTTAAACAAGAAACGAATATTTAAAAAAGATTAAAGACTTATTAAATATAAGAATTCAATATTAAAAATCTAATTCGAATGAATAAAAATTTAATTTTATTATCAATAAACATAATGTAATAAATATCATAAATTTGTATAAATATATAAAATTTCATTTTACCACATAACTAAACATAAACTTAATATAACATATATAACATAAAATAGTAGTCAAATAAAAATATTGAATATTGTGAATATATCATTAATTTCGACTTTATATAAATAGTTGATTTAAAGAGATTAATTAAATACGCGAAAATTTTATTACTTCATAATATTGAGAATTTTTTTATATAAATGACAATCCTCAGAAGTTTATGATTATGCGAAATATAATCTTTATTAATTCCTAATCAAAATCATAACATATCCTAAATACTAAAAAATAATTTTTAGTATTTTTTAAGACTGCGAATTATCCAAATTTTACATATATAACTAAAATATAAATATAAAATATATACAAGTATAAGTATAAAATATTTTTTATTTATTGTCTAGTATATTAGAAAGTATTTTTATACTAGAAAGTAGTTAGAAGAAAATCAACTATAATTAACATATTTTTTCAAATTCAATTTTGAAATAAATTTGATTCGTTTATGTGAAAAATGGATGCAAAATATACAAACAATATATAAAAAACAATAAAAAATAAATGCATAAAAAGTATTGATCTATAAAATTATTACATGAAAAAATAATTTTTTTTGTCAATTATATCGTATCATCCTTCGCCAATAAAATTAATTTCATTTTTATTTTGATTGATTTTATTAAATTTAATTTATTATAATAAGAACTTTCTTTGTTAAGATATATCGCTTTGAAGTTATTCCATTTTTTATTTACTGAGAAAAAAGAAATTTATGAATATTTTAGTATTATTTTCTTGAAGTAGGAGACTAATAAATTCTTACTTACAATTCTTCAAAAATCAAGACTTCAAAAATCAAGACTACTTTTCAATAAATTTTTGTTCATATACATTAAAAATGAAATAACTTCAAAACAATATATATATATATTTCTAAACAAAAAATATGAATACATGAATGAATGATTTATCTCTGTATCCTGTAAGTACTTATTGCAACTTGTCCGTGATAATCAAAAGGCTGAATTTATTGCATGAGCTCTGATAGTGTGTCATCACTGCTTTTTTCAGTTTCACAAATCATCAAGATCGCAAACGGAGCACAGTTGAAAAATTGCTGAGGGCGATCATACATACTGAATGCCCTGATATTTATCAAAAGAGTCTACACAAATACATATAATATTGCACGTAATTAATCGTGCTCAAAGAAAAGATAATATAAAGAGAGATTATTGTTTGGCCCGCCATATTATCTAGAGGCGTCGTTTATCTTGATTAAAAAGATCACAGTTGCAGTATAATCAACTTGCTATACGCTATCAATCGAAGAATGATACCGGTATTATGCCGTTAATTTTGCCATCGAATCACTTAAATGCTTTAATAACATTCTTCTATTCCTTGATGATTAACTTGCTTGTATTTGCATTCTGTTTCGTGTATCTACTAAATGCACTTATTGCACTTGATTTTAAATTATATATTGTATTCAGATTTTATTTTAAATGTATATATTATGCATATTCAAAAATCATAAAAATATCCTTTCGGAATTTTAAAATGATATTCTACTGAAATTATCATACATACGTCAAATGTGTTCATAGTTTTTAGTACGTTGAAGAAGAAACTCCAATTGTTGATAATATCATTAATTTTTAAATTAAGATTAAATAATATCCTGCAATCCTATATTGATCATATGCAATATGATATATATACCATAATTTCGAATGAATTATCTATATTGTTAAAGAAATAATAACAAATTATGAATATATATATATATATATATATATATATATATATATATATATATATATATATATATATACGATTAATTCCAATGAACTGAAAATATAAACTGAAAAATTATTTTATATAAAGTTAGATTCCTAATATACCCCTAAACAAAATAAAAAATCTATTCATCCAGCTTTTTCATCTCAATTTTTCAATTCAGGATCAAAGAAGAATAATTTTAATTAATCATAGAATAATTTTTCTTGTAGATATTTTTTTTTTATCATAAAATTCAGTTTATTGTTTAATATTGATCACTTTCAACGAATATTTATCAAGAAAAAATTGAAATGTGTGTATACATGTTTATACTAACAAATAAATTAGTTTGCATTATATAGTGTATTAGTTATTCGGCACGGGTGATTACAGAGCGTAAGACCTCGTGCGCAATTTATCACCGATCAGGATAGCATCGTGACTCGTAATATCACAAAAAAGGAGACCACAGAGAACAATTATTATGGAGGATTACGAGGTGGCAAGCCATTTACGAGCAATAACAGTCTAGCCTCGGCAACAAGAATAATAAATCATCATTTATTTGGCTCTAACATTGGACCTAGACATTACACGGGTAAGTAATATAGTGATATATTTTATATATCACTATAAAGTGATATGTGTATAATATATAATTTATAATGATTACACATTTTCGATATATTAATTGATCTGATTAATTGATAATATATAAATAGAAGATATATTAATATATCTTGATAATATAATATAACAAATATCATATATTTCTTTAAAAAAATATTTTTCTTGTTTTTTTTATTGAATGTATTGAGATTAATTTGGTAATTGATACTTTACTATCAACAACAAGATTTAATTATTAGAGAAAAAAATAATAATAATTTGTATATAAATATACAAATAAAATCATATGTATAATTTATACATATCATTTTATTATTTTTATGTATATATTTATAATTAGTTATATGTATATTTTATTTCTTCATAATTAATTTGTAATAATTTTAATAAATTCATATTTAATCCTTATAATTTTTTAAATATTTTTAATAATATCTATTTAAATAAATATTCAAAATAAAATTCTTTTTTTTTAAACTTTTAACTTTTTAATTTGAAATAAATATATATTATATATAATATTTTTATCAAACATAAAAATATATATCATCTTTATTTGTTTTATGTTAAAAAAATATTCCATCCAAATTATATGTTATTCTATATGTATATCTAAGAATTATTTTATATTTAATGTAAAAAAAATGATAATATTTAAAAAATAATTATATTTAATATAAAAATAAAAAATAATAGTTGCATTAATGCATAATTAAAACTAACATTTTAATTCATTTTTTTTAATTTAATATTTTAATATTTTAAGTAAAACAATAAATAATATACTTTGTATATTACATAAATTATAAGCTATAAAATCAAGTTATTTTATGATTTATATCAGTGTAATTAATTTTAAAGAAATTTTTTTCATATTATTATTTTTTATATTTTTCACATATTATAATATTAAAAAATATTTGAGAAATAATTTCAAAAAATTTTTATAAATAAAACAAAAAATTATTTTATTCGATATTTAAATAATTAAATAATTTCAAGAAAAATCAAATTTTTATTCAAATATAAATAAAAATAATAATATATTATTTAACTTCCTAGAATCAATGAAAGATTATAATAATTATAATTTTAATAATAATTATTAATTTTAAATTTTTAATTTTTTAATTTTTAAAATTTTAAATTAAAAAATTACAATAAATTCCAATTCTTTTCTTTCATTAAATAAATAAAATTAATAATTATTTTATTTATTTAAATATTTTCCAATTATTTAAATAATATTTAATATTTTAATTATTTAATGTAATATTTAAATATAATTAATAAATATAATATATTTTTAAAAAAATATTATTTTATTCTACTAAGTATATACTTTTTAATATAAATATATCTATATTAAATATATCTTTCTTATATCTATTCACAATATGTTCAATGGCTGAATCACATTATATATATTTGAGTCAATTTATTATTATATATTATTATATATTATTATCATTATATATATTTATCAATTTATCCTTTTATCGATTTTCTTTATATTCTGGGTCAACGCAATACTTGGAAATGTCTACTATATATGCAGGTCATCGAAGGCAAATTTCAGAAACGAACACTGAGAGCAAACTTTCCCTATCCGTTGATTCGATAGATAGCGAGGGTGTGCCTTTCATAGATAGGCACCGAGTATCCAAGTCAATTCTGAAGAAATCTGAAAGCAGCAATAATTATTATAACAATATCGGAGATTCAGATACAGAGAAACTTATCACGGATAATGCTTCGACCATAAGTATATGCGATAATGAAACGAGCACCTGTGATGTTTTCATCAATATAAACGGAACAAGGATGAAACAATCTGTTTCCTCATTAATGTCCAAGATGAATCAAAGCGAAGAAAAAAATTGTGTTTCAAAGATAAAGAGATCAATATTCGACGAGGTTCTCGAAGGTACTTAACTCTTTTTGTAGCCTTTTTATAATTCGTTGAAGTAAATACTAAAAAATTAATTATATGAAATTGTGTTATAAATTTATTTGTCTATTATAAATATTTATATATAAGATATCTTTTATATCTTTTATATCTTTTTATACTTTCATTCTTTAAGAGAATATCATAATTAGTCGCTTGAAAAAATCCACTAAGAAGTTGATTTTTTAATTATATTATTTAATATCAAACTTGAATATTTCAAAATAGTTTAAAAATAATATTATTTTAAAATTATTTTTTAAGGTTTTTTTTGAAATAATATTTTGATTAAATTAATTTATTTAACATAGATTTATTTATTTATTTATTTTTTAGATTTATTTATTTATTTATTTTTTAGATTTATTTATTTATTTATTTCTTAGATTTATTTATTTATTTATTTTATTATTTAGTGAACTAATAAAATATTCGTTAGTTGTATTCAATATTTTGTATCTAATTGATTTAAGATAAACCACATATATAAATCTTTAATTTTTATAGTTTCGATATTTCAAGCCTTATCATTACGCAAAAATTTATCAAAAAATATCGGTATCATAGGTTTAAATATATTTTTTTCTAAAATTCATTTTCATTTACTGTTGAAATAAGAAAAAAAGTGAATATTTTTAAGGACATATAATATTACATATCTAAGTTAGATTCAAATATTTATAATTCTAACAAATTGAGAAAACATACATTAAAAACATATATTTTTAAAATCTAAATCAATTTTTAATTTCTAATTTGTACTAGATTTATTGAAATTTAAATTTACGTAGGTTTTGAAAATTACGTAATTTATAAATTTACGTAAATTGTTTAAAAATATTTAGATAATATTCAAAAAATGTACTTGCTCTTTCTTTAATATATATGTACTTATTTACTTCTATATTTTTATATATCTCTGGGATTTAGTGATTCATTATCAATTTATTCAAATATATTATTCAAATATAAGAATTAGAATAAATAAATTTTTCTTCACTATAAATATATATAATATAAATTATTTATATATATAAATATATATAAATATATAATTTAAAATATAAATATTTTTAAAATATTATATGAATAATATTATAATTATAAAATAAAAATATTATTATTATTATAAAATTTACTCTAACAATACTTTTGTAGAATAGAAAAATATATTAATTTTTTTTATATACATGAATATAATATATGAATATTTAAGAAAATTTTTAAAAAGAATTATTTAAAATATAATGATATTACTATTAATACGATTTTTATTAAACTTTGAAAAAGCGTTAAATGTTACACAATTCGATATAATGATTCTATTCAAAGTTTGTTGTATTCTCAAGTTTCTTGTATTTTTGTTATCAATTATTCATATAATTCATTGGTAATGAAAATATTTATTAAGATGGAAATATCGACGCTATCAATATTTGGAATGTTGCATAAAATGTTATTTATAGATTATCATTATGATTAAGAAAATTAACAAATATTGTATTTGATTATAATGATATAATATTAAAAATTATTATCAAATTATATTATAAAAAATATTATCGTTCTACTGGATATAAAATTATAAAAAATAATATTCTACTATTCTACAATACTCATAAAATATATATTTTAATAATTATCAAATTCAATTTAATTTAGGCACAATTTTATCATGCTTATTCGGCTCGATTGATTTTTTTCTTAATAAAACTTTAGTGATTGATAATCATTTGATAAATTTATTATAAATCCAAATTTTGAAAGAAATACAAAAGCAAGATATTTTGAATTTCATCATTAATAGATTTAGAAATATGAAAAATAGTTAAGAGAAATCAAATCCTTTTCAGAATAAATTTTTTATTTTTATATATGTATGTATACATGTACATATGTATACGTATGTATATAAAAATTATCTGATTTAACACTGTTTCTTCTAAAAAATCTATTACTTATCCTAAATATTAAATCCTAAATAATATAAATAATTAATCAGAGAACACAGAATATTAATTTAAGACTAATTTACTTAATCTAATAGATATTATGAAAAATCTATTAATTATTAAGTAAATTTCACTAGCAATCAAATTTTTATAATAAATATATTATCTTGTAGTTAATATTTTTTCAAAAAATTAATTATTTAAATTGATTATTTATCATTTGTTTAATAATTTATGTATTTAAATATTTACATATTTTATATTCGTGTATATAAATTAAATATTTATATATTTGGTATAACTTTAATACTTTAACATTAATTATTTCCAGTATTCTTTTTCATAAAATTTTATGCATTTCAAAAATTATTATATATAATGTACATATACAGTATAATCATAATTTTTAAATATTTTTCTAAATTTTAAAAAATTATATTTCAAATAAAAATGTATTCCTAAAAATTTTAATATATAAGTTTATATAATATACAATTATATATATATATATACAAAATTATTTTATTTATATTTCCTATATTTTTAAATTTATTTTGAAATAAAAGATTTTATGTTATTTTTATTTATTATTTATCATTTTTTAAAAATATAAATACACTTATCAGCGTTTTAATTTATTTCAATAATTTAATTTTTAATAAATTTTTAGTAGAGAAGCACACGCAAGATGAAGTAATGACAGAGAATAAAAACAAAGAGGAACGAAAGAAATCGCGAATAAAAATGGAGGAATCTTCGAAGGATAGTCAAACAATGTTGATATGTTCATTACGAGCTCATAAAGTAAAAAAATTAAACATCGAGGATAAACGAAAAATCAAGATGAGTAGCCATAATTGCAAAGGCACCGATACAAATTGTCTTCCTCAAGAACATCATTTCTCATCATAGCGTAATATTCTTTTAGCATAGTATCTATATTGCGTATATATAGATACAAAACACTCTGCGATCATACTTTAATATTTTTTTTTTTAGAAATTAACTTCTGAAATCCTTTATGATCATACATTAATATTTCTTTTTTTCTGTAATAATTAAACTTTACATTTCAGATATAATGATATATTGTTAATACATCAATTCGATCTGTCATGTAAATATATATATGGGAATATACGATAATTTTTAAAAAGAATGATATACGTTCGATAATATTAAAATAAAGATTGATGAATGCACAAAAAAAAATACATATTTTCGAAAAAAAAATGGAAAAAAATTATAAAGAATACATACGCTTGAAAAATTACAAAGATAGTGTTCTAAAAAAAAAATTAAGATATAATATTAAGGAAAATATAATAATACATAAAAATAAAATAATAAAAATACATATATAAAATAATAAAAATAAAATAAAAACAAGTGTTAAAAAATGTTAACAAGTGTTAATCAAAGTTTTAAAAAAACAGATTCAAAAATAATATAAATAATAATAATAATAATTCTAATAATAATAGAAATTAATAATAATAATAATGATAGCAAATACAACAACAAATTTTTAGGCAATATGCTTTTTCCTGTTCGCTGAAAAAAAGAGAATTTCATGAGATATATTCTAATCTAAATAATCATATAACTCTGTTATTTTCTTCTTCCGCCTAATTTCATTAAATTAGAACAGCTTTGCGTGTCACGCGAATACTATATGCATTAAATAGCATAATGAAAACACGCAATCTTAATCTATAAATAATTGAGAAATCTGTCGGTTTTTAAAACAAACTTTCGAATAAATTTTACTAATGTATTGTTCGAAATTATACAAATGTTCGTTCGTCTGCTGAGTGTCTTATGTACAATTAGATATAATAATATTGTTGTAAGGAGTTATTAGACACGCGAAATGACACATGCCTCGTTGAAATCAAAACATATATATAAACATATAAGTACTTGAAAAAGTGTGGGAACGAGATATATAATAGATTATGAAAAAACTCAATGATAACTGCCCTTTTTAAATTTCTAATTCTTTTTATTTTTATTTTATTTAATTAATTTTTTAAAATACGAATAAATAAAAATAAGAATAATACAATTTAAACAATTAATATTATTCTTATTTATATTTCAAATATTTTAAATAAATTTTAAATAAATTAATTCAAAACATGTTATATATATAGACATATATAAATTAATTATTATAAATTAAAAATATTTACGGGTTGTTCTATTGATTCTGTTGTATACTATATTTTAGAAAACAGTATATAGTAGTATATAAATGAATTTATTTTTAAATTTTATGAACTAAAAGATTTTTAAATAATATATAGAACGTAAAACTCTTAATCTATTAAAAAAAATAGAATTACAAAATTATGCATTAATATTTCTTATTATATAGTATAATTTAAATTTTATATAATTATAAGAAATATAAGTTCAATAATACCATGAAAAGTAATATACAAAACAGAATTATTAGAATCCTGTAATAAATTATTTATATTAAAATTGATGTAAAAGTATAATTTCTTTTCATTTAATTTTAAATACGAAACTTCATTTTCGAAGAATTATATTTATCTAATCATCTTTTTCTATATTATTTTATATAAATAGCAAATTCGCAGTGAAACTAAAAGCGCTTATATGTATGATCATGAATTTAGTTCGATCATTTTTAAAAGTTGAAAAAAAAGTGTACTTCTTGAATGTTATAGATATTAAATTAAAAAATGATAAAACATATTAATATGCTCATATAGAAAATAACCAAAGCGCAAGTATTATTTATGTTATATCCGATGAAGTACCGATGTCTACTTATCGCGGTAACAATTATGTTTTTCATGAAACTTTTACACAATTGCGTTAAATACGACGAAATAATTGTTAATTTATTATTTTCGCAAAAAAAAAAAAAAAAAATGATATATATAAAGAGAATAAAAAGATTTAACGCGCAAATATAATTGCAATGCGTGCTCAAAAAATTCGATCATCTCTTTTTTCCTTAAATGTGATCGGTTTTTTTTATTTTAATCGAAAAGAACACATAAAAGGTTTCTTTATAATTTAAATTTTGCTGTAATTTGTCAAACAAAACAAAGACGTTCTCTTCTATATTTTTAAACAAGACGTCAATAAAATACATATCTCTAGTGGCATTTCTATTGTTATCATAGATATAAAAAAATATATAGCTATTACAATTGCAAATTAATGAAGAAAAAAAAGATTAATATTTCCCATACATGCGTCTATTTAGAGATGTTTTGTTATGCTAATAGTTTGAAATTCACGCCTTATGCCGAATATTTTTTATTATACTTTTAATTAATATTAAATGCATTTCTCAATATAAAAATTTTTTTTAAAAAATAATATAAATAATTTTGATTGTAATTTTTTTTATATCAAATATGAATATATTTATTATTTATTAAAATGTCATTAATTTTAAAAAATTTTTCATTTTTTTAAAAGTTATCAATATCTTTTTTTATACTTATTATTCAAAGTTAAATCTCGATATCTTGTAATTGCTTAGAGTTTTTGAATAAATCAATGTCTTCTGTGAATTAATATAATCGGAAGTAGAAAGTTCCTAGAAAAATATATGGAAAAATGATTTATTATTTATTCTAATTGTCTTAGAAAAATTAGTAACGACATAGTACAAAAAAAAACTATATCATAGAAAGGCATCAAATAAATTTTAGATTACTAATATTTAAGATATTAAAAAAAAACTTAAATTACTGCGCAATAAATCTTGAATATACATATATAACAATATAAAAAAAGATATTTTTTCATTAATTTCATGTTTCAAATATTTCATATTGATCTTAATTTAATGGAATAAGTCTAATGATCGAGGCGTACCGCTTTGATAATTGATATACATAAAACTGAACAATGTAAAATAATTTTTTATCCACTTTTTCATCAAATAATCGACAAATTATATAAAAATCCAATTAATATAAAAATTTAAGGATTCTTTTTATATCGATAACAATTTTCATCTACGCCTCAAAGTATAATTCGACATAAAGATGTTCGAAATTAAAATGTTTATTTAATTAAAAAAAAATTAAAAATATTAATTACATAATATACATATATATATATATACAATACAATTTTCAATTATGCAATATAGTTATATAAAAAATTTTTTATCATAATATCAATTTATTACAAACATAAGTTAATCTAATTTATTCTATTGTTCACATAAATTTTTTTTATTTTCGAATTTTTAAGACCTAGAATTGTAACTATAATATGTAATAACAAATGAATAAAGTTGTAATTTGCCAATTTTGGTTCTTCATTGCAGCATTTTTTATACTTATACATATTTTTATATATTAATAATATATATTCACATATTTATATTTATTAATCTATATACATATTATTAATGTATTCATAATAATGTTGGATACAAACTCATTAAATGCGTGTATATGTGTTGAATGATCTTTCGATTGAGATAAATGTTTGTATAAAATGCTAGTGTTTGTAACGATAAGATTATATACAATTAGTATATGCAGTATATCTATATGAGGTCTGGATCTTTCATTATATTTCTAACAATAAATAATCGTCTCCGATGGACAATACATAATGCGTAATATAAAGAAAACTATTTATCCTATCCGACATGTTTACCATAAGATTAGATTAGATTTATTAATTAAATTTCTTTTGTTTTATTTTTTGATAAGGATTCATGTCTTTCTGAATCCCTTCCAATAAAAGGATCACGGTTTTTTGATGGGACATAATAATATATAATAATAACTACATAGATAAATAATCGCACTTAGTATCTTGATTTGCGATATTCCCAAGTTAGAGGAAAATTTCTCAAACTGAGGAATTTGGTTAACATTAGGATTACGCTCTAATCAAGCTATTTCAAAAATATATAATTAATGAATGTCAATTAATTAAAAACAATGTCGTACCAAGCAACATCATTCTAATTTCTTTGTTTAGGCTTAGTAGGAGTAATTGAAAATAATGGAAAAAAATTTCTGTGCAAAGAACTACTTCAAATAAATAAATCATAAATCTCGCAAGCATATATTGCTTGCAATTAATGAATATATTGATTTAATTAATACATATTTGAATTTCAATTTATAAATAAAAAATCAAATTTTTTTCATTTAAATTATTTATTATCAAAAAAAATTGTTAAATCTTTTTTTAGATTTTCTGTTATTAAAGAATAAAATATTTTGTTAAATATGCTTTATTATATAATTTTCATATAAAATCTTTTTTACAATATATAAATACAATACAATAATATTACAGTCATACAATATATCAGTAATAAAACAATGAAATATAATAAATAATATAAAAATAAAAATTAAAAAATAATATATAAAAATGAAAAAAAAATTAGAAAAAAAAATTAGAAAAAAAAATCGCTGATTATTTTTTCAAAAATATTTAATAAAATTTTTTTCCATTATTTTACATTTATTCTTCATGCCTTTAATATAAGTTTTAGAAAGAGTTTTAGAAAAATAATATATATTATATAAAACAATTTTAGAAAAACAATATATTAATATAATATATATAATACAATTATAAGATATACTTAAAAAAAAATACTTAAAAAAACATTATAAGATATACTTTAGCTATGATTAGCAATGACTGAAATGAAAAAAAAATTAATGATCATGTTGGTTCGCCAAATTAATGTTCACATATATCACAAGGTATGAATATTAAATTAAACTATTTTAGTTTATTATTTTTATTTTCTTTTGCGAAAAAATATATAGTAAAATATATAGTAAATATTTATATAATATTTATGTACATGCAAATTATTAATAATACAAATAATTATATATATGCAAATTACATTCAGGAAAATTATCGAAGTACATAATGCCAGAAAATTGCTTTATTATTTTCACTATACAAGAACTGCATATTTTTAATGGAATGAAAATAAAATAGTCGAACAAAAGCCGAACACAATCCTATTCTTTGTTTTCGAAAAACAGTTTCAATTAAAATTTAGCTCGAGGCCGGTGGTGTATTTACTGTCTCAGTTGTAGTGCTTGTCGAATCAGATATTGGTTTTTCTTGTAATTCTAGCCATGGTAGTCGTTTCTGTAGTTCTAATCTATTTAAATAGTTACGTATATTTTATGTCATTTTTTTCATAAATTAAAAATTTCTAGAAATTTATTCTTATACATAATATAATAATAAAATATCAAAATTATGATTAAAATTTATTCATTAAATTCTATCAATAAAAATATTAAAAAACATGAAAAAAAATTTTAAATAATAAATTATAAAAGAATGTATCAAAAATAATACTTATTAAAAGATATACAAACATTATATCATATATTTTATTATATCTTATATATAATAATATAAGATATAATATATATATTATAATTTTATTTAAAAAAAATTATAAATATTATAATAGAAATAAATTAGAAATAATTTTAACTTCTTAATATATATTCTTAACATATTCAAAAACATTTTACAATTGATTATACAAATTTACCTATATTTGGGATGACTTATAGCATATACATATGGATCCAAACAAGCAACAGCTTTACATGTACATGCAGGTATCATTGTAACACCAGGTGTTAAAAGTGCTTTATTACCAAATGCACCAATCATTGACATCACGCCATATGGAGTCCATGAAAGAACATATAAGAAGCAAATTGTGATGGCAGCCTTCGAATAAACACAAAAATATTAATGATAAATGTCAAAAAATATAATTAATATAGATAATAGTTACAGATCTAAAAATAGTTAGTTCTTTAAAAATAGCTAAATAAGTGCATTATTAAATATAAATAATAATATATATTTTTTATTTTAAACAAGAAGATCGATAGCAATAGAAAATAAATAAAAAAAATAAATAAAAAAGATTTTATTTTAAAGTACAAGATTGAGCATTGTTTTCTTAATTGTAATAAAATATTTATATATTTAATATTGATATTAATATTATATTATAAATCAATTACAATTATAAAATAATTACATTATATGATTCGAATTTCGTTTCCATTATTTATAAAAATATTAGAAATTTAAAACAAAAAGCTTGATATTTAAGCATTATTTTATTAAATTATCACAGTAATGATATTCGATTAATATTAATATTAATAAAATTGTGACAAAAATTGATATAATTGATAAAATAAAAAAAAATAATTATAATTTGATTGAAAACATAATAATAAATACCTTTGCTATACGAATTTCAGCACTTTGAGAACTTGTATTCGCATTACTTCGTAAACTGTCGACGTTCATTTTCTTTGCCTGTTCTCGAAGTGCTTTCTCATGATTTACGACATGACTGACAATTTGACTATAGTAATAGATTATAAGTATCATTGGAATGCAATAGGAGAAAGTAAATATAGTAGCAACAAAAATTCGTATTTCATTAGTGTCAGTCAGATAATCGAAAGAACAACTGGTAAGAAAGCCTTCTGGTACAAAACGTCCCCATACTCCCATCACAGGCATTAGTGCCCATGGTATGGTATAAGTCCAGATTAATACGATAAATAAAATTACTTGTCCACGCGATAATTTGCCATCCAATGGTCTTGCTATTGTACTGAAATAGAATATATTAAACTTATTTTATAAATGAAGACAAGTTTTATGAAGATCATAGAATGAAGATTATAGAAAATCTTTTTCATATTGAAAAGATATATATATTATATTATAGAAAATACACTAGATAAAATCTATTTTTATTTATTATTGAATTAGAATATTGTAAAATTTGACAATAATATTGTCGTAAAAATATTATTATATAGTATTATTATAATATATTCTATAAATTAGTCAACTTTAAATTTTTCTTTTTCTTTTATATAAAATCAAATTTTTATAAAAATTAAAAAATTAAAATTTGAAGTTTATAAATTCAACAATTTATCTCATATCTATATTTAATAATATTATTAATATTTAATAATATTTAATAATATCTTGAAATAAATTATATGATTAATTTTTACGATAGAATTAATTATTTCGATAAATTTATTTATTTATAATTTTTCTTATTTAAAAATAAAATAAAATTTCATACCTATATCTATCGTATGCTATAGCTGCATTTGTAATCGCAGCACCGATTCCAGTTAAAGAACCAATAACTGCAAATATTTGACATCCTAAGTTTCCCAAAGCAAAACCAGTATTAAAGGAATTGTATATAAAAATAGGTGTCTTGATCATCATAAAGAAGTCACAAATTGCCAGATTCACAACAAACATATTTGAAGGAGTCCTTAATGATTTAGCACTTGGAAAAATGATAAAAAATTAAATATGATAAGAATTAATTTAATTTATATTTTTATAATGATAAAAATAAAATTTCAATATTTTATGATATATTAAGAATAAAAAGAAATAGTACAGCAAAAATAATATTAAAGTAATGAATATTTTAATAAAGAAAATAACTTACGCGCAAAAGATCCATATTACTAAACCATTTCCGAGTAAAGCAAGAAAAGTAAAAAGGATATATAAAAGGGCCAATAAATAATGAAGAGAAGGGTTCGGCTCGGGATAAACCAGCCAATGTTCCGGTATATGAATTAATTCTTCAGCGGGAACATTCCATCCTAGCAAACGTGGTGGTCCTGCAGGTAAATATCTCGCTTCCCAATGAATACTGTCGTTGGACATCTCGATAACTCCGTTTGCCAGCCCCTCTCCTTGATACAGTTGGCTGTTTTATACCATTCCTTCTACCACCTTGAATCAACGAAACCTTAATCCACTAGCTTTGTTGGCTTCGTATGAGGATCAGCCGAGGATCATCCTCTAGTTATTCTAGGTCAGCAAGAACGTGCGTCAACGTCATAAAAGTTAATCACGATAATAGTCAGAATTTTTTTCAAAATCATAGAAATTTCGATTTAATCAAGAATGTTCCTTTGAATTTGATATATTATTTATTTCATATTTCATTTTTTAAAACATATAATATTTATTAAAACATTAGCTAATAAATAAATAAAAATATAGAAATATTTACTTCAATATAATATATTTATTTATAATTAAAGTTTTATAATTAAAAATTATTTCCATTATTCTCTAGATTTATATATTGCTATATTTAAATATATTTTTATCAGATATATAAAGATTATTGTCAAATAATTTTTAAATTAATTTGTAGTTTTTATTAATATTAATATTTTCATAAAGACATTTTCTTGTACCAGTTAAATAATCAGAAATATTAAATATATAATTTAAAATTAAAGAAATATTTTTAAAAAAATACGTATATAGAATATTAATATATTCATGAAATATCTTTAAAAAATCAATTCTAAGGACCAAAACAAATACAAAAATTAATATACAAAAATATAAGTTATGATTTATTATTAAATTATAAGTAATTAAAATTTGCATTATATGAAAAAAGATACAAATAAAATAAGATTTTATCTCTGTTACACTTTGTTTTCATTTAATACACAAAAAAAAAAAAAACTTAAATTGCTATTTAATAATAAACATTTTTTTCATATCAATTTTTATCTTTATTTTATTCTTTCTATAATAATCGATTCTCTAAAAATATTCCATGAACATATTAATTCTATAATAAAGTATTTTTAATAAAAAAAATATTATATTAAAATAAAAAGTAAAGAAAATAAAATATTCTTTGTATCTTTTTGCAATAGTTTGCAAAAGTTTTCAACCTGCATAAAATGTACATAATATTATAAAATAATAATATAATGTGTATATATATATATATATATATATATATGTGTATGTATATAATACTTTTACTTGTTTTTAATAGCTACATTCTGCCTTGTCTTTCTGTAGATTCATCAGTTAAAGTATATGCAGGAAAATATAATGATGTATCATTAGGATCCCGTAATCGTGGATTCGGTATTGTTGTTGATTTTGTTCCTAAACTTGTATATCCTTTATCGTATAATGAACAATAAGGTACATTATGTTTCAATAAAAATTTCCATACTTGATCATATGACCAATTTAAAATAGGATTTACACGAATTAAATTTGGCCAATTTGAATCAGTTGGAGTAAAGGCTTCTAAATTTTCTGAACCAGGATCACCTTTTCTCATTCCCATAAGACTTGCTTTTATATTTGTCCTTTCATTTAATAATGAACATAATGCTAATCGCATAGGACTTTTTTTTTTTATTAGTTCTAAATCATAGTATTGAACAGCTTTTTCCACAAACGAATCCACCTTTAATATACATATAAGTAAAATTCTTTAATTAAATGTCTATAAAAATAAAAATTAAATATTTTATCATATAGGGTAAAGTATTTAAAATAGATTGTTGAATAATCGCTTACAATAGAAAGAAAAATGTAAAATTTTCTTGATTTTGAAAAATATAATTTAATGACAATAAATTTTTTATAGATGAAATCATTTTGAAATATTCTATTGGAATAAAAAACCATATCATGTCATTTAAAAATATATTAAAATATATTAAAATTATATTAAATACCTTCATACACTTTTTCTATGTCTTCATTTACAAAAAATTTGTTAAAATTAAATATTTTTTAAATATATCTCTAAAACAAAGCAAGTTTGATTTAATACTTTTCTTTCTATTATAAAAAGTAAATAAATTATTCAGATAACTTGTTATAGATATTTCATTTTGAATATGCAAATTATATAAATATAAATAAATTAGAAATGTAATTTAATAATTTTTACTATTTTTTTTTACTTTACTATTTTTAAACTTACTTCTGGAAATGGTTCTGCTATTACATATAAGCATAATAATGAAGAGATATTTTGTAATTTTGTAATACAGGCAGCTAAATGTAAAACTACTGTGCAATCTTTTCCACCATTAAAGCTAATAAAAATTTCTTCTGGTTTATACCTTTTAAAAATATATATATTATAAAATAAAATAAAAATATATATATGAAATAAATTGTATGTACTAAATATATATAAAAAGTGAATTATAAAAAAATTTTAGATTTATTCCTATATTAAATGAAAATAATTTTATAACAAAATATTTTGTATAAGCTCAACATACTTACATTTTATAACATTGTTGCAAAATATCTACTGCACATTTTATATGTACTTCATTTTCAGCATCTTTAAGAACTGTTTCTGCTTGATAATAACTAAATCCATCTTTTAAATTTCGAATTTTTTGAATTGGTAAAGAATATAATAATTTTGCTTTTGCTTCCAAAACATCCTCTTTCTTTCCTTCTAATGTAATTCTTGTAAAAGAACACTCTGGTATTATTTGTGGATAACTACCAATATTAATTTTATCTTTCCAAAGCTTAACATGTTCATCTAAAATTTGTACTATTGATAACTCATTTAAATTAATATCTATTTGTTCAAAATATAAAGGAATATTTCCTTTTAATTGAGGTATAATTGTATCAATAGAAAATTCAAAATATTTTGGTGAGCCCGGTAATATGTATATATTTTTTACTTTTACTATGGCATATTTTTCTGAAAATTATTTTTTATAATTAATTTCAGCAATAAAAATTTTTTATTCATATAAATAATATAATATACTAATAATATTAAAATTTATTTAACATAAAATTTTAAGAATAATTTTGTATTCAATTTTTTTTTATTAAACAAAATTTACTCACTTGGTGAATATACGTAAATAAGTTCACAAGGTCGTGGCACAATAGTAAGACGTTGAGTTTCTTTTTTATGATTAGGAAAAAGATTTAAGTAGATATCAACTAATTCTTCATGTTGTTCAAGCTTTAATCCCAAACCTTTAGCTATAGCTTCATATGTTACATCATCATGTGTAGGTCCAACACCACCAGATGTAAATACAATAGAATATTCTTTGGAGAAATCAAGTACAGTTTTTGCAATTTCATCCACCTAACATAAAATGCTACATTATATGTAGTGAGAATTTAGATTTCAATAAGAACATACATAAAAATATATTTATATCTTAAAAATTGTATATTTTAATAAAATTTTAAAAAATATAACAAAATATTATTTTCTTAATAAAATAAATAAAAAATATAAAAATTTAATAAAATTTAATATTTATATAATTATATGATTAAAATATAAATATTTTATAATTTTCACACAATTATGAAAAACAAAGATTTTTTTAAAAAATACACACAATATCAAGAATCACTGTTACTTTCCGAAGTTTAATACCAGAAGCTTGTAATTTTTTTGCCAAGTATGATGTATTTGTATCTATAATTTGTCCACGTAGAATTTCGTCTCCTATTACAATTAAACCAGCAGTATAGACAGTTTCCATCATGAATGGTTTTCCTGTGCAGATTAAAATACATTTATATTTATGAATTCTTCATTTAAAATTTATGGAAAATTAAAATTATCATTAATCAAATAAGATATCATAAAGCTTTTTGACACATTTATTTATGTCCAGATAAATAAAAAGAGATAATTAGGTGATAAGAAACAAATCCATTAAGTTTATGTATTTAATTATATTTATTTGATAAAAAATTTGTTCATTAAAAACTTACATAATATAATATTTACAATATTTTTAATATATTGTATAAAATAAATGAATATTATATTGTTAATTAAATACAAAATATTATAAGTTTCAAACACTAAACTAAAAATATTGATCAAATTTGCATTTTGTCAACTAAAGAAGTTGGTATATCAGTTTGTACTAGTGCTATATTTTGCATCTTCTTTTTTTTATCTTGTTTTGCATTAGTTTTTATTTTTGATTTAGATTTATTTACTTCTCTTTGTAATTCTTGAAATTGTTGATCAATTTGCACTGTCTTATGTGTATTTCTCTTAGTTGTTTTATTTTTTTTCAAGTCCAACTATTAAAATGAAGAAAAATTGGATATATTAATATATTATTATATTAATTTATTGTATTCTATTGTCTTATTACACATATTATTGAAATCTAAATACATTTTATTTTTGTAGTTTATATTGTCTTAAAAAATTCACTTACTTTTTTTAAATTAATCATCACTTTTTGCGCTTTTGCTTTTAGTTTAACACTACGAACTGTTGCTACTTTAAACACATTTTTGTTCATTTGTTTCTTTTGTAATTTCTTGTTTTTTCCCATTATTTTCTGTAATATTATTACTTACATATATACCAAAATTATTTTCCATTTTTAATTTCTTCATTGCTGGCTCCTCGCCCATTAATATATTTTTGGTCAATAAAAATGATATACGAATCATTTCTTTACTTAAAGAAACATTTCTGACATAATGTAAATCAAGTAAGGAATTAGATGTTAATGTACAGCCAAGCTTTTTTTCTATTAATAATTGTGCCAATTTACAACCATTTTCTCCTTTATTTGTTTTTACAAAACAGTATAAATGAATAATTGGAGGTCGATAACAAATTTGTTTAATTTCATTTTCATTAAAATCAAAAAATACATCTAAAAATTCAATTGCAAGTGCTGGCAAATTCATTATTATATGTTCTATACCACTTTGATTAATAGCTCGCCTATTTAAAATATCAGTTTTAAAAATAGTTTTTAAAAAATCTCTACCATCCATATTAAAAGATTGAATATTTGTTTTAACTTTATTAGTGATGATATTTTTTTGTAACCATTTATAAGATTCAGGATTTAAGTCATTTGCAAATACTTTAATTCCTTTACAAGCAGCAGGAATAGCAAATGGTCCAACTCCAGCAAATACATCATATAAAACATCATTAGGTTTCATAAATGTTATTAAATTTTTGTGTTCTGTACTTAAGCGAGGATTCCAATAAACTTGAGAAAAATCTAACTCATATATATAACCATTTTCTTTTACTGTTGCAATGGTATTTTTATCACCTGCAAGGATTTCTAAAGTGAAATTTCTAAAAGTTGTATGAATAATATTTATTTTGTTCAAAACTGTTCGAACACTTGGAATTGTATCAAGATAAACTTGACCAATAATAGTTTTATATGGTAAATGTATATCACGTAGATTTAAATGCACAATATGACCAATTATGCTATATGAGGTTGGAACGTCAATTTCCTTAGGCAAAATAGCTCTTAATATATCATAAGATTGCCAGTTATCATATTTCAAAATTATTTTTGTTATTCCAAATTGATTGTACGTTTCTAGTAATTGCTTTTTTTCATCTTCTACAAAATCTTCAAAAGTTTGTATTAACAGTGGATTCAAATATATAATAGTTTCATTATCCATACTCTGAATTGGTTTAAAATTTTTTATTTTAAATAAATATTTTTTTACTATAGGTATTATATTTGATAGTTTTATACCATGAACTTTTAAAAATGGTAATTCAACAGTAGTTGTGAATGCAGTGCGATCCAAACATGTCATTCCTCGTACTGATTCCGGAGGAACCAGCAAAGAAGTCATTTTAGTATATAAACGATATTGAATCCAAACGTATTGCTTGATTAATGTAGTTAAATAATTACGCACAATCATCTATGAAATTATATAATCCCTTAATATGATGCCCTACAAAGAATTTCTAATTATCTCATTTAATTTGATAAATATATATATTATATATTTTTAACATAATTTATTTTATAATAAATTTAAAACAATATCAATAAAATATGAAGTATTAAAAATTTTCTATACTACATTATATTTTATTTTACATAAAATATTCATATATAAATGATTATTGTTATATCATATTTATATGATATAATAATTATTACTTTATTAATTATTAAACAATAACAATTAATAAATGATAATAATAATTACTATTAAAATATGTGGATGCTTCATTATACACATATTATTTCTTTTTATATTACATATATTATATATACATTATTATATAAGATTTATTATATATATAATTCAGCAAAAATATAAATATTTTATTTTTTTTTATAATTAAAATAATGCGAATAACTAGGATAATAAAATATTTTATAAAAGTAATTAGCAATAAAAATAATTTATAAAAATAATTTTGCAATAAAATTCCAATGAATTAAAATTTCATAATTTATTATTACTAAACAAAGTTGTTATTAAAATTTATAAAATAATAAATATAAAAATAAAAAAAAAATAAATTTAATTATATTAAAAAATTTATAATATTTATAATATTATATTAATATAATATAATATTGATCAACAACTAATCTATTTTTGAAAATTTATATTATTCCATGGAATATAAAAATATTGATAAACTTAAACAATTGTAATAGATCTAAAGAATAAATTTGTTTTTGAAATACATATATAACAATTTGAAAAATATAAAAAATAAATTTATTCTTTATAATAAATATAATTCTTTTTTATTCATTTATAATAAATAAATAAATGAATAAAAAACAGATGTAAATTTACCTTTTGTTTTTTTTTTTTTGAAGAACTAATGTACTTTGTAATTAAACAAAAGATATTCCATTGATTAAGTAGGGTTATCAACTACACGTTTTATTTGTATAATACGTGAATCAAGTTATGAGTAAAAATATATAAATGAAAAATATTTTTATATAAACTATTAATAATTTTTTAAATTAATAAAATTCTGATTTCAAATAAAAAATGCATAATAAATAAAATAATATTTCATTTAATAACTAAAATAAATAAAAATACATGCAAATACTTAAATACTTAATTATTTAATATTTGCATTGATTACTCTTCAAATATTTCCTTAAAAATTAGATGAAAATTAAAATTATACAAAATTAAAAGAAATATCGATTTGTACATTTCCATACAATTTTATGGTATATGGTTATGATTTCCATAAAATTTTATAATAATTCTAAATAATTAAATTCAAATAAATATATGTATTTTATTAATATTATTGAATTATATATATAATTTAAGAATTTTATATTTAAAATATATGTATATATACATATATATATTTTAAATATAAAATTCTTAAATTCTTATATATCAAATATAATAAATAACAAATTTTAAAATTACAAATGAAATTAGATAATTATTTTTTCTTTTTATTACAAATATAATTGCTTATAAAAATATTCAAATTGTGACAAAAATAATTATCTAATCATTTGTAATTTTAAAAATACACGTTTTATTAATACATTTTATTAAAACATTAATATATAATTTTAATTTCAATCTATATCTTTGTTAATTTTAAAATAATTATAAAAAAATAAATTTAAACTTCTTATTTTTCGAATATTGAATATTGAATTTTATAAATATGAGCAATTTATTTAACTAATTTGATATGATAAAATAATATTAAAAATTTTGTAAAAATATATGATATTATATGAAATTATATAAAATATATAGAATCAGAATATTTTTTCTGTCACAAAAATATTTTAATATTTTAAAAATTTACAATAAAATAATTAAAATAGCGATTTTTTTATAAAAATTAAGTATTGATTTTAATATTTTGATATTCAGATAAATTAACTGATTTTTTATTTTGGACAAATAATAAATTAACAAATTTTATATTTTTGTTATCTATATATTATATTATAAAATTGTATATAATATAATTCTCTTTAATGTATAATCCAAAAAATTCTAAAATAATTTGCTGATTTATTATTTGAACATAACAAAAAAATTGAACAAAAATACATTTTTATTTTTTCAAAAATACTTGAAAATTGCAAATCTAAGTTATCAAATTAAATTAATAAAAATTATATGAATATTAATAAACGATTTGGAATGAATGAAAAACAATACATATTTTTAAAAATAATAAATTAAGATATAAAAATTTAATTAATTTATTAATTTAATAATTTAATTTATAAATATTTTAATTATTTACATTTTAAAATAAATTTTTAAAATGTTCGAATATTTTTAACTAGAAATGTAATTGTGATTTCATTTAGTTTTTATAATATCAAAAATTAAATAAAATAATGATATTATATTTGTAAAATATAATAAATATTTTATCGAAATAAATTTAAATTCATTTTTTCTATAAATAATAAAAATATATTGTTAAAGTTACATATAAATTTATAAATTTATATATAAATATTTATAAGCAATTATATATATATATTTAAAATTATGAATATTTACAAATATATATATATATATATATACATATTGATATATATTCGAAAAATCGATTTTATATTTTATATTCTATACAACAACAACAAAAAGAAAAACAAACAAAAGTTAATATACAACAATATTAAAATTTATTTCTTAAATAACAAACAATTTATGTTTAACAATTTAATTTAAATTAGATAAAATGAGATGAAAATAGAATAAAATGGCAATATAATAGATCTCATATATAATTATACGAATAATATATATTAAATAAATACAAATTATTAATTAATATTAATTATATAAAAATTGTATCATTGTATATAAATGTTCAATTATTCAATTATAATTATATTATTTAATATAATATAATATAATATATTATATTTAATATAATTATTTAATATAAAATAATTCCAAAGAATTTTAAAATAAAATGTTATATAAAAAATAATTATTTTATTTAATATAATTTAAATAACTTTTCTTGCATAAATAAATCTTTATAAACAAAATACTAAAATATACTTTTATAAAAATAAAAAATAATATAATATAATAAAAAATATGATAAATAAATAAATTATTATTATTATGTATAATAACAATTCATTATTATGATGTATAAAAAATATTTATAATTATATTATCTATTTATAAATCAAAAGAAAGTAATTAATATTTGAAATGGTAATTTTATATTTTTTTCCTACGAATGTAATTTGTAGGAATTTACATTTATTTATTTTATTGAATAAATATAATAAAAAATTTATAAATCTAAAATACTATAAATTAGTAAAAAATAAAAATTATTATTTACAATAAATTGTTTTTTATATTTAATTAAACAAATATAAAAATTTTTATAAATACATAAATAAGTATTTTAATGATTTATATATATATATATATTTTTATAAATATTATTTATATTATTCAAGCTAAATATTTCAACAGAAATACAAATAATTATAATAATTCTTAATATAATAATATAATAATTCTTAAATATATATACTTATATATATATATAAAACATATTTACATTATAAAATATATATTTTGTGTTTTTATACTAAATAAAATATTAATTAAAATGTATATTGTGATTTGTTTTAAATTGCTTTTGAAATTGCCTTGCGAATAATATATTTATGAAATATTACACTCGTACAATTTTATTCCTGTATTATCTTCTTTATTAATGTGAAATAATTTATTTTATATAGAAATAGCTGTAGCTCTAACAGCTGCACTTAATAAAGGATTTGGATCTGGTTCTTCTGTTAAAATATTAACTTTTATCCATTCTCGTCGTTTATTACTTTGTCGTAAAGCATCAATAACTGCTTGTACATATAAACCATCTTCAAAAGATGATGCAGAAAATACTGGTTCTTTTATCCAACCTTTTTTATCTTCAACAGATTGGAAAGCTTCTCTTAGTGCAGCAATCATTTTCCTTAATCCTTTAATATATGGTCTTGGAATAGAATCAGCAATAGGAAATGATATATCATGTAAATTATCTATATCATGATATAATATTTCTTCTTGTCCATTACAACAACCATATAAATCTCCACCACGTGCAAGAAGATGATTACCTCCTCCACATATTAATATTTCTTGAGAAAGTTGACCTTGTAAATGATTACTTAATGTTGCTGTTACCAATGTACCACCACTCAATTCCATTTGAAAACTACAAAAATCTGGTGATGTTACATGTCTAATTCCATTTATATGTTTTGTAGTTTGAGTGAAAGTTCGAACTACAGCATGTACTCTTGAAGCACGTTGACCAATTAAATGAAAGATTAAATCAATTACATGACTTCCAACTAAAGCTAAAATTCCTCCTCCCATTGTATCATCACACAACCAATCATATCCTATAATAATAAACAAAATTATAATTGATAAATATTTTAATAATTTGTCATATTAAATAATATTCTAACCATTATGTAACAAACTACCCATGTGTACTCTAACTTCTATAACATTTACAGGACCTTTTAAATATCCCTCTTCCAAAGCTTTCTTCATATGAACAAATGCTGGTAAAAATCTTAAACTATGATTAACAATACTTATTAAAGAAGGATAATATTGTGCAGCTCGTACCATTTTTAAGGCTTCACTTTGACTTAAACCAGCAGGTTTGTCACATACAACATGTTTCCCTATTCCTAATGCTTTGACTGCAATTTGTGCATGTAAACTAGGTGAACACATAATAAAAATTAAATCAACATCTTTTCTAAGAAGTACATCATCAATTCGACTAGTATGAAATGGTATTTCAAGATCAGTTGCAACTTCTGACACTTCTGCTAATGTACGTCCCCATATAGCTTCAATTCTAAAACCTTTTTCTCTTAAAAAGGGAATTATTATTCTAACAATACTTCCTGTACCAAATACTCCAATTCCAGGTAATGTCATATTGTATTTTAATTTTTTTTATTGTTAATTTTTTTTATATATTTTTATAAATTATAGTAAAAATTATAGTAAATTACAAAAAATATTAATGATGTTAATTTTTTTAAATTTAAATTTTAAAATAATATTATTTTAAAATAATTTTATAATGTTTTTTTTTTTATAATATATATTATTCTTTAATTTAGCGCGATAAGAAATTCTACAACCATCATAACATTATACATTATAACAAATTTCATACTATACTATACGATTGATTCACATTTCAAAGTTGGTATTTCACGTATTTCATTTGTTCAAAATCAAATCTATATATAGATTATGTTAGAAAATCTTTATTTAAATAAAAAATTAAATAGAAATCATATTAAAGTAAATTAAAAATATGAATAACAAATAAAAAAATTAAAGATATAATCATTGAAAATTAAATATTTTTATTGATAATAAATTTAAATTTATTTTTAACAATTTTTTAACAATTTATTTTTGACAATTTTATTGTTAACAAAACGATTTGGATATATAAAAACATAATAAAATATCCATTATAAAAGAATTTTTTAATTAAATTCTTATAAAAAATAATATATTTTTTTATATACAATATGAACAGACCTTTTCAAAAGATATTATGAACAAAACATTAGATTTCATTTATACTTCTTTCTATTATTGATTTTCCGAAGAAACTCGAAATAAACCGAACATCAACGATGATTATATGTCAATCAGCAAGGTTGCCGCACAAATTTCCACATTAAGAATATTGGGGGAAATTGATATAGTTATTGTCATGACATATATTATAGTCAAATAGAAGTAAAGGAAGATATAACGGGTGTTCTATTATACTTTATCATTTTAAGGTTAGGTTAGTTAGAAATGTAACTAAAAAGTAACAATAAAAAATCCATAAATGTTTTTAATCATAACAATAATTATTATTAAACACGAATGAAAAAATCAAAACTAAGTTAAGCTAAGTTAACCATTTTCATGTTTTTAAACTAACCTAAATTTTAACAATATAATACAATAGGATACCCGTTATTTCTTCCCCCATTTCTTAATTTTCCCCACTATCCTCAATGTGAGAATTCATACGGCATCCTAGTCTGTCAGTTTCATTTGCGCAAATATGATGTGTGGTTGCTGTCATATCCGCTCTATTTAATCAAATATTTAAATATGTAAATATGCAACAAAGTTATATAAATCAAAAATCATAATAATATTTTATTATTTTAAGCTTTTGTATAGTAATATAAATCTTTAAAGTATGTCGGAAATTCGTAAAAGAACAATTGGAAATACATCAGCAGAAACGCGGGATGTCAGTGATGATCAGGTAAATACATATTTTTTGTTTTTCAAAATTTTCAATACTACATTCTTCTTTAAATTTTTGAAAATTTTTATTAAATTATTAAGTTTAATTGATTTAGAATTGACCTTTTTTCATATTATATGCGTGTATATATATATATATATATATATACAAAATAGCTGTCAATCATTATATAAATTATATATAAATATATAATAAATTAATGAATGATAGCTATTAACATTAAATCATTGTATATATGATTAAATCAAACTGCCATATTATTATTATATTTATAATATATTTATAAGTGTTTTATGTATAATTATTTCTTTCTATTATTACACATATATTAATCTCTTAATATATATGAGACTTTTCATATATACTAATTATGTATATTAATTATGTTTTTATATTCTGATTATGTAAATATAAAAGTAAATATAATACATATATTTTAAAAAATATAGCAATGATTTTTAATGTTATTAAACTTTATAATAAAACATATTAATTTTTTTTTAATGATTTAAAGTATTATTCCTCTCATGGAATTATAAATAATTATAATTTTTTATTGAATTCAAGAATTTATTGAAATATAATATAGATCTTTTCCATTTAATTATTTCTATATAATTATTAACAAATAGTTTGGATTATATTCTATAGAAAGAAGATGTAGAATCTGAAGATGATGCAAAGTTGGAAGTTGAAGAATTGACTAAAACTTTACCTCAAGGAACAGATCATACTCCGCATATTTTGGATTCAATTCTTTCAGGCTTATCTGATCGGTATAATTTTTGAAAATAATACTTATAAAAAATATAACAAATATTAAAAATAGTAAACTAATAATAAGTATTAAAAATAATTTTTATAGCTGGAAGAATTGGGTAATTAGAAGTATTTTTACTCTGTTTATGATTGCTGGTTTTTGTGGTATTATTTATATTGGACCATTAGCTTTGATGGCCACAGTAAGTTTTACATATTAATATTATAAGTATATATTTAATTAAAAGTAATTTGTCTTGGTTTGTTTTATGAAATATTTTTTTCAGACATTAATTGTACAAGTAAAGTGTTTTCAAGAAATCATTAATATTGGATATGCAGTTTACAGAATTCATGGTTTACCATGGTTCAGATCTCTATCATGGTATTTCTTGATTACTTCCAATTATTTTTTTTATGGAGAAAATTTAATGGATTATTTTGCTGTAGTAATTAATCGTACAGTAAGTTTGAATAATTTTAATCTGTAATAAAATTAATTAATTAATATAATATTTTTAATTAATGTTTTATGTTAAGATATATTTTATATCATTTTATATAATTAAATTTAATTAAAAATTATATATATATAAATTATACATTATTAGTTTATTTATTGATATGAAATCAATAAATAAAGCTTCTTGAAGCATTATATACTTATGGTTACCTATATGGTTTCTAATTCTCTTTTATAAGGTTTCCCATTTAAGTTTTAATTTTAAATTAATTATGTAAAAAATTTATATCAAACTAATGTTATTTTATATTTGCTTATATATATAAATATCAGATTATAAGTATTATAATCAACAAATATATTTTTTATATTTTTTATTTTTTTTTTTATATTCAATCAATATTTTATTATTTATTATTTATTATATTTATATTTATATATAATATTTATAATCTGATATATATAAAATTAATTCTATATTCCTTTATATTTTGTTAAATTGAAAATTAATAATATTTTTTTTTTTTTTTATAGGAATATCTACGTGTACTTGTTACATATCACCGTTTTATTTCATTTTGTCTGTACATTGTTGGTTTTGTATGGTTTGTATTGTCACTTGTAAAAAAATATTATATGAAACAATTTTCTCTATTTGCTTGGACTCATGTTGCTCTACTTATTGTTGTGACACAAAGTTATCTTATAATTAAAAATATTTTTGAAGGCTTGATCTGGTAAATTTTTATATAAATTAATATCTATTTCATATTTTATTTATTTTATGATAATATATATTTATCTGATATAGGTTCATTGTTCCAGTTAGTATGATAGTGATAAATGATGTAATGGCATATATGTTTGGTTTCTTTTTTGGTAAAACACCTTTAATTAAATTATCACCAAAAAAAACTTGGGAAGGTTTTATAGGTGGTGGTATTTCAACTGTTTTGCTTGGCTTATTGGTAAATTTATATTTAAATTCTTTTAAATTAAATATCATATATTCAATTTTTTAAACATAAATCTATATAAAATATATTTCAGATTTCATATATTATGTGTCAGTATCGTTACTTTGTTTGTCCTATTGAATATAGTGAAACTTTGGGACGAATGACTATGGATTGTGAACCATCTATTTTATTTCAACCTCAAGAATATACTTTGCCTAATAGTTTACAAGTTGTATTTAAAATGGTAATATATTAAAAGATCAAATAATAATCTTGAAATAATATAATATAATACAAATACATAAATACATAAATCATTTAATAATTTTTTGTACAGTTTAGCGGAAAATCGACCATAACTTTGTATCCATTTTTACTTCATTCATTATCAATGTCAGTATTTAGTTCCGTAATTGGACCTTTTGGAGGCTTCTTTGCTAGTGGTTTTAAGAGAGCATTTAAAATTAAGGTAATTAAATTATTATTCACAAAAAAATTTCATAATAATTTTATTTCATATAATTAAAGGATTTTGGAGATGTTATTCCTGGTCATGGAGGAATAATGGACAGATTTGACTGTCAATATTTAATGGCAACATTTGTAAATGTCTATATATCTTCATTTATTCAAACTGCTTCACCTCAAAAACTTTTGCAACAGGTAAATAATAAATTTTTTATCATTTATCATTTTATTTAATAATTCTATAGATAAATAATATATAATTAAAATTATTTAAAAATCATACTTGAATTATTATATCAATGTAATTAATATTTTATATTATTTTTTGAATAATTTAATTACATTAAATATAAATATATTTATATTTGTATTTATAAAATTGGATATATAGTTAATTTATACATATTTATACATATTATACATATTTAGTGAACTAAATATTATCATTTTCACATGTTTATATTATTAATATTAATAATTTTTTTATATTTTTTATATTTTTTATTTTATATGATTTTTTATAAATAAATAAATGTATAGAAAACATATAAAACATTTTTTTTTAAATAGAATTATATATTTTTTATATTACAATTGATATAATTTAATATTCTTCAAAAAAATATTAATCTATTTGATCAAAAATCAACATAGGAAATATTTTACATTGAAATTTGTAAAATAAATAAAATATTTCATAAATCTATAATATATTTAATTATATTTCTGCTTATCATTTTGGTTTCATTTTATATTAAATTATTAATATTAATATTGATTAAAATAATTAATGTTATAAAATATTTTTTGTAATTATTTGAAGTAGAAGAATTTTTGCTGATTTTAATAATTTTTTTTTTTAATAAAAAAAAATTAATATTTAGAACAATTTTTTGTTATATAATTGTTAATCAGTTATGCTTACTTATATGTACAGTCATATATATGTATAAAAGAAATTCTATATAATAGTAATAATTGTTTTTACAAATATCTCAAAAATTAAAACTAACTAATAATAATAAAAATAATAATAATATATAAAGAAAAAAATTATTTGAAAATCTTGATCCTTTATAAATTATGATATTTAAAAATCATAAAAATGTGAAGATGCTTCTATTCTAAATAATTATCAAATTAATATTTATAATTTTTAATTATTCTCTAATTTATATAAATCTAATTATAATTTAAATTCATTCTAAATTAAAGAAATAAGATATTTAATGTGAAGAATATTTTTACCAATATATATATATATATATATATATATATATATATATATATATATATATATATATGTCATCTTATCTAATTATACAAAATATTAATGATTTTAAAAAAAAATTGATATAAAAATATTTCTTGTAATATATATATTTTCATTTTTTAAAAAATATTTTTTTACGTTATCATAATTGAGATAAATATATAATGATTATCTTTAAATGGATTATCCTATATCAGATCTATATCCTATAGATTTTTTAATTCTTAACAAAGTTTATTTATAATTATACATATTATGTATGAAATTATTTTATGCACAGGTTTATAGCTTAAAACCAGAACAACAATTACAATTGTTTCAAACATTAAAGGATTCACTAGAAAACAGAGGTTTGTTAAATATTTATTGATGTTCTAATATTAATGATGATTATTAATAATCAATGGAATTACTTTAAAATAGCAGAAAGTGTTAGAAATATTATTTCTAACATTTATTTGAATGTGCAATGTATATGTTTATACAATAGCATTAACAATATTAAATACAATACATATAAACTACATATAATAATATTAATTATAAAGTATACTAAATTATGATGATAAAGTTTATTTTATAACTAGAAATTAAGAAACATTAAACATTTGTAGTTTTTTTGCATTCCACACCAAACAGTCCATTTTTTACCAAAAATTTTTATTAAACTGTGATGATGATAAAAATTTAATCATATTTTTTTTATAATAATTAAACCAAAGAATATCATGCATACATTATATTTTAAAAAACTTCCAGTTTATTATAAATATTTGAAACATTTATCAAATATTTTTTTAATGTTTTTCTTCTAATAAATTATAAGATAATAATGGATTTATCCAAATTTAAATATACATTAAATCAATCAGAGATCTCAATATACTTATATATTTTTAATTTTTATTATGCATTTAATTATTCTATTAATGTATTTAAATTGTTTTCATAAATATTATTTCATCTATACAATGTGAGATTATTTTGAATTTAATACTAATTATTTAAATTTTCAAATGCATTATTTTTCATGTAAAAATATTTCTTTAAATTGTTACTAATTATATATTAATTTGTTTATAATTAATATATATTGATTATTTGATAATAAATCATAATAAATTTTAATATTTTTATTGTAATCAGTGCCATGTTATCATTTGCATTTTGAAAAATATAAACATTTCTGACATTTTTTAATATTAATTAAACATTTTCTTTGAAGAATATAATTCAAAAGGAAAATATGTATTATTGTATTTCATTATCAGATTGTTTGACATTTTCATTATTGAATAATTATTAAATATCATGGTACTGAACTTAAATAAAACTATTTTAATTATATTCAAAAATAAAAGATAAACAAAGAACTTCTGTTTATCTTTAATTTTATTGGAAATAAAAATTAACTGGAAATGTAATTGTTTTTCACAATAAATATTTTTTTATTACTTTTTCTTAAATACTTTTTTCATGAATAATAATATATAAATAGAATGTAATTATAAAATTTTGATTTAAAATATACATATTTTATAAAATATTATGTTTAAATTAAAATTATTTTATAATATAGTTAAAATTGTGCCAATTGTTCATAGAAATAAGTAATTTATATTTATACATGAAAAATATCAATATGGCACAACTAGTAACATTGTAATATGATTACATTACATTTCCAATTGAAAGCTTATATTTTACATGATTAATTTACATATATTACATAATTTATATACTTTATAAAAAAAGTTTTACAATGTACCTAACTCTAATTAAATACTTATACTTTCTTTTATTGTTAAATGTTACTTATATATTGTTTCAATATTGGGAGATATAATGTTAAAGAAATTTATGTATAAAAAATAAAAATAAACAAATGCAAGTATATTTATTTAATAGAGAGCATAATAAGATAAGTATATATAGATGAAAAAAATTTTATGAAATAATAGATATATATGTTATTGTAACTATGAATTCTTAATTAAAAGTAATTTAAGTTTAAATATATAATATATTTATATAGTAATTGTATATATATATATATATATATATATATGAAAAAATTTTTCTTAAATACTTTAAATAAACTTCTTGAAAATGTTATTTATTGCATATTTCTTATATTTTATTAAATCCAATATTTATATTAATTTTTAATATATTTTTTTGATATATTTTTTTTTACATATATAATATGCAAGTCAAAATGATCATAATTTTTAATTCTTTTTTTATCATACTGAAATATAAATAAAACTTTGCAAAATATTTTTTCATGAAAAAAATGAAAATTTATAATTTAATGCATTTAAATAAATTTAAATATAGAATAGTTATAGAATAATCTAACAAAAAATACGAAACATATAAATGTAAAAGAAAATATGTTAATTGAAAATCAAAATTATATATATTAGAGATATGCATTATACATTTATAATAGAATTTTGATTATCAGAATTCGTATTAATAGAACATTTGACAAAACTTTTAATTAATAGAATATTTGATTATTTGAATTGTCTAATTATAAGAAGTAAGAAATATTTTATTCTAAGAATTATTTTGATTACGCTTCTTTTTTCTTTTTTTCTCTGATATAATCTATAATCTTATTCTTCGTTTATTCTTTATATGATAGATTTTTGAATTATTAAAATTTAAAGATTACAATGATGTTCATGTAATCTTACTCACATATATTAAAATAAAAGCGTATCGTTTTATTATAAAATTTGAAACATTTATTATAACATGATAACATGATGACCTATAATTAATGATATATAATTTATAAATTAATTATCTGTGATATAAAATAAAAAGTGTACTGAAATTCATCAAGTAAATATTATTTACCATCAAAAAATATTATTATTTTAAATGATATACGTTTAAATGCAATATTTAAATGATATCATGTAAGATCATATAAGATAGAGATAATGAAAAAAATTATTAAATTTGATTCAAAATTTATTTATTATTAATATCTGTTATTTATTTATTATTAATATAATAAATGATCTTTAATATAGATTCAATTTATCGATTGTAATATTTTTCTTCTGAAATCTATATTTTTTATCTATATTTATTTATATTTTACTATATTTTTATAAATTAAGATAAATATTTAAATTATATATTTTGGATGAAATATATAAAATTCAAAAGGATTTAGGATCAATCAATATAAAATTTCGAGATATTAATGAATAAATAAATATTATGTATTAAATTTTCTACATGGATATTGACGCATCATTTTTATAGAAATTATCAAATATTTAAAAATATCTCGATATCTATGATGTTCTATATTCAATTTTCAATTGCTTTCATGAAAAATCATAAATACAACCTTCTAAATGTAATAAAAATGTTTAAAATTTAAAATTTTCTTAAAAATGTCGATAAGTAAGATATTGAAGGTATCAATATATCAATTCTGATTTTTCGATTATGTTCAGTCTCTATCAATGTTTTATAGTCAATGCTGTTACGATAATAAAATAAATACGTATAAACACATTTATTTATATTTATATATGTGTGTATGTGTATGTATATGTGTATAATATATATTAATATTCAATTGAATTTAAATTTCTAGTGTTTTATATGAATTTAACATGTCTGATCATTACGTTGGAAAAGGTTATACACCTTTACCGCAAAATATAAGCAATACTGATACTGAAGATGAAGAAGATTATTTGGCACAATCAAGTGAAATTCCAAAAGATCATGTTGATGATACGCAATTGGTATAATGAAATTTATTTTTTTTCTTTACTAATAAATCAGAAATATAAATAAATAAAGAATAAAATCGATAAGAATCAATATATTTGAATATTTTTATTTTTATTAGTATATTTTTAATAATCATAATTTTATTAATTATAGAATAAAAAGATTATAAATTTTATAAATAATATAAAATATGAATTAAAAATTAAAAATATGTAATAAAAATTCACATAAAATTGTAGCAATCAACTGTTATCCTTGAAAATGGAATATATTATCCACTGGATGAAACACGGAATTTAGAAAATCGTACAAAAAATGGACAAAATATGTTGAAATATTATAGAGATGATATACCAATAATGGTTGTTGAAGGCAATAATCAAAATGATTTATGGAAAAGACATGATATGTCTCTTTTATGACGATTGTGTTTGGTTGCTTCTATATTATTATGTGTCATAACAATAATTATATTTCTATATGTTTTACCATGTGATAATTCAATGGTATGCCCTTCAGTAAATGATCCTCAGTCATCTATATCTTGGGATAAAACTTTACAAGGAATAGGTAAGTTGTATATAAAAAATTTTTGTATTAAATAAAGACCTGGTTTAATAATATTAAATTTAATGATATTAAATTTAATTAAATTTTGATAAATTTATTACAAATACAATATTATTCTAATTTTTTTTTAATTTATCATTAAAACAAGATTTCAGAGAAATTTAAAAAAATATATTTTTGTTAATTTTATTTAATCTGATATAAATGGAAAAAATCATTAAAAAAAATTTTAATCTCTATTAAAACAAAAATACATAATATTAAAACAATTCTTACATATATAATCTACAAATATAATCTAATCTAAATTTAATTACATTTCATTGCATTTCCATATTATCAGAACATATTGCTATTTATTTATTCTAGCTATTAGCTTATTTATTCTATTCTAGTTTTTAGCTAATAGATACAGATTAAAAGAAATCATACAGATTAAAAGAATACATATTTGCAAACACATAAAATCTTTGAAATCATAGATCACACATAATTTTTTTTTATTTTATAAAAATTAATAAAAATATGCCATTTTATTAAATTCTCTTGATTGAAATACATATTTAAAGTTTTAATATAATATTTTTTTATTAATTTCATAAAATTCTAATTAAAAAAATATAATTAATACTTTATGTAATTATATTATGTTATATAATATCATATAATACAAATTATATTTTTTTATTTATACATATGATATAAATTTTATTATCAATAATTGTATTAGATTATAAAAGTTTATATGAAAATATTTTCATATTTTATAAATATAACTATGAAATAGAAATTGAATAGAGATTTTTTTACATTTATTAAATATTATGGATATTTTATTATTTTTTTATTTTAATATTAGCAATATTTATTATTTTAATTTTATGGATGTTTTATATAATTGATCATATAAATAAATATTAATTAATATTAAAGAAAATATATTAATAAAATGTAGAGAATTTAATATAATAATAATAACTAATAATTATTTTTATTAATATTAAAATTAAATTAAATTGAAAAATTATTATTACTAAATTATTATTATTATTATATTATTATTATTATTATTATAGTCTTATAATATAAAAATGTTGATATTTAATTATAGAGAAAATTTCATATAATTTTGGTAATTTAAAATATTGTAAATTTTGAAAATTTGAATATTTATATAAGATTTTAAATAACTTTTTTTTATGTATAATTGCCGTTCAGCTTTAGTTTTCAAGATGTTTGCAAAAAATGATTATCTACTATACATCGAATTTTGTTTATATATTTATATTGTTTATATGTATATATAATAATATATACATTAACATATAATTTATATAAATATTTTATATGAGTATTTTATTTTAATATTTTATTTTATTTTTTATTTAATTTATTATATTTTAATTTATTTATCCAGAGTAATTTTTTTTTTACTTTACCAGTTTCATTGCCAATGTGATAATTTCCTCGTTATTAATCATTTCATATTTTTTTATATTTCCTATAATATTTTATGTAAAAATATTATATAAAATATATATATAATAATAATATCTGGATAATTTCTCTGGAATATATAATAGTAATATATAATAATATATGTATAATATATATAATAATATATAATAATAATATAGATTCCACTTTGCAAGAATACAATAAATGATCTAGAAATGAAAACAAGAATTGAGTTGCTAATTGTCTAAATTTAATACAGAATTCTAGCCTATTTCCTTCATACTTTATAAAAGTGTAATAAGGAAATTTAGAAATGAGAAGAATTGCATGTAATTTGCAAATTGTCAATTGACTATCTTATCCTAACTAAACTATGCAAATTATTTAAAAAAATATTTTATACAAAACTTATTGTATTTCTTCACTTATTATATGAAAAACATCTTATGATGACTATCAAATTTGTCTAAATAAAGGCAATTTTAAGATTTCAAAATATTTTTTGCATTTTTATATGAAAAAAATTATGTTTTTATTATTTAAAAATTATAATCTATTTTAAGATGAATTTATGAATTTAATTATTTCTATTAATCTTTGAAAGATATTTATTTATTGTTAATATTCACAATTATTTAAATTTTGATTTATATATAGTTTTTTCCTCATTGAGATTTTCATCATTGAAGTTATTATCATTATCATATTTATCATTGTTGTTATTAAGATAATGTATAATACGATTTATTAATATATATATATTTTTTTACATAAAATATCTATTATTAGAATTATTATTTATATTATCAGCATTTTTAATTTTTTATGTAGCTACATAAATTAAAAAATTTTTTGAAAAGATTGACCATTTTTAATGATATAAATGCTTGTGTAAGGAATATCTTCAACAAATTAATTGTGATATTTTTTTGAAAGAATGGAACTATCATTAAGGAACAAACTAAATTATTGCATCAATGTACAAATTTTTTTCAAATATAAAATAGGATTGACTATTTTATATTTTATTTTTTGCAAATACATTGAAAATTATATGATAATTTAATGCACAAGAAAAAATTATTTAAAATTTTATTCTATATTTTCATATGTAAAATTGACTAATTAGCTTATCTTTTATTATAACATATTTTTAAAAAAAGAGATTCTTTTTTTCTATTATAGAGATAATTATTTTAATTTAAATTGTTTTTAATATTATTCTAAAAAATTAATAAAGTAATAATTAATGCATGGTTACATATTTTCAGAGTTACATGGTCCTATCTCCATTATACATGGAAATCCATCAAGTCTTATATTCCTGGTTCGTGGACAACAATATAGAGGAAATAATACAAATAATAATCAAGGTCAGATATCAGCAGAAGGAGGAGGAATAATGTCAATGCAAGGAAATAGTGGTTTACCATTATGGTTGGTTTCTTTAAAACGACTACCTACTGAAATTGATTGTATTTCAGTCGATACAGATCAATCTGGAAAACCAGACTGTATAGTAGTTGGAAATCAAGGCCTTTTGGCTAGTATTGAACCTATTGCAGGAACTATACATTGGAGTTCAAATATTCATACATTTGAAAAATTACCTTTAATTTTATCAGATGTTGATTCAGATACAGTAGAAGATTTTTTAAGTATAGAAATAGCAACGAAAAATAATTTTGTTCTTTTATCTGGTGCAACTGGTCATCTTTTAGGACGATATTCACCTAAAAATTGTTCATCTATTGATATAAATAATCATTTTAACGATACTATATCTTATATTTGCTATAATAATAATGGAAAAAGTAAGTATAAATTTAATTATGAATGTAAAATACAAATATAATTTAACTCTTTGCACTCCGGGCCTGTTTCGCTCGATCCAACTAGAAACTCCAAACAATTCGAATCGCGCGTTCGGTGTATTCGGTGGAATTTCTTACAGTTTATTTATGATTTCACTCACAAATTAACGCTTTTAATAAAACTTTTATATTTTAATATTTTATATATTTTTATATATAAAGAAAAAAAATTATTGAATATTAAAGTCTATATTGTTGTGCGATATTTTACGAAGCAATCACCAAGATGCATCTTCGATTTATATAGTACTTTTTCTTCTAATTTTTTATTGCATAATTATTTGCTTTGCGCACTATTTCATTAATAAGTTCATTAATAAGAAATAGTTTTAAAAAAATTTAATTGTCATTTGTATTCGAAGATATTTGCAGATTTTTCATCGAGTAAATTGTATTCTTTACGGTATATTTTCTGATTCTGTTTATATTATCCATTTGAAATTTTCTGTATCTTCTGCGATATCTTCATTTCAACTATTGCTTTCACATTCATTATCTATTATTCTTATTTTTTTGCCTTTTTATACTTTTTATTTCATTTCCATGTTCATTATGATTTTCTCTATCGTTAATTTCTTTATGAATAGAAATAATTTCGTCATTAAATAACGAAAAATCAAATTCATCTTTACTTGAGCTAATTTCATTAATTTATTTCATGCTTACAAAACTTAAAAACTTTGAAAATAATATTTCTATTGCCACGACTCAAACTCAGAAGATGTCGTCTGACCCGCTATGATCTAATTTGAAATAAAAAAATCTATTCATTTAATAAAATATTATTCTATATCTCATAAGTTTATATGTAAAGAGCTTAGGAACCTATTTATGAAGTAATATTTTAAAAAAATTAAACATAAATATATTATCGCCGCATTAATGCAAATGATTATTTTCCGAAAAATCACCGCTGGATTTACGGCATTAACTCAAGTGATAACCGAGAGTCACTGTTGGAGTGCAAAGGGCTAATTATCAAAATTTAAATATTAAAAAAGAAAATTATTAAAAACATTATATTTTGTTTATAACTTTGTTATTAAATCAATTATTATATATATTTCTTTGTTAATTGTTAATCAATTGTAAGATAAAAAAATTAATATATTAAAAATATATTATTAAAATTATTAGAAATATTAATATATTTTCTGTATAGAATATTCCAAAGTACATGGAGTATATACATATATGTATACAATCATGTAATTCTACTTGTGAAAATAATTTAAAAATTATTCAATTTTTATCTATTTTTCAATTAAGTCAAGTCAAGTCCTCTTTTTCAAATAAATCAATTTTTTAAATTTAAATAATTAGCTAATTCTCAATTAGATACAAATGAATATGTGATTATTTTATACGTGGAAATATAGAATAAAATTTTATTGTTCATATTTTTATGAATTCGAAATTAAACATTTATGATCAAAGAATCATATAAATGATAAATTTCTAAATTTAATTTTTTCGAAAACTAATTTTTAAAAAAAATTTTTTTTTTTCATAATAAATATGATATTGTATATTTTTGATTTTATATTGATGTAATGTTAAATCAATTTAATAACTCTTCAAATTATGACCAATGATTTTGAATTTAGAAATAAGAAATCTTATTGTGATAAATTGTTTTATTTATATTTTGAATTAACTTAGAATGAAATGTTACTAATTATATTAATAATTATATATGATATTATTATTAATATAATACTATTAATTATAAATAATTTCACACAGAATTTTATTGTACTTGGATATCAATTAAATAATTTATTATAATATTATTTTCCTTTATTGATTTCATATTTCTAAATTCAAGATTATTTCAAGAATATAGTATGAGGAATTAAATTTATTTGAATGTTATAACAATATGAAATTAGAAATATATAGTAATATATAAAAAATGAAGATTTGATTTTTTATTTAAAACAATATTTGTAACATATAGTATATTAAAAATTAATTTAATAAATTTAAAGATTAACTTTTCATTTTTTCATTAGATTATTAAACGAAAAATCATGATGACATCATAAATGTGATAAAAAATTTTACATTTTATTTTAAATTTATTTTATTTTTTATTTTATACAGATGTGATTAAAACTATGACTATTAAAGGATTATTACATATTATGAAATTATCAGAATATAAAAAAAAATTGATAATGAAATCAACAATGACATTTCGAAGATTTAAGACTTTAAAATTCAATGAGAAGAATAAATGGAATCCTACACCATATCACTATTTATCCATTGAAAATAAAGGATTATGTCCAGGAGAATTTTGTAAAGCTATTGTAAATCTAACATTACAAAAACATGGAAATCAATCAATAATAATATGGGATCACGTTAATCCTAATTCTTTTGTTTCAAAACCAACTTTCTTGGTTATGTCTGAAAAACCTTATACTTCGGGATTTGCCATTAAGTTTTGGCAATGGATTAATTCAACATCTGAACATATAGAAAAAGTATCTATTATTACAGAAAGAAGACTAATAGAAAGAGTATTAATAGTTTTTGTAAATTATACTGATGTGCAAATTAGAAATGCCAGTCAAACTGATATTATTCAATTATGTCGAAATGCAGATTGCCAACCAAATTTGAATTTACGTACTCGTTTTAGTTCAATTAAAATTGATTATATTGATGAAGATAGATTTCCAGAATTAATAACATATTGGTCTTCATATGATATAGAAGCAACAAAGATACTAACATCAAAAGTGCAAGTTGTAAAATTAAATTCACTTATAAATTTGCCACATACAAATGTTTAATTTCTGATTTAGTGCTTATTATTTTATAGAAATAGCTGAAAATCGTTTATAAAAACTGATTCTTCAATTCTATGACATAAAAATATTAATAAAAATTTTAATAAATCTAAATAATATAAACATTTCAAAAAATATTTATTTCATTAATATATTTAAATATAATAACATTATAGTAGATTAATAAATTATATCTGGCTATAGATTTATTATAACTAGTCAATACTTGATAGTAATGTAATAATGAATAAATGCCTAAATATATACATATATATATTTAAAATGATTATATACATTGTGTGGATATATGCGAATGAATGAATAATAATTTTCATTTGAATGAATAATAATGAACAATTACTGTTATAATTGTTAATATTTATATTTTAAAAGAATTCTTTTGTCTCTAATAGTGCCTTGTAAAAACTGTATAAAAAATTATAAATAAATATAAAATTTGCAAAGTAATTATACATTATTAAAAAAAACATTAAAAGTTTTCTATGATTAACAAAATTTTAAAAGATATAGCAAAGTTTCTTTTCTAATATTATTTAAAAATGTATAAGAAAAATTTTATTTAAATTTATTAAATTTATATGAATTTCTTAATAAAAAAATTAATTTTTTGCATATAAATATTAGTATATTATAAATTATAAATACTAAATAAAAATCTCATTCTAGTCATATGTACTTATTTATTATTTTTAATCATATTATTATTTCCTAATTTATAATTAATTTTATTTTCGTTATAAATATTTTCTAAAATTTAATAAAAATTGCATTAATTTCTAACTTTAATTTATATAATATTATTTATAAAAATATTTAGATATTAACATGTACTTAATTTTAACAATATATATATATTTATTAATTATAGAAGATATATATATATATATTATATATATTATCTATAATATATATATATATTATATAAGAAATATATATATATATATATATATATATATATATATATATTTATATAAATATTAATATTAATTATTTATATATAATTATAAAAACTTTAAATTTAAAGTTAAAGTTTTTTCAGAGTATTTATTGTACTTTACAAATATGAGCAACTTATTTTTATTTAACTAATTTGTTATAATAAAATAATATTAAAAATTAAATAAAATCAGAATTATTTTTAACATCATAAAAATATTCAGACACTTTAAAAATTTATAATAAAATAATTAACGAAAATTAAATATTGATTTTGATAGGTTCTTCACATTTTATTTTACACAACATTTTATGTAATCTATTATCTATTAAAAATTATGTTTTATTAACAATATTCAATATTTTATTCCTATTGTAGATGGAATTTATAAGTACATCCCAAAAATATGAAAATATATTTCTCAAATAATTTCAAGCAACATTTTTTTTTGTAAAAACTTTCGTTATCGTTAATAACTTTCAGCTTCGTTAACAAGTTATTAATAAAAATTAATAATAACAAAACGCATAACCTAGTCGAATTGCGATAGTTGATTATATATTATCAACCAAATCCAAACAAATACAAGAAACATATATGAAAAAAATATATTGGGATATACTATCAATATATGATTGTATAATTGCATATATATATTCAAGATAAAACAGATCTGGATTGACATAATTTTTTTCCCAGAGAAATACGAAATGATTAATAATAGGAGAATTGGTATATTGTTAGTAGAGATCATAAAGAAACGATAATAAAAAAATCTAAAGTCTAAAAGCGAAAATTATTTGAAATGTACTTTTAGTTAAAATGAGATATAAAACAATATAAATCGAATTAATTTTTGACAATCAAGTTACTATAATTATTAATAATGTTGATTTCTTAATTAATTAGAAGCTAGTTCTCATCTATTTGCGATTGACAAAAGAACTTTTAAAGAAAGATAATTTATATTTAAATATTAATATAAATTTTAAGTAATATCTTTAATTAAAAGTGTAATCATGTATATATATAATAAAAAAATCTATAACATAGATTGTGTAATAGTAATCTGATTTATATTACGTTTGAATTAATCGAAAGAATTTCAGTATATTGATTAGATAAAAATAAAATAAAAATTATAAAAAATTAACTTTTTCTATTATATAATTTTTTTTCACTCGTAGCATCTTTAAGTTTTAACCGTTATTATTGTTTAATCGTTATTATTGTTTGATGTATTATGTTAATAAATCTTAATGAATTAAGTTCCCTTCTTCTTTACAATTTTAATAACTTTTAAATATATTGTTGCTAAGCCAATGATACAACAGTGATATGAGTTTTAGTATCTGTATGATGTCATACTTATGATCTATCTATTTATATATAATATACATATATATACATATATATCTATTTATATATATATATATATATATATATATATATATATATATATATATATATAAAAATTATATGGAGTTTAATATCCAAAATATATCATAGAAATATATATTAAGTGTAAATTAATATCATTATATTTAATATGTATTCATGCAAACTAAGACATTTCTCTTTCAAATCCGCAAAATACAAACAAAATACAAAATAATTCTTGAACAATTAAAATGATAATAAATACTAAATACGAGACATATTTTGAGTACTGATATACAAATGATGATATCTAGTGTACATTCTGCTATAGATATATACAAAATAATATATGTATAGGTGAAATTCAATATATATAATATATCAGTCATTCAATATATATAATATAATTCAATATAATCATTATTTTTTGCAAATATTCCAAAACTAAGACCGATTGATAATTGTGTAAAAAAGAAATTAAAATGATTTCATAATATATTTCAATAAGATGAATGAAGAGGAAGCTATTTGATAGATTGATTAATAATACATTTCTAATTCGTAAATTAAACAAATGTATTGTATATGTAATATGTACATGCAAATACATGCAAATTTGCATATACTATGCAAATTTTTTTTTTGCAAATTCATTCTAAAGAAATAAAATTGATTTCTTGATAAAAATTTATACATTTTTTAATATTTTATGTTATTTGCGAACTATAAGAAATAAAGAAAAGATTTTTAAGCATAAGTTATTTCTTTTAATATCGTTTAATAAAAGATTTATTATTATTATCAATTGTTCAACAAATGTAATTAGAAAAAAATTATAAATAAAAATTTTACAATTTTAAAAAATTTTTTTATATAAAAATTTAATCAATAAATTAATTTACTCAAAAAACTTAATCAAAATCAATTTTAATAATTGTGAAAAAAAAAATTTTATCTTATTATAAATATAAATATATTTATAAAAATATCCGGAAATAATATATGCAAATATGCGTTAATTCAAAATTTCTGAATTTTTTAATTTCAAATAATATTTACAAAAATATTTATTATAGTTTTATCAACGAATTATTAATAAAAATATGGAGTGCGAAATCTAATCAAGCTGCGATAGTTGCTAATCAAGTAGCGTTGATTGAACAACAACAAATTTAAGTAATATTTAATAAATTTAAATATCAAAAGAATTACGTTGAATATTTATTTATTCATTTATATATTTATAATATTATGATTTATTCATTATAACATAATTCGATATAATTTTTATTGATAAAAAAATATTATATTCAAATATGCTCTATATGTTTCTAAAATTTCAAAATTGTTTAAATTTGCGATTTGAGAATCTTTTCTTAAGATTTTGATCAATATATTATTAACAAAAATTAGTAAATGTTTAAAAGTAAAATATTTAAAATTCCATGCTTCTTAATTTTATTAGTTTGGAAGAAATTCATAACAAAAAATATATTGTTGACAGTATTGTTGACAGATGGAATGCAGATTTTATTAAATTTAATGAAATGAAACAATTTACGCGAACAAAAATATAATAGACTCACATACATATTTATAATAGGTTGAATTCATATCTATAATTAGTGCTTATTTATTATTATTTATCAAATTTGAATAAAATGACTTATATTCTCCTACCAAGTTTTGTAATATTATCAAGTTTCTATACATTCAATTCATATTTATATAACATATTTATATAACATTCCTTCCCAGCAAATTTATATCAGGTGCACAATAATCTATATTCATTTCTTCAAACAAATTCTTCAAACAATAGATGCTTATTTATAGTTATTTATAGTTATTTTTTAATATTTTATATTAATTATAATTATTTTAAAATATTTTATTACAATGCTACGTTCTTCATTAAATCGAACTTTCCAACAAATTAATCGTAATTTAGGAAATAATACAGGAATAAAATGTAAACGTCTAGAAGAGAAAGTAGCAATTGTTACGGCATCAACAAGCGGGTAAAGTAATATTTATTTTTATTCAAAAAATATAATTCTTTTATAAAAATTTTATATTTTTATTATGAAAATTATATATTCTACTTTTTTTCATTAAATTAATCGAATGTAAAAAATATAAATAATTTAATATATTATTATATGCAATATTATTATATATGTGAAATACTTCTAAAGGATTAATTTTAAATATAAAAGATCATATATAAAATCATTTTTTTTAAATTATAAACCATTTAATTTTGATTGCTTATCAATATGAATATCTAATCAAGATTCTTAAAAAAAAAGCTTAAAGATAATGTAAATAATATATTACTTAATATCATTTTAGAAATATGAAATAAAAATAAAATTTTTACATATTATGTATTTATTCGAGAATCAATTAAAGATATTGAAAATTAATAAAAATATATTAAAATTATATTAAAATTAATAAAAATATATTAAATATATTAAAATATAATAAAATTAATAAAACCTGTATATATTTAATTATGTATATCTTTTCAAATTAAATATCTTTAAAATCATAAGATAAACAAATATATGAAATAAAATTTATTTTATATAATTTAATAATTAAATTATTTAATAAATTATTTTTAATAATTATTTTTATTTTCATTGTAGTATTGGTTTTGCAATAGCAAAACGTTTAGCTGAAGAAGGTGCTAAAGTAGTAATTAGTAGCCGTAAAGAATCAAATGTACAACAAGCTTTAAAACAACTTAAGTCTAAAGATTTAAATGTTTATGGTACTATATGTCATGTTGGCAAAAATGAAGATAGGAAATCTCTTCTTGAAAAAGTAAATTTATTTATTTAAATATTTAAATTTTATATTAATACTTTTATAATTTTATATATACTTTTTTACAAAATGAAAATTTAATAATAATATTTTAAATTATATAATTTATTAATTATGTAATAATAATATTCTAGACTATACAAGAATTTGGTAGTTTAGATATTTTAATATTAAGTGCTGGCACAAATCCAAATCCATGTACTCTTTTTGATACATCAGAATTATTATGGGATAAAATTTTTGATATCAATCTTAAAAGTACATTTCTGCTAATGAAAGATTCTTTACCATTTTTGAGAAAGAGCAAATCAGCATCAATAATACTTTTATCTTCAATAGCAGCATATTCACCATTGGAAGTAAGTAACTATATATATAAATATATACATCTTTTATTTTATGTAATTTCTTATTTTACATTAATACAATATAATCATTTTTATATATAACAAATTATTATACATATAAAATATATATATTATTTATTTATATAAAAATTATTAAAGTTGTTAGGTGCATATGCCATTAGCAAAACAGCATTATTAGGACTTACACAAATGGCTTCTGTAACTCTTGCATCTGAAGGAATTAGAGTCAATTGTATAGCTCCTGGTATTATAAATACTAAATTTTCACAAATTGTATGTATATTCATATTCTTTTCTATAAATAGTTTATTATTTAATAATACTATTATGTAATATATTTCATAGCTTCGTGAAGGTGAGTTACAAAAAATACTATTTTCAAAAATACCAATGCAAAAATATGGTAGTGTAAATGATGTAGCAGGAATTGCTGCATTTTTAGCAAGTGATGATGCTTTATATATTACTGGTGAAACTATTATTGCTGCTGGTGGATTGGCATGTAGACTTTAAGTACGTTTTATATTATTTGATATATCATAAAAATTATATTATTTGATAAAAATTATATTATTTGAAGTTACAAACTAATTATAAGCTAGGAAATATATATTAATATGTATTATAAATATAAAAGATAACTAATAAAAATATAAATTAAAAAATATATTATACAATTTTACACAATTTTTATATTTTATAATTATAATAAATATAATCATAATATAATTATAATAAAGAATTATTATAATAAAAAAATGAAATTATTTATTTAAATTAGAATTGTAATGATTATAAGATCATTTATGTTATTATTTATATATATAATTGAAATTCTATTTATCTATTTAGAGAATTATCTTTACAAAATAAATAAAATAGAAAATAGAATATACTTACATGATTTTATTTTCTGTTTTTTATTTAATGAAATGAATTCATTAAATCAAAAAACTTGATTAAAAAATATTCCATAAAAAAAATTTAATAAAAATAATTCATAAAAAAGAAATTATTAAAATATCATGATTTTATAATCTTTGGTTTATCACTCTATATGATATATATCGAATGAAAATGGTAGTTATTGGCTATTGGTAATGGCAGATAAAAATATGGTTCAAAACGCAATAAAACCAAAAGAAAATCATGAAGATGATGAAAATGGATGGGAAAATGAAGAAAATGACGAAAATTGCAATGATGCTGGTAAATAAAGTATTTTTATATAAAAAAATATATAACACAGAAAATATTTTATTTTATTAAATACTTCAATTTCTTTTTGTACATTTTTAAGATATTTATTTTATATCTTATATTTTTATATTTAAAAAAATATATATAAATATAATTTTATTAATTAAAATATAAATTTTTTAATGTCATAATTTTAGAATTTGAAGCTATAAATGCTCAACTAGATCAGCTTAATTCAGTATTGGATAACCTCGAACAAAAAAATGACGATATTCGTGCAGAATTGATTCAATTACTACAATCTAATCGTGAAGCAAGAAAACAATTTCAAGAATTTCAGGATTCTGTAAAACCAAATTTATAATATTTTATTTTGAACGGGTATATAATTTATACTCTATTCACATATTTTTCTATAAATATATTATATTAATATACTTTATTAATATTTATATTATATATGCTATATTGAAATATTAAAATTTTTATAGTATTTTAAATTACAATAAAATTTAAAAAATTTTTTATTATTTCAGATAATAATAATATATTGTAAATATATTAAATAATAAAACAATATAATAGTATATATATATTGTACAGTATATTACAATATATTACAGTAAAATGTGCCAATATCTAAAAATGGAACATTCCTGAATTAAAATTTATATATGTAAATTTTTATGTTCTTTATAAAATATACATTAATATTTATTATGTATATATGATATTGTATATATAATATATAATTTAAATTATATATTTATTATAATTTAATTATAATTATATTATCAATAGAATTCTATAAAAATTTCTGAATTAAAATTTTGAATTAGAAATATATTATATTCGTTTGATTAAATATATAATAGTAATAATAAATATATAATCATAAATGATGAAGTAAAATCTCATGTTCTATTAATTCAATTAATTCATTTAATTTAATATTAGCATGATATAGTATTATTTTGAGCATTTTCTTGTTTTAATAATATCACATTAAAATTACATAATACATATAATATAAGAAATTTTTTTTTTTAATATTCATACTTAATATCATTTTTAAATTTATATTGAATATAGATTTATCTGAATATAGATTTGATTTGATCTATTTTTTATAAAAAATATTCAATTTCATTATTGATGTATATTATATTATTTTTGTTATTATTAAAAACATATGTACTTTTTTTAATATAAAATTTTGTTTAAAACATAACGTTTTCTTATGTTAATATAAATTAAATGAAAGAAAAGTATGAAAGAAAGATAAATAAAAATAAAGAGAAAGAATATTACCTGTTTTTTTTCCTATAATGTAAAAGTTTTATGTTATCGATAAATTTAGAATATATTTTTATAGCTAATGCTATATTTGTTAATGAACCTAAAATTAGAATATTTTATTACAATTTTATTTAAAATATATATTTTAATTTGTTTATGTCTACATATGTATCATATACATATCCAAATCCATTAATATCATGATATTAATTTTAAATTAAGATCTATTTTTTTCTAACATTTTAAATACAAAATAAAGTTGTATCTTAAAAAAATAAAAAATATAAAAAATTTAATATTTTATTAAATTTAAACATATTATTTAAAAAATTAAAATTTATATTTGTTTAGAAACATCTAAAGATTTTTTTCTGTAAACATCTAAATATATTTTTATTGTTTACAATCATGCTATTATTAACATAAATAATTATTTTAATTTGAACTTTTTTTTGTTTATAAACAACAATTAACATTATTAATAATAAATTATCTATGCCAACATCATAATTAATAATAAAAAATCTATTTTCTGTCCTTTTAAATTAAATTATTATTTTATAGAATTTATTAATTTATTATTATATAATTAATATTTATTATCATATAATATAATTTACTAATATACTAATTATTTTTATACTTATTATATAAAATATATATATTAAATTAGGTTATTACACACACATATAAATAATTTTTTATATAAAAAAATTTAAATAAAAAAATTAATTATTCTCAATTTAATAATTGATATTATTAATATTTAATAATTAAATAATATTAAAATTTATTAATACATTTTAATTAATATGTTTTAATTAGCATTACATGAATAATTATATATATAAAATAATAAAAAGATATAGAAATTATAAAAATTATTATTATTCATATGTTTCATATAAATCTGATATATTTTAATTCATTATTATAAATCTACAAAATGTAGAATTATAAATAATTGTACATAAATTTACATTATTATAATAAATAAATGAATATCAGTATTTATTATATATATATATATATATATATATATATATATATAGTTATATTAAAGCTTTATAAAGTTCTATATTAAAATTCTTAAAATATTATTATATTAAAATATTAAAATAATGCAAATACATAAATGATTTAAATTGTAATTTTGAACGAAATAAATTTTAATTATTAAAGTTATATTAATTCTTTAATTCTAAATTACAAATAGATTATATTATGTTATTAAATATTGATAACATTTCTAATGTTCTTCTTAATAACTAATAAATATTAAGTATAGATTTTGAAAATATTTTAAACTGCGACAGATGGCGCTATTTTAAACCAAAAAAATATGGTATAAGAAAGAGGAATAATAGGGCGACGAACATTCTAAACAACTATAAATAGTAATTATATCGTTGATCTTTTTTTTTATGAAGATGAAATAATTATTAATAAATTGGCAAGACAATATTATAATACAATATTAAATAAGATATTAAAATGGATGAGGCAAAGTTTTTAAAACGGTAAACATTTTATTATGTCATTATTTTATTAATTATGTATTATAACTTATGTATTATAATTATTTTAATAATCTATTCTATAATCTATTCTATAATATTTTGATATTAAAATAAATTTCATATTTAAATTTTTCTTTATTTATGCTTAATATTTTGTATCTCCTTCTTAATTAATAATAAATAATTTAATAAATAAATTTTTTGTTTTTAGGAAAGTAAGATCTGGTACTTTGGATGTACATCCAACAGAAAAAGCTTTAGTAGTAAACTATGATGTTGAAGCATTAATCTTGGGTGAATTAGGAGATCCAATGTTAGGTGATCGTAAAGTAAGATTTATTTTTAATATTCATTATTGATTACTACACTGATAGTGTGAGTATAAATAAAATTTGTTTATAGGAATGTCAAAAAATAATTCGACTAAAAAGTTTAAATGCAGATACAAATGTATCACTTTTAGCTAAAGAAGTGATAGAAAAATGTTCTTTAATACATGAATCAAAACTTCGTGAAGTAGAACAATTGATTTATTATCTTCAAAATCGTAAAACAAGTGATAGTTGTACAAGTAAATAATATATATAAATGTAGAATTATTTTGGTATATTAATTATTTCTTTCAGTATATATAGATTTTATTTTAGGCAATGATAATACTCAACCTTTAAGACCAACATCATCAAATTCAATATCTACGGATAATGGTGAAATAGAACGTGCTGTTATTAGTAATGTTGATAATTATATTGAATTGTTATATGAAGAAATACCAGGAAAAATTAAAGGTTCATCACTAATTTTACAGTTAGCAAGAGTACCTGATAATCTTCATGAGTTAACAAAAAATGGTAATAAATATTATTATACAATACACAGTAGTATATTAATTACTTATTTATATATTTATTTTATCATAAATAATTAATATTTAATTTTTTTTAGAATCTTTATTAAGTGCTTTAGCCAGAGTTTTAAGAGAAGATTGGAGACGTAGCATAGAATTATCTACAAATATTATATATATTTTTTTTTGTTTTTCAACATATAGTCAATTTCACAATATTGTTCTTGAATATAGAGTAAGTATTATAAAATTAAGTAAAATAAATAAAATCGAGAAAAAATTTTGAATATATAATATATATAATAATTAATATTAATATAATATATAGTAATTAATTATATATATAATATATAATTATATATATAATAATAAATTATTTTATATTTAGATTGGATCTTTATGTATGGATATAATCGATTTTGAATTATGTCGATATGATCAATGGAAAGAAGATATGGAAAAACGTAGACGTCATTTTGAAAATACTACAGGATTAACATTTTTTTCAAGTGGAAATGATAATTCTGACAAAAAAATAAAAATTGTTGATGATATTTGGAATACAGATGGTCCTTTAGATTATGAAATTAAAAAAAGATCCAATGAAATAACTATTACTGAAAATGATGTAAAAAAATTAAAAGAAGAATTTGAAAAAAATAGAAAAAAATTTAAAAGTTTAATAAAAAAACAAGAACAATTATTACGAGGTTGGTAATTTTATATTTTATTGTTATTAATATTTTAATCATTGTATAAAAATTTGTTACAGTTGCATTTTATTTATTGTTAAATATCGCTGAAAATATGGAAGTTGAAAGAAAAATGCGCAAGAAAAACGTAATTGGAATGCTCATCAAAACATTAGATAGAACAAATATTGATCTATTAATACTTGTCATTGCATTTCTAAAAAAATTATCAATATTTCGTGAGAATAAAGATCTCATGGTGAAATTTACAATCTAAAACATATAAAATATATATATATATTTATTTATTTATTTATTTATTTATAATTTATATATGGTTTTTTAGGCTGAGGAAAGTATTATTGAAAAGATACCAAGACTTCTTCAAAGTAATAATGCAGATCTTATTCTTAGTACTTTAAAATTATTATTTAATCTTTCTTTTGATGCAAAGCTTAGAGCTAAAATGATAAGAGTTGGATTATTACCAAAATTAATTAAATTACTTGGTCAAAGTGATATCAAAAATAAAACAATTATTTTGGGTTTACTGTATCATGCTAGTATGGATGACAAAGTAAAAACTATGTTTACGAATACAGAATGCATCCAAATGGTAAATAATAAAATAATTTGTATAACTATAAATAATATATAATATTTAAATGTTAAAATGGTTAAATATTTTCAAGATAACAAATATGATTGTAAATTCTGAAGATGATCAACCAAAACTAGAACTAATAGCACTTGGTATAAATTTGGCAATTAACAATAAAAATGCACAACTTATGATAGAAAGTAATCGTTTACAAGGTCTTATAAAAAAAGCATTTCAAACTCAAGATCCTTTAATAATGAAAATGATTCGAAATATTTCTCAACATGATTTAGCAAAAGAAAACTTTGTTGTAAGTAATTAATTAAAATAATATATAAAATTATTTTCTTAATAAAAATAATAAAGAGTTTTAATTATTGTTAGGAATTTGTGGGTGATTTTGCTATGGCTTTAAATCAATCAGATTCTCAAGATTTTGTGCTTGAAGTTATAGGTGTATTAGGTAATTTAGAATTACATGACTTGGATTATTCACAAATACTTCATCGATGTGATTTAATACCATGGATACGTAATAATCTTGTTCCAGGTTAAACATTTTTATATTTAAATTTTTATATTTAAATACAAAATTTATTTTCTTTATACACAATTCTTTTTCATTTAGGTAAAGCACCAGATGATCTAGTACTTGAAATTGTAATATTTTTGGGTACTGCAGCATTTGACGAAGATTGTGCACGTTTATTATGCAAAGCTGATATATTGCTTTCTCTTATTGAACTTCTTAAAGGTTTGTATATTATAAGAAATATTAATATTATTTTCTAATAATTTTAATAATTTTTGTAGCAAAACAAGAAGATGATGAAATAGTTTTACAAATAATTTATGTTTTTTATCAAATATCTAAACATGATTCAACAAGAGATTATTTAATACGCGAGACTGGTAATGGTAATAATCAATCTTTATGCTTTATTAGTAAAATATAATGTTTCTAAAATGCATAAAAAATGAAAAATTTTTCATATTTTATGTTTTTAAAATATTTTTGTTATTTACAGAAGCACCTGGATATCTAATAGATCTTATGCATGATAAAAATGCAGCAATTAGAAAAGTATGTGATGCATGTTTAGATGTAATAGCAGTAAGTATATTTTTAAAATATACTTAATCTTTTACAATTTACAATTATTTTACATTATTTTAGATAATAAATAAATTTATTTTATAAATTTCTAGATATGTGATAAAAATTGGGCAGCTCGCATAAAAGTAGAAAAATTTAGATCACATAATCAACAATGGTTGGAAATGGTAGAATCTATAACAAATGATAGTAATAATCATTTATTACCAGAAGAAGATGATAATCTTTCACCATTTATGAATAGTGATCTTTTAAAACATACAATGCTCTTTCCTTCTGGTAAATTATTTTTATATTGTTATATTTATTTTATTTTATATATTTCATCCAAAAAATAATCTGAAATCTGCTGATTATAAATTTAACATTTTTAACAGGCAATGTGACATCATTTAACGTAGATGATCGATTTTCTGTCATGAAAAATTCTTCAGAATCTTCTGAAAATCAAAGTCGTCCAGTTAGTAGGTAAGTTTTATATATATTTACATTCGAAAATTAAAAAAAAATTAAATAAATTGGTATTATTAATATTAATAATAATACGAAATTAAACAATAATATTACATATTTTATTTTATTACATATATTTTAGGTATAAAGATTTTGATGATATAGGTGAATTTATGGCACGTTCTAAGTCTCGTATGTCTGTTAGTTCTGGTATTGATGATCTTTATTATAATTCCAAAATTAAATTTCCAGAATCAGATAGTTCACATGTATTAATATAAAAGTTAATACAAAAGGTATTTAGATATATAAATATAATATTATATAGAATTATAATTCATACGTAAAAATATGTTAAAATACAATATCTATTATCATAATTATTTATTTATTATAATTTTAAATAATACAAGTTTTAAATATTAATATAATAATTTAATTTAATTAAGTTTTTCATTTTAGGTAATGCACTATACATGATTAGAACAGCAAAATTAATGCATGTAATAACTTTTACATAATTTATTATATATATATTTATCTATGGAAAAGAAATTAGAAAGCTTTAAAATATGTGTATATGATAAATTATTTTGATCTTACAATATATATTTTTTTTATAAATTAATTTAATTTACATATATAAAAATTTCGTTTAAACTAATTTTTATAGTCTTATTAAATAGTTAATATAGTTAATAATATGATATATACAAAATATATACAAAATGATAAAAAAAAAGGTTTATAATTTTTTAAATAAATAGATTCATCAAATAAAAAAAAAAGTTTTAAGAAACGTGAATTAATAAATTAATATTTTAAAGTTATTAAATAATTTTTATTTTTATTAAAATGAGTAATTTATTTATTGTTGGAATAATTTTCTGATGCGAAAATGTCATCTATGTATAAAACTGAAGGAAGTCAATAGAAAAGTTTCTGCAACTAGAAAACATAATAAGATAATTCATTATTTATAGATAGCTAATTTTTCGAAACAAATTGCTTTAATTAAAGAAAAAATTATTTATAATTTTGAAAATATTAATTTTTCAATCCATATATATATATATACTAGAATTTTTGCTTTATTTTATTTAATAAAAATTATGAATCCTCTTTTTTTATCATTATATATCTTATATTATATTATATCTTATATTATATTATATTTATATGTTTAATATAATTTTAATATGTAACAATAGTTTTAGTATAATATGGTACTACATTGAAAAATGTTTCTTATAGCATTTATTATAGTATTTAATAACAAAAAAATTGATAAACAACAAAAAGAAACAAAAAAAAAAAAATAAAATCCATAGCCAAGTTAATAATTTATAAAAATTTATTTTATATTAAGCTAGTTTATAAAATTAAATTTTTATTTATTTTATTACTACTATACATTCCTTTATTTTAAAATTTTAAGTATTGAAAATTGATGTAAAGTAATATTGATAAAAAATAATCTTATATTTATGCATTTTTCATTTTAATATATAATTTATAAATTATTATTAAATATATTTTACTTTTTTTTTATAAAATTAACTAATATTTATCATCAATTATAATAAAATTTATAATTATTGAAAAATTCTTGGTTTATTATTCGAACTTAAACTTTTATAAATAATAGAATGAGCATTTGGTCTAAATACAATAGTATAACTATTGTCACCATCAGTATAAAATGTATGTTCTTTTAAATCCCAACTAACAGGACTATCTAGAAATCCTTGAACATGTAAAGCAGTCCATGGTAAAGTATTTTTTGTTGATATGTATTCATTCATAGCGTTATATAAATTTTTTATCTGATTTCTTGTAAAAAAACCAGTCCATTGTAAATATTGTACTTGACCAACATTCATAGATGGAAGTGGACATTTATATGTATTTATATAATCATTTTCTATATTATTTTTTCTTAAAAAAAAAAAAAAGAAAAAGTTTAAATTATTATTATTATATTACAAGATTAAAATATTATATTATATTAACAATTAAATTATTATTTAGATTCATATTTGTATCATACATACAAATCACCACATATAGTAAAAACTCCAAGCCATTCAAAAAATTTATCATTATCGGATTCATTAGAAATTATTGGTATTGATAAAGAATATTCAGTTCTTTGTAAAAAAACTTGTTGACAAAGAAATACACTATATTTACGTTTGTGAAACCATGCTGCTACAGATGATGGGCACACATTTTCTTCTAAAAATATATAAATAAAATAAAATTTCATAAAAATAAATAAGATAAAAAATAAAAAATAAAAAATAAAAAATTTACCTGATGGATTCCATGAAATAATTATATTAAATTTTTTATCCAAATGCTTCTTCAATGATGTTTGAACATGTTCATAATTTTTCTTACCAGATGTAAAATTTTCAGATTTCAAATCAATTATTATGACTTTTGATTTATGTTACCAATAAAAAAAATAAAGAAAAATATATAATAAGTTTAAATATTAATAAGTTTAAATCTAAATTATTAAAAATTATAATCAATATTTTTTTTATTAGAAACTAACAAATATATTAAATACATATCAATATTATTCATAATAATATTATAATTTGTACATAATTATAATTATATATCATTATTTTATTATATTATATCATTTTTCATTTATTATATCATTTTATTTGCTTTAGTTATATAATATATATTTTCGTAAAAATTATATGTATATATATATATACATATATATATAATTTTTAATTAAGTTTATTATGCAAAAGATAAACTTGGACTTGTATCTAAATTTATATTAGTATTTTTTAATTCTTTCCTAAAATTGTTTAATTCTATAGGAGATATTCCTTGCCAATTTTCTAATTCTGATAGATGATATAAATTATCACAATAATGCATTAATAACTGTATAGTATTCATTGATAAATCGTGACTATATAATATTTTGAGCTCTTCTAATTTATGCATTGAATTTTGTGAAAATATCTTTCTTATTGTTTCATCTCCAATACCAGTTGATGAACCCAACTGAATAAATTTAATATTTTTACAATGAGAAAGTAAAAACTCTAGATGCATACTTGCACATTCTACAACACATTTGATTCTTTCTAAATATTGAAATGGTGGGATTGTAAATTGTCGTGGATATATTGGTACTTGCTCTAAGAATTCACAATTATAAAAAACTAGATTTTTTATGTCTGGACAATATTAAGTTATAGATATAAGTGCATTTAAGTCAATTCCATCTACATGTTCCAAATGTAGACTTCTAATTGTAGTACCTTTTATTTCTAATAGTGTTTTTATTCCATGAATATAGAAATCACAAGACAAAAGTTTTAATTCTTTTAAATAATTCAGAGCAGTTAAGATTGTAAAATCCATAATTCCATCATCACATAATATACAAAGACTTGTTATATATGGGCACATATCAATTAAAAGATATAAATGTTCCATATTGAAATTTCGACTTTCAAATATTCTTATATAAAAAGAAGTTGTAATATCTTTTTCATGAATATGTTCTAAAACATATCCAAATTCATCACATCTACCAATATCTTCAATATTTAAATGTTTTGTAAAAAGATTTGCATAACCAGATATAGTCATAGAAGTTTTATATAATTTAATTTGTTTTAAATATTTGCATGACAATAAAGGCTGAACACTGCGTTCTGTTACTGATCTAGATGCAGTTACATCTAATTTTCGTAATTTTTTACAGTTTTGAGTTAAAGCTGCTATAATATTATCCGTGCAATCAAAACATAAAATAAAACATATTAAATTTGGCATAGCAGTTACACCATTAATAATAATTTTTTCAATATCAGATGTTCTCCAACCTGTTGATCCTGAACCTAAATCTAAAACTTCAAGTCCAATCATATCAGGTAATTTAGTATAAAGAATATGGCGCATAATCTTAGGCCAAGAAGAAAATTCAATTTTTTTTAAATGTGTATCTATAACCACTTCTGTTAAATGAAGAGCAACTGTCATTTCTGATAAAAAAGTTGTAGTTAAAGCATAATCATTATATGTACCTTTAGTTTCTTTAATTAAATTAACAACAGCAGTTAATACTGTTCTAAACATTTTATCATATAAATGTTGAGGAACATTATAACTTAATAAATGTTTCATAAATTCTAACATTGATTGTAATTTAGTATGTCCATACGTTGGATTAGTTTTAGAAATCATATAAATATATTTTGTCAAGTATTTACCAAAAACAATTACAAATTCTCCAATAGAATATAATGCTAGATCCACTAACGTATATACTTGGTGCTTTCTTGGCATTTTGAGGCATTACTTTTTCTCTTAGAACTTACCATAACGTGTATGCATTTTACGATCGAAAAAAGAAACTTTGCCTTCTAATCCCAATTTTTGAAAATCTTCTGTTAATAATGATAATATTAAATGTCCAGATGGAGTAATAGCAACTGAATTGTCTAAATCTATTTTATTTTCTATAGTTAAAAGTGTTAGTTCTCCTAAAAAATTTATAAAAATGTATAATATGATATATTTATTTTTTTTAAATAAGATTTTAAAGAAAAAATATATTTTTTTCAATTAAATTTAATTCTTAAATAATCAATAAATATAAAAAAAATATTAATATATATCACTTACCTTTCTTCACGAATGCTTCTATAAATTCTTTATTTATTAATTCAGATACATTTAAATTATTAATTCGATAATAATCACTATCTTCAAAAATACAAGTTCGCAATTCATTAGGAATTCTAATTGTATCAGGAAGTATCAAAGATATCTGGCACAAAACCAATAATTGTAAATTACGTAAAAATTTCTTAAAGCATTATTTTCATGAAATTAAAATTATTAAAAATTAATTCTTTACATACAGAATGGTTAAAATAATGTGATTTGATTATATTCGGTATATCAGTTTTCTTGAAATCTTTTTCTTCAATCGAAAAATAATGTTGAGGTGTTTTGAAATTCCATATTTCTGGATTAAGCATTTTAATAATATTATTAAAAGATATAAATATCTTTACTCTTATAATGTTCTTATGTTATTTTCTTATAATGTATTATACAATATAGAATGCTATGATATGATTGATTATATAGATGTAATACTATTAACTGTATATATATTACGTATATTTTATTTCTTGGTTTATAAGATGCATAATAATTAAATATATATAATTAAATTATATAATTATAATTAAAAATTTATTTAAAATAAATTAAATCAATATTGGAATAAAAATAATTTCTTAAAATTAATAATATTCATTATTGGCATTACTAGAAAAAAATTTTATCAATCAACTTAATAATTTTAAAAATATTATTTAATGATATTTATTTTAAATTTTATTAATATTTTTATTATTCTGTTATAATAAATTTATACATTATCTAAGAAATATATATTTACTAGGAATAATATCTTACTATTATATATATTATATATATATTATATATATATTATAGTATTATATTATATAGTTATATTATATTTTAAATATTTAATATATTATATTATTTTTAAATATTATATATTGTATTATATATTGATACTTTTTAAAGCTGTAAGGATATATTAAACTATTTTATAATAAAATAATTTTTATATATCATATAATTTTATTTAATTATCACAAATTAAATAAAAAATATATATTATCATAGAAATAAACTCATAAGCCTCGGTAGCGCAGTAGGTAGCGCGTAAGTCTCATAATCTTAAGGTCGTGAGTTCGATCCTCACCCGGGGCAACCTAATTTTTTATTATATAAATATTATTTATTATAAATAATAAATACTAATATAATTTATTATATTTTTGTTTATTAAGTTTTATTATTATATTATTAATGCTTATAATTTATTAAAATAATCAATATTGAAATAAAAAAATAAAAATACGATAAAGATTAAATATATATTTAATTTATTAAAAAAAAAAAAAAAAGATTTATGATTATATATTATAAATATAGCGATATATTTATATTTTTTTCATTATATTCAAATATAAATTCAAAAATAAAATTATTTATTTTCTCTTTCTTCTAACTTCATTTGGATTTTTTTGCATCCAATATTTAACAGGATTTTTTGCTCTTATGCCCAACATAGCTGATTTTGAATATATATCACGCATAATAAATGGAGAATATTCAGCTATATTATCATCTTGTAAAGGATTATTTTTGGTACGTGCTAATCGTGTTGGTTTTTGATCTGGAATTGGTTGATCTTCACAAAGAATAGGATTATTTGCATGCTTGCCACCTTTTGGCATAGGTAATGAGAACTAAAAATATATAAAATATAAAATAAAATTTATAGAATATTATTATTAATATCAATACATATAAAAATTTATATATTAATTAACAAAAATAAGAAAAAATTAATCATACTCTTTTTCCTTTTTTTGAAATTGGTTTTCGGAAATTAATATGAATTTTTTGTTTTCCTTCTTCATTCAATGTAATTGCAACTCTTTTTAATGTTTTATTACCACAACTAGGACAAAAAATTTTCGTCATAATACTAGTAGTTTTATAACATGCATAACATCTAAGAATATATGTTTGCATTTGTTTAATTATTTTTCCATCTAATGCAACTACATTTAATCCTATTTGTTTTAAAACATTTTGCATAGCAAAATCCATCGTTAAACAAGCAACAATTACAGATTTTTGTTCAAGAAAATCTGAATCAAGTTCTTTCTTTATATTATAAATATTTCCTGAAATAAAAAATATTTTTTTTCATTTATATAATTATTTTTTATATGAAATTATTAAAAAACATTTTTAATAATATTACCAGGTGTAATCCAACCATCATCATCATCATCATCATCATCATCATCATCATCTTCATCATCAATTTTATTATTTTCATATTCATTATTCTTATTATTAATTTTATTATCATCATTTTTTTTTATTGGAATATTATCAGCATTATGTTTAATATTATTTTTATTTTGAACAACAAATCTTTTAAATTCAGTTAATTTTGAAAATTTGATAGATAAATTTTCTATTTTGTCTTGATCTATATCAGAATATGCTGTTTTACAATCAATATCAATAGAAGATTCACTATAATTTGATTCAATTTCATTTTCTTTTTTTTTTTCATGATTAATATTCTTTATATTATTGGTTTCTATTTTTTCTTCATTATTTTCTTCATTAAAAGATTTCTAAATATTAAAAAAATTAATTTAATTTAATTATTATTATTATATTATTTAATAAATTTATCAATAAATTATATCAATGGAAATATTTACTTTTATTTTTAATTTTTTTTCTGGGATATAAAAACCAGCTAAAGATGTATGAAAATCCACAGCTTTTTCAATATTAGAGTCTATAGTTTGTGGAATTATTGGCTCCGTTCTTAAATGATTAATTCCTACTTTTTCTTTTTCTAACTGATATGTTAATGCAATTATTTTTATATCAGTTGCTGATAAACTAATATAATCACCAGTTTTTTTAGCAAATTCTGTAACTATAAATATAAAAAATATAAATAAATATATTATATTTATATATATCAAAATGTTATTTAAATAAAATTATATTTACCAAATTTAATGTTTTCAGAATATGCATTTTTTATTTTTAAATCATATGGTAAGACAACTAATCTTCTTAATTGTCTTTTATTTATAACCTCATTCACTACATCTTGTTCCGTTATTATGTTAACACCAATATTCTAAAATTGATATTTATTATTAGAATTATTAGATATATTATATAGTATTATAAAATTATACAAAATTAATATTATATAATATAAGTAATAAATCATATTGATTTTATATTTTAAGAAATATTTCACCTGTAAAGATGCATTTCGGATGAAGGCACTTGTATCAACAATCAAATATTGTATTTTTTGAGATTCATTCATATTTAATAATTTTTATAATATATATTATAAATATATATTCACGTGTTTTGAAAATTTAATAATTATTAAGATTAATGAACGTTTTTATGAATATCGTATATATTGTATATATTCTATGACTATTATAACTTATATATAACTTAGTTATAAATTTAGTTATATACTTATTATACTAAGATTTTTATATGAAAACTACCTTAAAGGTTACATAAAAACTGCTAAAACTCTTTAATTTTTAATATATTTAATATAATAATAAATCCAACCTCTATTAATATATTTTTAAATATTTATATTTTAAAGTAGAAAAAAATAATAAATATTTAATCTATAAGTTTTATGTGAAATTTTAAAATAATTTATCAACTTTAAAATAAATAAAGTTTAAATTTGTATATATTATTTAACATGTTTAAATTTAAAACTTTTTAAAAATTTGAAATGAAAGTTTTTTATTAGAAAAAATTTATTAAAAAATTTTTTAAGTACAAAACATATTTTTTATTATTATTTTACAAATAATTACTTGATATTTTTAAAATATATTTGAAAAACATACTTATTAATAAAGGGAATTTCCCTAATTAGCAATATGAAATTAGAAATAAAATATATATGTTTACAAAACGAATTCTTATCAATTGCTCAATATTATATTAACAAAAACATATTAAATATACTTAAAAAATATTATGCAGAATATATAAATTCAAATCGTAAATTAAGTCAAATAAATGATTTAAAAACATTATTGAAAGTATTAGAAAAGCGTGATTGTCTTAATTATTATAATATAGAACCACTTATATATATTTCAAATAACTTTTTAAATGATTTTCAAATACAACGTAAAGTGAGAGATTATAAAATTTATGTTCAAAGCATACAATATTTATCCTTTAATATGTATGAAGAATCAAAAGGTAAATTCTATCGTTTTTATTTTCATATTATGGAGTTATTTTAATAATACTTTTAATTATAATATTAATATATTTACATAATTTTTAACAGGAAATAAAGATGACAATAAATCCAAATTATCAAATACAAGTAAAAGTAGTACATCACAAATAAAAGTTTCTAATAAATTTGAAAATCAATCATCATTAGAATACAAAAATGTCAAAAGCAATCTTTTTACACAAGAAATGGAGTTACAACAAACATGTAAGAATAAATTTATTCTTTTTAATATATAATATAAACTATGAAATTAATATAAAAAAACCTTATTTTTTAAGTATTATCACATTTAAGTAAAAGAATTGGTCGTTCTTGGAGAGATACTGTGAGATATTTAAATATACCTGAATATCAAATTGATGCAATTCAGAACAAACATCCTTTTGATTTGAAGGAACAAAGTTATGAAGTAAGAAAATACAATTAAAATGGATTTATTTCAAATATAATTCTTTACATATAAGTAACATAAATAATTTGTAGGCTTTGAAATTATACATAACCCAACATAGTGACAATAATTGGAAAATAAATTTAATACATGCTTTAGAAAAAGCAAGACGCAAGGATCTTAAGGAACTTTCTGAGAAATTAATATTAGAATCAAATAGTTAATAATTTAAAGGAAATAAAAAATAAAAAATAATAAAAAATAAATATCAATTTTTTCAATATATTTATAAGAAAAACTTAAATATAATCATTTTCCAAATAATTATGAAAACATTAAATATTATTATGCTATCTTAAAGTGAGATAGGTTGCTGTATTTTGTTATTGATTGAAATGATTTAAAACTGATAAACCTAATTTATAGATTTTTTAAAAAAACATTATTTAACAGTCTTCGTGATTTATACGAAATGAAAACAATATATATAAAAAAAATTGCTTGACTAAATATCATAATAGAAATTGCAATTGATATTTTAGCTATATTTTAGAAAATACAGCAGCCTAATATATACTTTATAATCTATTTTTAAATTATGTATGATATTGATATAAATTTTTATATCTATTGTATACATCTGTACTTGTATACACTTGTTACTTATTGTTGAATAATTTTTATTAAAAAAATATTTAATTTTAATAAAAATATGTAGGTTTTAATTATTTGTTATTGAATTTTTGTTTCATTTATTTTGTTTAGTAATCTAAATTTTGCATGATATCCATATTAATAATGTATGCATAATGTTATTTGAAAAATTTTTAATGAATAGTGATAATAACATTAATAAGATTTAAACAACATAAGCATTTTTTGTTTGACTTCCTACTTTGACCATAACATCTTTATGTATTTGATAGCCTATAGTAACTTTGGATGCAATTTTTAATCTTTCTCTTAATTTACGTCTGTAAAAAAAAAATAATGAAGTAATTAAATTTTTCATCAATCATTTATTCAAATATGTATTATATATATATTAATTATATTTTAATTATTATATTTACCCAATTTCCATAACACTATCTTCACTATTAGCATTTGCAGTCCATACACCAATTTTATCTCCTTTTTGCCTTACATTTACAACAGCCCCACAAATATCATCTGAATATCCATTAAATGCTTCACCAATCATACATAAAAGAGTTTCTAACCAAAAGTGATCTAAATCTGTATTTCTTTGCTTTTTATCTAAATTTATAAGCCATCTTCCACCACATTTATTGGCATTATCTTCCCACATAGGTCGGATTCCTTGTTTGAACATGCTATAGTCACAACCTTGTTTTAATTCTGATGCTGCCTTTATATGATTATATAAACTGTTATTAAAATATAAATATTATTAGTAAAAAGAATATAACAATAATAAAATTAAAAAATTATTAAATTTTAAAATAAAATTAAATTTACCTCCAGAAATCTTCAGCTGTATCAAAACTTGTAACTTTTCTTTGACTTTCTTCCCATGTTTTATTTCTATCTGGTTCATAATACCAAAGAGTCCATGTATGTTGAAGTGGATGTTTGATTAAAACTTCTGGGGGGAATTCATCGAAGTTTACTACTTCTTGCTCCTTTCTTTCAACTTCCTACACATGATTATATTCATAATTTCAAAGTTAGCTTTTTTAACCTCAATGATTTATTTATGAATGTTTTACTTTCTATTGTTTTCTATCGATTTCGTTTATTTTATATAAATAAAGTATAAACAACTAAATTTTATATATTAGTGAATCAAATTAATTAAAATAATATTACAGATTATTTTAATATTAGTAATATAATATGTCTTTTTTTAAGCTCGTTAGACAGTTTTCACCATGCTTGGGAACAGATGGGAGGGGTAAAGAGCATTGAAGTGATCACGTTGTTTAAAAAAAAAAAATATTTATATTTTTTTCCGATATTCAATCAAATCGTAAATGGACTTGGAAAATATATATCATGATATTTTTACAATATATGTAATATAATAAAAAATATTAGAAAAAAATACCTCAATTTCTTCTGTATTACTCGTAGCCATGTCACACAAACTATACGCACAATATGCTCGTTCAGTGAACTAACAGTAAGGGCATCTGTCGGCAAAATTTTTACACAAAATTTCTTTTTCCAAAGACAGAAATGTGAAATTGCATCGGCGCACCGGGAAATTACCGCAATAAAATTTAAGCAAAGTAATTAGGAAAGAATAAAACAATCATTAGTTTTACTATATTATTATGTCATTATAAAAAAAGAAAGGAAGAAAAAAAACAATTGCGATACACTGTTTTATATCTAATCTTTTTTTATTCTTTTTTCGTTTTAGCAAAACCAATATTATTTTATTATAATAATTTTTTTAACGAAATGTATTATTTTAAATAATATAATGATAATTGGTTTTGTTTTATTTTCTCCTTTTTTTATTTACTGCAATTATTTCTTTTTCTGATATTTTCTCGTATTAATATATATTTAAAATATAATTGAAATTGTAAAAATTTTAATAGATTTATAATTTATTTATATATTTTTATAATAATGATTTTATAATATATTTATTATATTATGATTTTATTTAATGAATATATATATATATATATATATATATATATATATATAAATGTATATATTTATTATCATTATATATATATATATATTTATATTATACATATAATGATATTTTATTTTTCGTTTTAAAATATAAAATAATCAATTCATAAATTATATTTAAAAAGTACAAAAATTATATAATATAAAATAAATTAATAATAAATTAATATAAATTAAAATTTTAATAATTTTTTAAAATTTTAAAAAAATAATACATATTTAGTGAAAATAAAAATTATTTATGTAATTATTATAGTAAATAATATCAAATATATTTTTTAGTCAATATAAAAAATTAAAATAAGGGTTGGTATTCCTGTGATATATTTTAACAATCAGTAGTTTGATATTGGTGGTTTTCGCTGATTCGTATAATGTTGTATTTATATTATAATTTAGAGAACATAATTTTTGTCTAAAGATTATCGATAATTTTATCTCCATTATGAAACGTTCGGTAAAAATTTATTTTTCTATTCCCTATATAAGTTAATGATATATGATAATTTATATTTATTTCATTTATGATATTTTTAGAAAAGGTTAGTTTGACAGCGCGCGATTGTATAAAATATTTTTGTATATTTAATAAATCAATCGAATATTGATAACATTAAATTAATAATATTAAGTTATAAATTTTTTTATGGTAATAAAATTTTTATACATCTTGTTACTTTTAATTCATAATTGTTTATTTTTCAGATAACTGAAGAAAATAGGGAAACAAAGCGATCTTTTGCTAAACAAGAATGTATTAATTTTGGATATGAAGGTTCCTATCCTTCTTATACTTCTTCTTCATCTCCTTCAACTGTCACACAACCTTTACCAGGACAACCACCATTACCTCCTATGCCTCCTCCTTCTAATAGTGTTCCACCACCTCCTCATGTATTTGGACCAGTGCCTTCTCAAGTTACATCAATACAAGCATGGACACCTCCTACACCATGGCAATGGATAACACCTCAAACATCTCCTTTACCTCCTCCACCTCCACGTGATATGACTACAAATTCATTTCAAAGAGAAATGCCTCTTAGAGGTAATTACATACGGCGAGAAAGATTTACACACACTAAAAGTAATATATATATTCAAAGAAATAACTTTCATCGTAAAAACAGAAGACTTGCAAGATTTGGACATACTCAAACACAATTTGATCAAGCAACATATTTTGGTGCAACATTGAGTAATAGTCTTGGTTTGGAATGGCAGAGAAATAATTATACTACATCTACAGGTGATACAATTATGAATCATATGCCTGTTCCTCTTCCTAATCATCCTTTACCTCCTATACCTCCAGGGATTTTAACAAATAGACATGGAAAAGAAACTTCAGATCAAGAAATTAAAATCATTCCAGTAAGATATAATAAAAGCTAGATAAATATATTTATTTTATTTTATTATTGATTATTTATTTTAGGAAGAAGTTGTAGGTAAAAAGCTTAAACAAAGAAAACCGATGTCTCAAAGTTATCCTAGTCGACCATGGAATAGAGAAGATGCAGAAAGAGCTTTAAAAATTGAAAATGAGTATAATAAAACAGTTAAAGCTCAAAGTTTAATAATTAAATTTCCAGATCCTGATCTAAATAAGGATATTGTTAGAGAATTTCATCCTGGTATTCAAAATATTCATTTTCAAAGTCCTAGTGGTCCTAGATATTGTTTTATACAAATGGCAGAAAGTGTTGATATTGATGAAGCTATAAAGGAATTAGAAAAAATACCTTTTGGAATAGGTCATTTAACAGTTGAAAGAAAATCTTTAAGAGATGAAGATAATCCAATGCCTGAGGAAATAGATCCTTATACATTATATATAGGAAATTTACCAGAATCTGTTAATGTTAATGAAGTAAAGAATAAGTTTCCAACAGCTGCTCGAGTAGATGTAGGATATGCACAGAAAATGAGAAATACTCGGTGAAATATTTATTTTAAAATAAGTATATATTATTTTTATACATTTTCATTCAATAATTCATTTATTTTATTTTATAGATATGCTTTTATAAGATATAATAGTGTAGATGAATCTATATCTGCTTATAAACAAGCACATGATTTAATGTGGGATACTAGAAGTATTATTGTAAGATTTAGAAGACAACGTGGCAATACTTGTCTTCCTGGAGAACCAAAACCTAATGTTAAAAAAACTAAAGAAGAACCAAATAGCAATTCTCAAATAAAAAAGTGTCAAAAAGTTAATTATATTGAAAAGAGTGTGACAAAATTAGAAACTGAAGAAAATAAAGTACAAGATAATTGTAATAAAATGCAAAATAAAACATCACAGATTCAAGAACAGAATACAAATTTGCAATCATCTTCTTCTTCTTCAACACCAACTTCAATCACATCATCTAAATCAGGACAACAGCAGCAACCATGGGTACAAGTATATTGCATAAATATTGAATATTAAAAAAAACGTGGATATCAAACAAAAAAAAAAAAATAAATAAAAACAAAAATGATTTTTTTTTTAGACTGGTCAATCACCTCAAATACCTTCTGCATCTGAAGCTCCTCCGCCTTGTTCAACTGAGAGAGAACCAGTTACAGAAACGATAATGCTTACAGAAATTAAAGAAGAGCCAGAAGATTATGAAGAAATGGAAATGTCATGTAATATTGATGACATAGATGATGATGTAGATGATGATGATGACGATGATGATGAAGAAATAGAAGAAGACGATTCGGATGATAATGATGAAGATAATGAAGACGATTATGAAGAAGATGATGAAGAAGAAATAGATGAAACTGGAAATAATAAGCAAGAAGAAATAGCAGAAGATAATGAACCATCAGATGTACGTAAAATATATTTAGTCACATTAATTGAAATTAAATATATTTATAATATAATTATGGTATATATATTAAAAATAAAATTCATTTTTTATTATTTTTGTTTCAGCATCTTGATCACATGTTTAATCAATTAGAGAATATGGTTGGTAATATCAGTTTTTAATATATTCATATAATTTGTAATATCAATTATTGAATTTCCATATTAATCTTTAATTTAAAAAAATAATTAATCTTTGATTTAAAAAAAAAAAAAACAAGAAAAAATGTTATACACAATATGTAAATAATTCTAGTTTAAAAATGAATAATAAGTATAATGAGTGAAATTGCATTTATTTATAAAAATAATATTATTAGTTATGTACTAATTATGTACTTTTACATCAAATATGTTTTATCTCATAAATTTTTACGCTTAAATATGGATATATCTCTATGTAAACAATTGTGAATATAATTAAATTTATTTTCTGTATTTTTAGTTAAAGCTATTTTTTAAAAACATTTTTAATTTTTAAAAATTTGTTAATAAAAACAATATTCATTAAAATTTATTTTCTAATATAAGATTTTATATTTTTTTTTTTATTAATTTTTTCTTTTGTATGATTTAAATATTTTTATTCGAAAAAATACTATATAAAATGTTGAATAATGTTTTTTCTAATAATTTATATTATGATTCATATATTTGCGATTCATATTTTAAAATAAAAATTTTGAAATATACTAATAATTATATATATTAAATAAATAATATATGAGATATGCTTATGTAAAATAACCAAATTACAATTTGTATTAAAGAAAAAAAATTGTTTTACTATATTTGAATTATGTGAATTAATTCAATCAACTAAGATTTTGTTAGAAAATTATAGAATTTTTAATTTGAATATATTTCCGGTACATATCAAATGCCATCTATTTCCTAATAGTTCGGCGGTAACAAAGCGCGGGTATCGTTACGGGTGTAGTAATTCTATTAATTGTCATTATTGGTTATATTTATTAATTGTGTGAAGAAAAAATCCAAAAAATTAAGAAAAATGTTCGAAGCGCGTTTGGTACAAAGTGCAATTTTGAAGAAAGTATTAGATGCAATAAAAGATCTTTTAACTGAAGCCACGTTCGAATGTTCCGATTCTGGTATTCAAGTACAAGCAATGGATAATGCTCATGTCTCCTTAGTTTCTCTTAATCTTAGAAGCGATGGTTTTGATAAATATAGATGCGATAGAAATTTGTCAATGGGCATGACTATTGCATGGTAAGATGATAATTTTAATATAATATTTATCAAGGTTATGTCTTTTTTACAATGAGTAAATACTTTCAAATATACAACTATTATATTTGTATTTCTATTTCTTAATAAATTTTTATATATAATAATAGAATGATACATTTATTATAAATAAAATAAACTATTTTTAGCATGTCCAAAATTCTACGATGTGCTGGTTCAGAAGATACAGTGACATTACGAGCAGTGGATAATCCAGAAAATATTACGTTTATATTTGAATCACCAAATAAAGAAAAACTTGCAGAATATGAAATGAAACTTATAAATATGGATCAAGAACATCTTGGTATTCCTGTAAGATTCTATACATTATATATAGAATTTTTTTTTTTTTAATAATATAATGTAATGAAATATAATATATTATCATAGGAAACTTCATATTCATGTGTTGTAAAAATGCCATCTCAAGAATTTTCACGTATTTGTAGAGATTTAAGTCAATTTGGAGAATCAATAACATTTTCATGCTCTAAAGAAGGTATAAAATTTAGTGCTTCTGGAGATTATGGACAAGGTATATCAATTTCTTTTGTTATAAAAAAAATAGTAGTATAAACATTTTAATTATACTTACGTTAGTTATATAATATTTATTATGTTTGGATAGCATCTTGTAGTCAACACTTTTCAAGCACAACTGTTATATAGTTACTGCTTGAAATAATATGCTAGAATGTGTTTGCTTGATTGACCTTCATTGCTGTGAAGAATATATCATATATATGTTTATATACATGTCTGTTTATATTTGTGTATTTAAAGGAAATATTTTTTTCTGTGCTAAAAATCATTAAAATACAAATGAATTATAAAAAGTATATATTGCAAAATGTAAAAATATATCTATACAATTAATTATAAATTATGATTGTATATTGTAAATTACTCTTTTTTTTAGCTACTGTTAAATTAGCACAAACAGCTGATGCAGATAATGAAGAAGAAGCAGTAATTGTCAATATGCAAGAACCAGTAAAATTAACATTTTCATGTCGTTATCTTAATTGTTTTATAAAGGCTGGACCCTTATGTGCACAAGTACAATTATCAATGTCTAATGATGTGCCTCTTGTATGTGAATACAAAATTGGGGATATTGGACACATTAGATATTATCTGGCACCAAAAATTGATGATGATGAAGAAAATTAATTTTTTTCTAAGATTGGAATCTTTTTTATCTTAAATACTTTTTTATATAAGTTATCAATATAATATTGCTTTAACTTTGTATACTTTGATTTTTTACTGTTATATTTATCATATTATTAAAAAAGAATTAAATATTTTCAAAATCTTAATATAAATAATGAATGATTATTTAGATAAAAAAAGGTATATTTTGATATTCATTGAGGAACGATAAAAGGATTAATTAGAAATACTTTGAAGGTAATATATTTAAATTTTACATTTAAAAGTCATTTGGCTCGTCACAGTGTTAGCGCAACGTGAAATTGACACTAAGATTCATCATTGACACAATCATGATAAACATGGTAATATGGTGTCATTCTTAAGATTTATAATTGTTACCGTTTCATAAACTGTGACAATATTTTGATAATATTGCATTTTTTTATATGTAAGAAGAACTCAATATATTTCCAAAACATTTGATAAATTTTGAATTATGTGTTATTTCTTATATCCTAGCCTAATTGAAATTTAAATTTTTCACTTATTTTTAGTTGTCTTATTTCTTATACCTTTTATGTATAAGCTAGTTTAATATAAAAATACATAATTAACTTACGAGCTGAGGGAATAAGTGGGCTACCATGGATGGAATAGCCTAAAAGTATACAATAAAATCTTACATAATTTGGATCTCATATAGTTACTAAATAATTATATATTATATATAATCAATAGATGTTGATTTATACTATAAATTATTTTACACGCCCATACTGCGAAGACCTGTTTATCATTAATTCTTATTTTTATGAATTTAAATCAAATCAATAAAATATTTTCCACTTCTTGTTCTATGTTCAAAAATAAATTTAAATAGCAATAAAACAAGATATTTTGGCAATAGTAATCAGCCTCTTTAGTTTTAAAGCCCTGATATTGCTTTTTTCTTTTTAATATAATAGCTTCACATTTAAAATTAAAATAATTATTTTTTTATACGCAAATTTTTATACGCTAATGAAATAATACGCATTCATGTTAATATATAATCAAATTTAATGTAAAAGGAAAATATGAAATTATCTATTTAAAATTAATGAAAGTGTTAATACTTATTCATTTTCAAAGAAGATACCACACACATCGATACTATCGGTAATTATTTGGACCAATTTGATAATTTGATAATTGCTTATGCGAGATTATCAGTGCATATATTGTTCTTCAGTCTATAAATATAATTTTAAAAAGTGTGAGATGTTATGTGGCATTTGCTCTGTAAATGAAGTATTAAAGTATTAACAAAAAAAAAACATGTACAATTAAAAAATTATGTAAAGGCTTAAGCATTCGTGTTGCCATTACTCCCATATAAACTGGGATGTACATATTTGTCATGCAATGTCCTTAAATGCCTTAATAAATTACTTTTTACGTTAAAGCCTTTTTTACAATAGGAACAAAGAAAAGGCTTTTCCCCTGTATGCGTTCTTTGATGAATTACCATCGACGCATGGCTTGGAAATTCTTTTTGACAAATGTTGCACAATTTTTGATGACTATGAACTCTTTTTGGTTTAGGAGGTGCTGAGTTATTCATTAGAGCTAATTGCTCTTCTGTATGTTCGGTTTGTATATGACGTACCCATTCTTGAGGTGTTGAATACATATTACCACAAAGATCACATTTTAAAGGTGGAAAATCTTTGCTATCGTCATCTACATCACCCTAAAAAATACATACACAATAATAATTTTTAATTTAATATATAAAATATTAATTAATATTTTATTTATTCTTACCTTCCTCTTTTTTCTTCGATTTTCGGTCATATCAGCATGTGTAAATTCAATATGTCTTACCCAATCTGATGGTCGATTAAATGTTTGACTGCACATATCGCATGTTAACGGGCTATATTCTTCTTCTTCATCTGCACTATGTACGATTTCCTGTAATGAATTGTAATACACATTTTTTGTTAAAAAAAACTTTTAAAATAAATTAAAATATTATATACCGGTTTTATATCAATCTCGTGATCTATCGTTAATGATTCTGATGGATCAATAGTTTCTTCCCAAATTGGTTCATCTTTTACTAAAAGTTCTAAATTCAATTCAGTCTAAAACACATAAAATAAAAATATTTTATTATATTTGATAAAATATACTATATAAGATCATCTTACATTTTCGCCATCTTCACTTTTAGATTTATTAGATTCTACATCACTATTGGTTGTTTTCCTTTTTTTACCATTGTTTTCCACATTTTCCTTGTTCTTATTTTGTTCATTATTTTTATTTTCCTCCAAAACTTTCTTAGATTCTGGTTCGCTAGTTTTCTCTTCAACTTTTTCAATACTCTTTCTTTCTGATATAGGTTTCTGAGGTTGAATATTATTTTGTATTGGTGTATTCTGTTGTGTATTTTCAACAATTTTTTCCGCGCTCGGTTGAACTAATTTGATTTTTTGAATTTGACCAGTTAAAGGTGGCTGCTCCCGTTTTTCTCTATCCATTTTCTGGTTATTCGATTGTATATTTTCTTTTTTACTTCCAGTATTAGATCTCCATAAACCACGTACACGTAATATATCGCCTGCTTTTAATACACCTTCTAATTGATCATTTGTTACTGTAGCTTCACCACTGTACATATATTGAATCAGTATTTTTAATGTACGATAACCAATTTCTGTTGGTAATACCTGCAATAATGAATAGAATATTGTCTTGTGTATTTTTTCATCAACAAAAGCCAATAAAAATATACAAACCACAATTATTGGAGCGTTTGTGTTTGCACCGAAATGACATGTTTGAAAAATATGACTAAGATACGAAGAGCAAGCGGCAAGGACAAATCGATGAGCCGCCACGTGCCGGCCACAGGATGTTGCTAACAAGACATCTGCGAAGGATTCTGAATGGAGTAATGTCGCAACAGAGCTGTGCAGATGAGCACCATAGCTGTGCCATTTAAGTTGATAATTCTCTGAAGCAGCGATGGCCATTTTTTCTGTATCGTTGACAAACAGAGAAAAAAAGGCGTTTCGTTATAATCTTTCTTGGAGATATCTAATACATATTCTTATTGTATTTATTAAGCCTGTTGCGTCGCTGTGTTTCGTTTACATTTGTATGATTTTGTATCATGTTTTAATAAAGATTTTATAAGATGATGTATAATAAAATATATAATTATTTAAAAATGCAGAAAAATAAAGATCTATTTTATCTAGATTATATAATTGTGATATATTGAAATATAATATATAAAAATTCATGTAAATATATAATATATTATTGTTTTCATTGTTTAAATAAAAAAATAATTGACATTTCACATTTAACATTAAATGTATTATAAATGAATATTAGACCAATTCACAATAATCTTCGAAAATATATGAATTTTATATGAATTTTTTCTTTCGATTAAACTGAGATTGTGGCGTCGAATGTTTTTTAATGTATCTGTTTTCGTTTCCAAAATCACAAAACAAAAACATCACTCAAAATCCTTTTGATTAGTTATGAATGTAGCTTGGTTTGTTTGATTTTGATATAATATTAAACGAATTTAAAAGAAACATCGATAGTAATAAAATAATTACGCACTCTCTTTGGCACCCCACATTCACACCCTATCTGAATTCTCATTAAAGTTCGTTCAACGATCGTGCACGTTGTACACAATGTTTTAAAAAAAAATAATCTTCATACATGAAACGTCATTGACGCACTTCAAAATTAACGATCTTAGATCATTTCGGTAATGAAGATCATTGGTTATTTAGTGTGCCAATGATTGCATGATATTGCCGCTTGTCGCACGAACGTCGAACCACTGAGAACAAAAATCTGTAAAGCGTTTTACAGCGCGTCATTATACTGTCAACGTGGTTACCTGACGACATCGGCCAGAACTTCGTTACGCGTCACTTGGCTTCACTTCTCTCGCTCGTTTCTTATTTTAATTGTAAACGATAATCCTCAAGATTTGCGGCACCACAGAGTGTGTCTCGCACGCGTCGTTAGTGTTTTGAAAGGCGCTTCGCGCGGATACGGGACACGGGGCAGATATGAGCATCGAACCGCCGCGTAGGGGCCTAAAAATCGATATTTCGGTCTTTGCTCCATCCTCTCCGGCGGTGCAGCCGTGCTCGCTTTCGCGGCTAGGTAGGGTGCCCCCCTGTTCATCATCGATTTTCCCGGCTACCAATCGCACGCATCCATTTATCGCATCGATCGCCCGAGCTGATTTCAGCGTTTGCGTCCGTCCGTCCATCCGCCCGCTCCACGATTCATACCCGTGCACCCCGCCGCACCCAACCCCTTTCCCCACACCCTTCTCTATATTCTATATTCTGTTCAACCTCCCACCCCGAAACCATCTCGCTAGCTACTACCTTAAGCCATATAGACGCGACTAAACGCGACCCTTCATGATCCTTTTCGTCAGTGACGCCGGACACCACGATGTCTTTTAACTTGCTTCATCCACGACACCCCAATGTTGATTCTATTGCCTGTTGATATCCCCTTCTTCACGTCGATCAGTTTTATATTTGATTACATATGTTTGAAGATCATACACTGACCATGTTGAAGATCAAAAAAGTTTCTTGCCCTTATCAATATATATATATATATATATATATATATATATATATATATATATATTCAAATATCAATTTTTTTTAAAATCATTTTAATGATTTTACGATGAAATGATAAAACTCAATGATTCAATCAAAGTATAGAATAAGACAACGCATATAGCTTGCTAGAATTAGTTGAATAAAGTAACTTAAAAGTATATTTTCATTCATTTAAAGAAATTTTCTTTTTCTATAAAAAAAAGTTAAATTCAAATTAAATATTGGTTTGAAAATAATAATAAAAGAGAAATATATATTATTAATTAGAACGCGCTTACCTATTATGTATTATATTATTATATTGTTATGTTTTTATTGTTTTAAAATATAAATTATTATTTAATATAAATATAATATAAATATTATTCAAATTCAATACTTGACTTAAATCTTTTAAATAGTTTTAACTTAGAATGTTTGATCTATAGATCTATGAGACAATATTACAGGGTTAGTTTGTATGTGCAGTAAAATTTTAGGATCGCCGCTGTTCTGTTCCTAAACATATCTGAAGATGGCGTTTACAGTGGGATTCTTCGATTTTCAAGATTTCATTTGAATGTGTGCATGTGCATGTGACGATATACTGCATTGCGTCGACGACCTATTTTACAATAGAAATTATAAGCATACTCTTTTATCATAAAATAATCAATTTCATGATTCAAAATGAATTATATTTTTCTATATAATTAATAATTTGTATGGTTATTGTTTCTTTATTATATATATTTTCATTAAAAGTTTATATTATTAAGAAATTAATAATTTGTTTTACATTATTTTTTAAAAATTTTAATTTTTTGCATAATTCTTATTAATAATATATAAAGAATTTGAAAATATGATGTGATTTTTATATATTTTTGTATATTCAAAATCACAATTTTTTTTATTATCGATTTTAAATATAAAAGTTGCTTGAAATCGAAATCGGTTTTGTGTTAGGTCACATGACAATAAGATCACGTGGTGCTTTTGCATACTCCGTTAGAGGGAAGCACATATAAATCTTGAGCAAACATGACGGCTAACAATTTCTTCGTAAATACATATCTTATTGTCATTGAAGTAAAATTGATTAACTAAAACAATGCAACGGTTTTTTAAAACGTAATGTACGTCGCGAATTTAAAATTTATATCAAGAGTATATAAGTGTTGTTTTTATGTCACATAAAAGTGACCTAGTTTATAAATGAATTTTCGCTTTTGATTTTCTTTAGTTATGACCCTGAGTGTTCTTGAAGTCGGTGGCCTCTGTAAGACAGTAGCGATGCTGTCTCGAAAGTGAGTTCATAACTGTTATAGAATATGGAAAAAATAAATGATTCCATTTAATATTCTTAAAATATGGATTTTATGAAATATGAGCATTGTCATGTTTTCAATAAACGAAACAACTAGGTTACGTTGTCAAGAAGAACGCAGTTCTATACTAAATAATATTAAGTTTATGGTAGGTTGATTTTTTATTTATATTATATTTATTTATATTTTTATTTATATATAAAGTAAAATTGTATGAAAATGCAAATAATAAATATTTTAAATCTAAATATTTGTAAAAAATTACAAAAATTAAAAAATAAATATGAATTTACAAATATGTTGCAGTTGATTAAAAAAAAAGCAGTAAGCCAAGATGAACTATGATTGTTCGAACTTTTATGTAGTAACATTAAATAATCATTGCATAATTCTAACAGATTATTTTTTATACATATTTATGCATATGTATAGTGTATAAAGTAATCTGTTTATATTTACAAAATGCCTCACATAACACGAAAATGGGAACTTTTCCCAGGCAGAAATCGATTTTGTTGTGATGGTAGAGTAATGATGGCACCACAAACTGGAGTTTTTTATGTGACTGTGTGTCTCATTGCTGGAACAAGTGGATTATTTTTTGCTTTTGAGTAAGATTATATTTTTTAAAATAGGAATTGTATACATATGTGTATATGTATACAATATATATATATATATATATATATATATATATATATATATATATATATGATATAAAAAGATTTAATTTAATAATTTTATATATATTTTTCAGTTGTCCATTTTTAGCAGTTCATATAACACCTGCTATTCCAGTTATTGGTGGTTTATTATTTATTTTTGTAATGTCTGCTTTGTTCAGAACAAGTTTTAGTGATCCTGGTGTTATTCCAAGAGCAACTCTTGATGAAGCTGCCTATATTGAAAAACAGATTGGTATATAAATATATATTTCTTAAAAATAAATATGTAAATAAATAATTTTATAATTAATTATGTTTGTATTTATACTATAAAAATTCTACTTTTTTTTATATAATCTATGTAATTTAGTGTAGTTTATAATTAAAAACTTTATTTTTTTATATGTTGTAAAGAGGTACCAAACAATGGTAATTCTAAAATGTATAGACCTCCACCTCGAACAAAAGAGGTATTAGTCAAAGGACAACCAGTAAAATTAAAATATTGTTTTACTTGTAAAATATTTAGACCACCAAGAGCTTCACATTGTAGCCTATGTGACAACTGTGTAGGTATGTATAATTTTTTAATCAGTTTAAATTATTTTGTTATTTAAAATTATTTTTATGGAAATTTAGAAGTATATAATTATCTTTTTAGAGAGATTTGATCATCATTGTCCATGGGTGGGAAATTGTGTTGGTAGGAGGAATTACAGATATTTTTATGCCTTTATTGTCTCTTTGGCATTTCTTTGTGTTTTCATATTTGCATGTGCTGTTACACATTTAATAATGCGTAAGTATATTAGTTAAAAAAATATAAAATATTAGAATAAGAAAAAGATATAAAAATTAAATTAGATATTTTTTATTTTCATGTATTTAATTCTAGTCACAAAAGATGATAGACCATTTTTAGAAGCAGTGAGAATATCTCCTGGAAGTGTTGTTGTAGCAGTTATATGTTTTTTTTCTGTTTGGAGTATTCTTGGTCTTGCTGGTTTTCATACATATTTAACTACTAGTAATCAGACAACTAATGAAGATGTAAATAAATTTTATTAATTTTTTATGTATGTGAAATTATTAAATAATCTTAAAATAATTTGAATCATTTTTATAGATTAAGGGGTCATTTTCTATTAAAACAGGGCAAGAAAATTTCAATTTATATAGTCAAGGAAATATATGTGGAAACTGTTTCTATGTATTGTGTGGACCAGCGCCACCTAGTTTAATTGGTAATTTATTTTTATATTCTTAATATTTTTATTTTATTTCTTGTAAAAATTATTTGATTATATTTAATTTTATAGATCGAAGAGGTATTGTAACTCCAGAATATCGTGCAGAACAAGAAAGAGTTGGTGGTGACAATGTAATTACTAATAATAAAACTTATGGTACTGTAAAAATTATACAACCACAGGTATTTAAATATTTATTAGTATTATTAGTTCTTGTATTTTATTTATATCATTATTTATATATTATTTTTTTTTATATTATTACAGTCTAATGGTACAACTGTTCAAATAAATCCTAGTCCAGATCTCACAGGTTCTATGAACAATCTTGTTTCTGATCAACATTCGTCACAAATTGAATCAATAAATGGTGAGTTAAATCTTTTGAGGCACACTATTCATTACCCAGAGGATCTTTCGAAATATTCACGAGAGTACATTGATGATACTTATGTTCCGGCATATCCCCGACAATATTGTTTTCAGGATTCCATAAAACATGTAAAGTATGATACAGAAATAGAAAATCCAGATTTTCAAAGATATCCATGTAGGTGTGAAGAGAATTTACATAAATATTCTCATAAATGTAGGGAAGAATATCATAGATGTTCGGATAATAATTTAATATATGATCAATGTGTTAGTGACCAAAAATATGATATTGATCTTCAGAAATATCCGCAAAGATATTCTGAAGATTCTGTACGATATAAAATTAATGATAAAAGTATTTACACTGATCTCCAAAAATTTCCACAATGTTACTCTGAAGATCCACTACGAATATCTCAATCTCATACTCTTAAATATAATAATTTGAGGTGCACTGTTCATGGTTTAAAATATCCAATATCAAAAAATCTTTTGCCAACTGTTGTAATGTCACGAATATTAGGAGCAGGAGGAATGCCAATTATTGGTCAAAATGCAATAGGACTAGCAGTTAATAGATTTGGTTCAGAACCTTTAACTAATGCTTTTTTTTATACAGAAAACTCTTTATGTCCAAATGATAGTACTGAAGAAGATCTTTTAAATCGAAGATATATCATGAATTCAATAAGCGATAATGATGATATTTAATGTTTTTTTTAATAATTGTCCTCTTTTTAAATTAATATTAAATTTTACTTATTGAAAAAGAAAAAAATTTAAATGGCTATAATTGTTAGGAAATAATTTTAATGTTAAAATTATAAAATATAATAAAATATAAAATATATAAATTTTATTATTATTAACATAAAATAAATAAAATTTTATTATGTATATAAATATTATTAGCAAAGATAATAATATTAAAAAATATTAAATATTAACAAAAGTAATTATTAATCATATGATTGTTTATATTTTCTTATTATAACTTATATATTAGATTTTTATGGATAAAAATTCAAGTTGAATTTGATTATTATTAATATTGTTATTAAGATTTATTTATTTTTTAACAGTTTATTTGATATTGAATATATATATATAGATTTTTTTTTTAAAGAAGAAGGGAGAAATTAGTATTTTTGTTATAATATTATATATTTTGATTGAGAAAAAAACTAAAATATTAATTTCATTACAATTTTTTAATATTTTATAAAAAATACACGAATAATTATTTATTTTTTACATTATGTAATGAAAATAAATGAAACGTAATTATTTTAGAATATTAATCTTAAAGCAACAAAAATTAATCTAAATATAAATTTGAATTATCAAATATAAAATAAATTTAAATTTTTCCTTATTTTATTTAACTATATTTTTATATGATTCAATAAATTATATTTATTTGTTGTTTAAAAATTACGTCCTGTATCGAGGGCTCAGAGCATACAATTTGGTAAGTTAATTTTCCTTTATTCCATTCATCATTGTGTGTATGTTTAATATGAATGAATATATTTAGATATTTATTAATAGCCGTTAATAAACACTTTAAACACAATACATCCCATATTTTTAAAAACTAATTTCAAAATCTTATATCAATTTAAGGGTTTATGGATTTGTGACTAATTAATTTTTTCTTATTTTTGGTACTGGGATTGTGAAAATATGATATGTAAATAAATATATGTATAGTTATATATGTATATATAAATAAGTGGATAATTTCATGTATAAAAGATATATTATAAATTTATGCATATGTATAATAATATGTATAATATGTATAATATCAAAATTTTTTTACATTACATAACACATGATCATATAAGTTATCTATTATAATTTTTGGTTTTAATCAAACATATATAAATTAATACATATATTCGTGAAGGATTGATTCTAATATCTAAAACAAACACTATATATCTAAAACACAAGAATTGATATACAAAAATATCGATTGAGATTTATTTAATAAATTACAAGCAATTGAAATTAGATGAAACATGATAGAAATAGATAATTTTTAATCTTTAACACATTGTTATTTCATTCTGTTTCTATTTTGTTCATTTAATGCAAACTTAAATTATTTATAATTTAAGAAATAAATCTTAATGATATTTTTATATATCAATTTTTATATTTATATTATAGCTTCTGGAATTGATTTTTTAAAAGTGTCCCATGAATATTAACATTTTGTATACACATAGAAAACACATCTTACTGCTTGGGATATTTTCATTATTGCAATTTAGTTTTGGTTTATTTTTTTTATTATGCAATAAAATTTCACAATTAGTAGTGCACTTTTGCAATGAGTTGCATTATTCAATTTTTATTGCTAATAAGCGTTTGTAACGGCTTTTTATTAGACTTTAATAGCAATTATATCTGAAACTCTTATATTTAAAACTATATATGAAATGTATATACATATATATATATATATATTTAGATTATTTTATACAATTCATTATTTATATTGGATATTTGTTTTTAGGTAGTACTACAAACAGCGTGAGTCAACTTGTTACCAATGAAGTACCATTAGCATCACTTAATATAGCTCCAATTGATATCGATGAAATTGCTCCGCTACCTTCCCGTCAGAGTATTGTCGTTTCATCTACATTGGATACATCTTCTATACCTTCGGTAACTGTAACAACACCTTTATCTGCATCTAGACTTAGATTATTACAAGATACTACCATGATAGAGTCTGCTTTAGACTTAGATTCATTGGAAGATGCAAGTGTTGGTAGAGGCAGTCAAGCAGGACTTATAAAAATGGGAGCAGTATAACTAATATATTTTATCTAGATTTAGATTTTATCTAGTTAGATTATAGATTAAGTTTTTATCTAATTATTTAAAATTTTTTAAAAATCATTAATGCTTAAAGAATAGTGCAGGTTTATTTTTTTCTATTATATTCATATAATTCTTTTTTAAAACTTATTATTATATAATATATCATAAAACTTATGAATAAAAAAATTAAATTGTTTGGTTTATAATAAATTTACCTAAATTTTAATTTATTTAATAAAAAATTAATAAAGAATAGTAATGTAAAATGTTTTTCTTATCTGCACTATTCATTTATGATAATGATAAACAATATAACATTGTTAATTCCATTCCAACTATTTACATTTTTCTTTTATATAATATTTTTATTATAAAAAATTAGTAAATGAAAATATTCTTTATATTTTATATATAGTAGTTGTATAAACAAAAATTATAAAATTATGGTGATTTAACATAAATTATGATACTCTTAATATTATATATAAACAAAAGATATCTGAGTTAAGAAAAAATGCACCACTTAATCAACTTAATATGAATTTATATCTATTTTTTTGAATAACTTTATAACTCATAAACTGTAATCTTATTTTTGTCATGCAATGTACTGGACTAAAACATTTAAATTCTAATTGAATTAATGTATCTATACTTAAAACTCTTTAATAAAAATTAGTTATTAAAAATCAAGTAGAGAAAAGGAATATGTAGATAACTTATTGAGCAAATTATATTACTAGAAAATGTGTAAATGCTTTAGAATTAAACATTAAAAATATAATAATTTTTAAAAATTAGAAAAACTATAAGTTTTAAAGATTAAAGTTTTTAATTATATTAATAATCAGTTATTAATATAAGTATTATAATTGAAAATATTAAGTATTATAATTTTAATTTTTCACATTAAAGTGAAGTATTATTTTTTTTATTCAATTTGCTATGTACAGTGTAAAGAAAATTTTGTAAATACAGAAATTTTCATAAATGTTAGTATAGTTTTGCAAGCATTCAAACAATTTATTATATATCAATGAATTGTATTAAACATTTTAAAAATAGAAATATCACTGCCTAATTTTTAAATATATAATTTGCATTGACATTGCATGTCATTATTTAATTTGTAATCAAAAATATTATTGTCAATGTTTTTAAATTGGATATTATTTATATGATGAATTGCAAACATTTATCAGTTATTTTATTATATAAAAATTGATATTACATTGATGTTAAAACTATTTTTTTTTGTATATATTATATGTATAATACTGTATGTATATATTGTGTAGATGTTATTATAAGATAATATTGTAAGTGAAAGATATATTGAGATGTGTTGTATAATATAAAATCCTTTAAAATTTTTAAATATCAAATGATGATGCATGTAATAATTAGAACTTTGGGAAATGCAGAAATTAAGTACTATTTATTAAAAGATTTTTATTCAATTATTTGTTTTATTTCAAATGTATAATTTTACAAAAATATTTATGACATAAAATATTAGGATAAAATTATTGATACATATAATTTGTTTTTGGATATATTCAATGTATACATAATTTATATTATATAGATTAGTAATTTAATACTTTTACATGATAATTTACAGATAATGCGATTTGTCTCTGTACACGTAAATATATCATTACCATGTCAAAGCAGTTTTTATTTGCTAATGTTTTCTTTTATGCACCCAACATCATAATGATTCAAATAAATATATTTATCTTTAATATTATAATAAAATATAAATTCTTATATAAATTTATTTTTGATTATATTAATAAAATTTATGTATTATAATAGCAAAAATTATAATTAAAAGTGCAATACTAAAACTTGTAATATATATCTTTATTTGATTTCCAGATGAATCTATACCAAGATCAACAGTTTTTACATCAATTTTATTTTGAAAATAAAATTCTGCGGGATCTATTTGAAAAATGTATACATATTATATATATGTATATATATATATATATATTATATATATTATATGTAATATATTTAAATATTTAATATTTACCAGCTTCAAGTTCAATATCTTTTTGAACGGTACTTTCATGAACTTCTAAGTCTAAAAGTTCTTGCAATGATAAAAGAGCTTCTTGAGCTCCTTCACCAGGAAATAGATAATCCGATAAGGTAATTTTACTTTCAGGCAATGCTATTAATACTCTTCTTGGAGGTTCATGTAATGTTATATTTTCTGAAAAAAAATAATGAAATGAGTTTTTCATAAATTTTTAATAATTACTTATATATTAAATACCTTCCGGAGATCCATTTTCTTCTTCAATTAAACTATCCCAATGCATTTCTAATCTACTTGCTAATGATCTTATTATGTCTTGTTTTATCGCTGTATTAGCTTCTTCAACAATTGCTTTTTGATGAACAAAAGTTCTACTTACTAATTGACCAATCAAACGTATAGAAGCAGAACATGGCGTTACCTTCACATCAGAATTAATATTCTCTTCTTGCTAATAATTCATAAGATGATTAATATTTTAATTAAATTATTAATATGTTAAATATTTTTTTTATTTAAAAATTATTTTTAAAGTAATATAAAAATTAGAATAAATTTTTTTATAAGAAAAAAAAAATACTCACACATGGAATATATAAGTTAATTTGAATAGATTGGTCATTATTATTTTTTTCATTACTTTTACAATTTTTTTCATCTTTTTTGTTTTTGCTAATTACTTCTAATGTATCATGTGGGGACCAAACTTCTCCTTCAATAACAATAAGAGAAGTTTCAACAATATCTGATACAGTTTTTAAAATATCTTGCAATTGTTTTTTAAGAGTTTCTGGATCTTTATTAGCAGCAATAAGAAATAAGCGGTCAAAATTTATAAATGCTTCAAGTTGGTGCCACTTAGTAGCTCTAGTTTGAAATTTCCAATCTACTGATTTAAATATTCCATTTTTATTTATTTCTATAGATTTACAAGTGTATCTAAAATAATAAAAAATTAAAATATAGTAAAATTTACTTATTAAAAATTATAATTTTTTATACTTTTGTGTAATGCTATTTAAATTTAAGATAAGATGTTCTTCATTATTATCCCCACATAAGTATTTATTGTATAATAAATTTTTATGCATTGTTGTAAGAATAGATTTAAATTTTTGTATATTATTATCATTTATACTGTCCTCTGGACCAATAATAAATGTGCCAAGAACACGCATTCCACCAGGTAACATTCTAGTCACCTATAAATAATGGTATTTAAAATTTTTTAATTTTCATAAAATTTAAAATTTTAATTATATCTAATTAATAATAAAATTATTTAAAATAAAATAAAATATACATGTTTTGCATGATCTGCAACCCAACTCTCAGGTATATCTTTTACTGATTTGATGTGGTTTTCAATAGTATTTTGTTCAGATTTTATTGTAGTATTAAGCAATATTTCTTCTACAATATTTTTACCAATAGGTGGTGGTGTTTTTGCTAAATGTACAATATAATCTTTTTGACCAGTACTCTGTAATATTAATTATAATTTAAGTTAGATAAAATGTATTAAAAATTTAAATTGGATTATTATTTAAACTTTTATCTAACATATCAATTTTAAAAAGAATATAAATAAAATAAAATAACCTAAAAAAATAAAAATTATGTTATTAAATATGTTATTAAAATGAATGAAAACGGGAAAGATGACATAAATTGAAACATACAAAAATCGAACCTGTCCCACAATTAGTCCTATTGTGTATTCATCTGGCCTTATTAAAGATATTAAATAATTGTGAAGACGTTCCTCTGCGTATACAGTTCGTCCCATTATTTTTGATACTTTTGTAAATATGTAAAATTAATAACACTTCTTTACCGTTATTGTATTATTACAGATAAATTATAAGAATAGATTAATCATATAATATGCAATGTATTTTTATATTTCTGACCCAAATTCTCGAGCTCTAGATTTCCATTACTATTTTTATGTCACTCGCATCATTACCAACAGAATGCAGAATTTGATTGTAGTATTGATTTTAGTAAGAATTATATAGTAATGAATCGATGATCGATATTTTAAAATATCGATATCGATATAATAAAAATCTTACAATAATAAAAATGAAATAATCCATGTAATTGAAATAATTTAAAATTTTGACGAAATAATAAAAAAAAAATTAAATTCACATTAATAAAATTCCTTAAATTTTTTTAACAATAATTATTAGATTAATTAATAATAATTATATAATAATTATATATTTAATATATAATATAATAATATATTTTTAATATATTTTAATTTTTAATTTTTATATTTTTTAAGATTAATTAACTATTTTTTCATTAATTATTATAATCAAAAAAATTTAATTAATATTAATTTTAAAATTCATTCAAAATTAATTTCTAATTAATTTTAAAGAAAAAATAGAAATTAAAAATTCATTAATTTTCTTTTTTAACTAACAATTAATTTTTTTTAAATTTTTATTTTTAATTTTTAAATTCTTTAAAATATATAATAAATATATAATAAAATATATAATTCTTTATAATATATATAATCTATTATAATATATTTATATTATATTATAATATATTTATTATATATATTATTATATATATTATTTTATTATATATAATATATTTATTAAATATATTTATATTATAATATATTTTAAAGAAAAATAAGAAATTAAAAATTATATGTTTTTTTTTCTGGTTTAATCCATCCAATTGTATCCCTGATTTAGTTTGCGATTTTTAACTTATATTTTTAAGCTTCAAGAAGTTTAATTTTTTTTTAATTTAAAAATTGTGTTCAAAGAATATATTTATTTTTTTTTTTTAAATCATTCTCAATTTTTTATATTCTTTCATGATTATTTCTTATATTTAATATATTAATTTATTTTTTTGTATCATGATTTAAATCTGAATATAAAAAAGAAATAGCATTCTTTTTTAATCTTTCAGAAAGACTAATTGTTTTTCAGGAAATATCTATTATAAATAAATTAATACAATAATTTGATATTTTCACTCAATCATTTACTCCGCAATTTATATCCATATTATAAATATATATTCATAAATAATAATTGATATTATAAATCTGTCATTATTATATTAATTAGAAATTAATAAAAAATTTAATCTTTTGAATTAGTTAATTAGAAGAATTGCAGTTGTAATAAAAACATTTTTTATAATATTCTTTTTTCTTCTTTTGATTTTATTATATCAAATATTGATAATTTTATATTAAATATTGACAATTAACAATTAACTTTTAATTGAAATAAAAATATAAAAAAAAATTAATCTTTTTTTAATTTATATTTTAATTTAATTATAATTTAATTTTTATAAAGTAGAAAAAAAACATTCTTAGATGATTATTCAGATGATAAAAATAATAATGTACAGATTCAATTGTTTTATTTTAATATTTATATTAATATTATTTCTTTTATTCTATTTATCTTTTATTTTATAATTATTTTTTAATAAAAAAAATAATTATGCAAAAACAAGTATGACGATTTACTTTGTATAAAAAATGCAATATTTTTAAATTTTGTATTTTAATTTAATTAAATAATTATTCACTGTATATTGATATTTGATCAAGTGTATGACGAAATTTATAATATGCTACGGATTAAAGAAGCGAACTTAAATGATTTTGATAAGAATTGTATTTTTTTATTCGACAAAATGTCAATAAAAAATGCTTTAATTTCCACGCAAGTAAATTATTGAATGTTTTCAGAATTTTGAATTTTTAAGATAACAAATAAAAGAAAATTTTAATATTCAAATTATTATTTTATAAAAACTTATTTAAAAATTTATTTTTTACTTAATTTTTTATATTTATTTAAAAACATCATGAATAATTTATTAAAATATTTTAAATTATCTGATTTCTAAATTATTACAAGTATTCTAATATGATATTATTTCTTTATGAAATTTAGATGCGATAAAGATAAGTATAAGAACAGTTTAAATTAACTAAAAAATATATAAAGGCAAATAATTTTAATAAAAAGAATGAATTTTATCTCTCAAACATTTAACAAAAAAGATTTTTCTGTTTTATATGTTTCTTTTGTTTTTTATATAAATTCTATAAAATCAAATACTGTATTATATAAGTTTTTTGAGATCCTTAATAATCTATTTGATAATTAATTTCTAATTAATATATCGATAATTATTTAATTAATTTATTTAATCAGTTCTTTTAGCTTAACAAAACATATTATTTTCTACTTTTGTAAATATAAATAATAATAATTTTATATTAAAATTGCAATAATTTCAGTTATAAATGTGCAACTTTGATATATAAAATGAGAAGATGTTATATTTTTAATAATTTATCATTTGAATATATGTTAGAAAATTTTTTTTCAATTCTCTGAATGCATGGTGGCATTTATAATCCATCTATAAAAATGATATGTTTAATTATTAAGAAAAATATAATATTACATTTATATAAAATAATAATTCATATAGTGATTTATTAATAATTATCAACTTCAAAGCGCTTTAAAGAAAAATAAAATATTATCTCAAAATATTGAAGATAAGCATTCACATCAAATATTTCATTTTAAATTTCATTCAATTTGAAATGAAAGAAAATTGATATTGATAAGAATGAAAATATACAATTGATATAGAAAATGATATACAATTCATAAAAAATAAAATTAGTGTGCTTTTTAAAAATATGTACAATAAAATATTTCGCGGAAAATTTTATTTACATTGTTAAAAAATAGCACAGAAAAATCTGAATATACAAAATGTTTTAATTATTTTATTGATAGAAAAGTAGAAAATTTCAATTATACTTCTTTAATGATACTTCTTTAATGAGATATCAATGATATAATATAATTGCCAATATATGAATTCAAATTTCTCTACATTATTGCAGTTGATGGTACGTATTATAATATTTATTGACAAACTATATTTTCTTCATATGTTCAATATTTATTAACAATATACATATAAATATATAATTTCATTATATCAAAAATATATATTTGTAAATATATATATTATATATATATATATATATATATATATATATATATATAATTATATTAAAAATTAATATATACTATATTAAAATTAATATATAGTATATTACAAATAAATGAAATAATAATTTTGCATAAAAAATATTATGTTTTTAATATTTTATATCTATTTCAATTTTAAATCTCCATTTTATATAAAATAAATAGTGAATTGAATTTTTTATTTTATTAGAATTTAAATATATATTATTAAACTATTAATAAATTTAGATTTTTCTTTGCTTTTAATATTATTAAATTATTAATCTTATTTCTTATTATTTTATTAAATTATATTCGAACAATCGAACAATCATTGTATTTGTTGCTTCATAAATTTTCGATCGACGTATGACATTTTTTAATCAACGTGCCAAATATTAAAGCCAAAGATTGTAATCGGTCAAATTATAATTAAATAAATAAACATAATGACAGTATTTCATGAGAATTTGAAGATATATAATAAATAGATATTTGAGACAGTGAAAAACGAGAATGCTTAGGAGGAGAGGCAGTATTCCATATTACACAATGTCGGTTCCACAGCGGAACTTCTCAAAATAAATGCATTTTTTTTTATATATTTTTTTATACAATTGATTATTTCAAATGAATTTCAGTTTAAAGCAATATGCAATGTACATAAATATTGTGTAATATAACTATGCAATATTTTTATATCGTTTAAAAAAATTTTTAATTATGCAAATTGAAATCTATGTAATTTATTTAACAAATTTAGCTAAAATAAATTATAGTAAATAGTTCTGCAATATTCGGAGTTATAAGATAATTACATAATATTTCATTCAAAATCATAGATAAATTATTATATTTTACTCACTGTTAATACTTATCGAAATCTATAGAAACAAATTAAAATATATTTCTATAAGATTTCGAATTAAAAAATTGAATGTTTTTATATGCACAATTACTTTTTAATTATTTTTACATATACGAGAAAATTTAAAATATTAATTATACTTAAATTAATTTGAATCTTAGATGATTAAACATTCAATCAAATAACAAATCTTTATCTTTATTTCACTTAACATTTCTTATTTTTATACAGAGAGAAAATAAAAAAGAATAATAAAAAAAATTGATGTAGATATCATTTATTAATAATATGAATCAATATTAGATTTTAATATTATACATTCATAAAAAAAAATGCATACATATAGCAATTGCTTTTTTTTATATATGCTCGAATGAATATTACAAATTTTATTTTACTCATATTATTCATTTTTTTTTTTACACTTTTATTTCTGATATACATTATTCCAACGAATACATTACAAACGAATCAAAATCAGAACAAAGCAACATTATCTTAGCAAACAAAATCTTAGCAAAAAAATTGTTGATCTTTCGTATTTTTATATTTAATATACACAAATATAACATTTAATTTCAAATATTACTATCTTTCATTTTTTTTTCGATTAAGTCTCTTTTTTTAACGTCCATGATCAATTATTAGCAATGCTATTTCATTATCGTGCCGAAATTCAGAATTTGATGAAATAATACAATTTGAATATTTGAATATTTGTTTAAAAAAATAATTTTCATATAAAATTAAATTGTATAATAATGAATAATAATTAAAGTAATTCTATTTAAAATTTATAAATTATAAAATTTATAAATTAATCTGAATAGTGAGTAAAAAAAAAATATCGAATATGTAATAAAATGAAAAAGAAAAATGCAATGCTTATATAATTTTTTAATGAATATAAGATTTATATTAATATTATTAGCATTTAGTATTATATAATTAAAATATAGAATTTCAACTATTATTTTTTTCTGTTTAGTAATTTTATATTGAAATAAAAAATATAGAGTTCAAATGAAATAGATACAAACATTAGTTTTTCAACTGATGCTTTAATTGATTTATGAATTTCAAATTGATTCAAATATCATTAAATTTATACATGTGAGGATAAGTAAGTTTATGTGTGTTATGAAAAACACATTCAATTTTTCTAATTTGAAATCTTAAGAATGTGTTTTGATTTGCAGCTATGGATTTAGTAAGTAAGATTTAGATAAGTAAGCAGATTGTATAACAATTCTAGAGATTTAAATAATATATTTATACCATAAAATGATTTATCTATAGATTTAAATAAAATGATAATTTAAATATATGTATTCTGGAATTTACTAAAACTTATTTGAGATAAATTTTTATTAAATAAGAAATTATATAATGTATACATTATATTACATTATACTGAAATTCATTTAAAATAATCAATTATATAAAAAAATATCAGTGTATTTACTTTCATTGAAGAGTTTTGTTGTATTGCAATGCGGTTGTTGTATTGCCACAAAATATTTATAACTTCAGATATATATATAAACTTTTTTCATTGTTTTGATGTCTAGAATCCATTCTCAAAAATGTCTCATATTTTTATGAATACATTAAAAAATCATTGAAATTAATATTAAAAATAAAAATTTCTAAATAAATATCAAAATTTTTTTCTATTATAATTAAATAATTATTTTCTTTTACACGAATAAAAATAGAAAAATTATATGAATAAAATTAAAATTAAATTTAAAAAATTTAAATAATTTTTTATAAAACTGATTCGATAAAATTGATTTCTTATTATACTTATATAGCATTTATATTATATTTATATTATATTCTTATAGCAGAAAAAAAAAATATTTTTTTTAAATTAGAATTGATATACATATATATTATTGAAAGTTAAATATCACAAGTAGTTTCAGGTTAGATTTATAATTTACAATTAATAATTTTGCTATTTTTGAAGAAAATCCATTTTTTAGAATTTTTATTATTAGGAATCGATTATATATATTTCCTAAAAAACTATTAAAATCCAAATTTAAATATTGCATGAAAGGGATTCTGAATGTCATTCAAAGAACTATTTATATTTGTAGATTATATAATTGTTTGTATTGTATCCTGAATAAATTAATTAACTCTAATTATTTGCGGCTGACTGAATTAACGATTGATTGAATTTCTGATTAATTTCCATAATTCTTCTGCATCTGATTGCGATTTTATTTAAAATTATTGGTCTTATTTCAATTCTAATTGTCAATCTAATCTATTCTCTATATTTTGAAACTTTACTTTTTATATTTTGAATTCTAATTATGATATTTAGAAAAAATTATAATCACTATCGTGGATCTTTCTTCAATATCTTCTGCAAAAATGCAAATTAAAAGAGGATTAAAAAAAACTAATGGTCATATTGGAAAGTGACTTCTAAGGAAGGATTGATTTGCGGGACCATCGCAATATTTGGAGATCAGAATTCTTGCAATCGTTTATATAATTATCTGCGCAAGTATGATTTGTGAAATGGCCATCCATCTTATATTTTAGTTTTGATTACTATTGGAAAAGCAGCATAGAAATTGGAAAATGTGAAAGAATTCGCTTATAAACTACTATTAAAATTTAAGTTGAAAATGCTAAAATTATTGGAAATGAAATTTAAGTTATCTAACCGTTTCATAAGTCAGTCCTAGTTTTCGTCTTTAACAAAGACAAAAATGCTTTTTTTGAAAGAAATACCATACTTAAGAGAAACTTATAATTGTATAATTTCTAGAATACTTCAATTTTGAATTAAACTTATTCTGAATTATTATAAGATAACATTCTCTAATCACTTTATTGTGTTTTTATGCGAGATTTATTTATAGTCTAATTCAAGAATTTTTTTTTAGGTTTGAAATGTCATAAATCAATTAATTCACAATATTGGCTATATATATATTTATATATTCCAGTGGAAAATCACGATCTTCTCAAATGACTATAGTTTTCATAAATTCCTTTTTTTTCAAGTTAGACAAAAACAATAAAAAATTTATAGTATATATTTTTTATATTATTATATTTATTAAATTATTGTATTTAATTTTTATATATTATACAGAATAGTCGGGAACTGTTGATACAATCAGAAAGAGGGTGATTCCACATAAAAAAATAAATTGAAAATAAAATAAAAATTTCTTCATATAAGATTTTGTTTAATCGAAAAAATTGAGTTTAAATATTTGTTAAGCATATGTTTACTTGATTATGCCTTAATCTTGCTGGCTATGCTTGAGCGTACTATATTTGAAAATGAAAAATGAAAAATTATTTAAAAAAATAAAGATCACATTTAATATTTTTATCTGAATTATCTAAATTAATCTTTCTAATTCTCAAAAAAGACTTATTTAGTCTAACTTTGAAAAAATTCTATATTTTATATTTTCAATCATTGTAAATATATTAATAATCATTGTAAATTTTTCTAATAATTCATAATTTTATTTTAATTATTCAAATTATCTTTAATAAATAATTTCAAAATATTATCAAATCTAGCAATATCATTAAGTTTTTTTTAGATTGCTATTCAATTCATATTAGAGAAATATAATTATTAAATTGTTATTATTATAATAAATATGGTATCTCATAAAGAATATTTTGAAAATATATTACTTTTTATATTATTAAATTTATTATTATATTTATTTATTATATTTATTTATTAATAATTGAATAGAATATTAATATTAATATTATATATGTATATGTATAATAAATAATAATTTTTAAAAGAGATTGAAATAAATATTTTTTTTTTATCATTTTCGAATATTTCTTCATTTAAAAAATTTAAAAATAATAATTGTAATAATATTCTATTCAACCAATCAATTAGCGAAATTTGCAATCGCTATAATTTCATTTCCTTCGCTATATGATTTGTGTGAAAAAAATCATTTTCCGTGTGTCAAACAGTGATGAACAATATATAAGTATGTATTGATTCACTCTTATTAATATAATAGACTAAATCTATAAGTACTAGTATTTTAATATTATATTTTATCATATTTTAATATAATATTATTATACATTAATAAATAGCAATTTGAAAAGATATTTGGATAACTTGATTTATTAGAGATACTACTATAATTAACATAACTAATATAATATAGTTTATAACTTATCTATGGCTATAGAGAGATATTTTTAGCATTCAAAAGATGGCAATAATAATTAATTCTTTTGTTTGTCTTTTTTTATTATTTGCATTCTTTATCAATATATTTTCTAAGCATTCTAAAGATAGTGTTGATTCCATAATTTATAACTTATCTTTGTACTTCTTCCATTATATTTGCTTTTCTTGTCTATATTTATTCTAAATTATAAAAATAAGTAATAAATTATATTAATAAATATTTGTGATAATCTATGGACTATAATTAAACTAAATCTATGATTTTTTTTAATAAAAAAAATATATAATAGTTATAGATTATTAATTTGAAACATAAGCACAACATTATAAAAAATCATAAATTTATAATTTCTATTATATCTGACGAATTTTTATATTAATTTTTAAATATTTTTTTGTAAAAATTTTGAGTGTAGAATATTTTAATATATTTTTGGTCGAGAATATATTATGAATGTATTATTCTTATATGTCATATTAAGAAAAATATATTTTTAAAAATTATACTTTAAAATAAAGAAAAATTTATTTGAGAAAATTAAATGATAATTGTAATTTAGTTTTTTATTTAAAAAATATGATTAATTACATATTATAATAATATTGATTTTTTCTATGAAAATAACATTTCGTATATTGAATTTTGAATATTGAATTAGAGATACAGAAATAAAATGATTCTTTATAACTATCTTTATAAAAAAAATAAAAATTTAAAATATATTTTTCATATATTTTACTTTATTTTAATTATTTTTGTTTTATATATATATATATATAACTAGATACACGGATGTAAATCACAGCATAACTTAAAATTATATAAATAGTTATATATTTATAAAAGATATATATAGAGAGTATGTAAATATATAGAGAATGTTAATATATTCGTGAAATCTTTGGAGGATTAATTCTAAAAATCAAAAAAAATAATATAAAAATTGATATAAATAATATAATATATCGATAAAATATTCATTAAAACTTATTTATTAAAATTTTATTTATTAAAAGTTATTATTAATATTTATTATTAAAATTATATGAAGTGAAACGAAAATAGAATGAAATTTTTTATCTCTATTATATTGTTTTTTCACAATCTATTTGATTTTTTTAACTTAAATTGTCTAAATCGATTTAATAAATAAATTTCAACCGATACATTAATTATAGTTTGGCTCTTAATTCAATCTTTTAAAAGTATCTCATGAATATATTAATACCTTATATATATTACACAATATATTTGACGCAATATAATATTAAACTATTTCAGATTTAAATACAGATTAAAATTACAATATTATTAATTTTAAAATGCCAATTGCTTATATTCTACAACGTTTTAATAATTAGTATAATGATAATCTAAATTGAAAAACACTTTTAAATTATAGAATGAGATATATAATAAAATTAAATTTAAAAAAAAAAGGAAATTTCTAAAAATATATAGGTAACAGGTGCACAAATAATGAAATTCAGTTTATACAAATATGACTACATTTCAATGATGAATACTATTTGAAAATTGGAGTATATTTGGCGTTTTTTTCATTAATTTTATTCCGCATGTTGAAAAAAATATTACGCAAATATTTACATTAATATTAAGAAGAGAAGTTGATCGATTGTTGTCTATCTTTAATTGTATTTTTGTAAGCTTCAAGGAAATGGCGTATTAAGAATATTTTCAAAATAACCATATATTTATTTATATCATATATATATGATATACATAATATATCATACACACACACACACGCGCGCGCGCGCGCGCGCGCGCACACACACACACACACACACACACATGTATGTATGTACAAAAATTTGTATAAGATATTTGTTTTAAAGATCATAAAAAATATGGCTAAAAAACAATTTTTGGGAGGAAAAGACATTATAATTACAATTATCATGTATTTTTTTAATGCTCCATTTTCAATATACGAATAGAGGAAAGTTGGATAAAATATAATGATAATTTTTTCGACTAAATATAAGAATTAGATTTAATATTTTTACTCATACAAATTTTCAAATCAATTTTATAAAATTTTACATAAATAAAAATATAATATATAATAATTTTTATTTAATAATTAGTTACGATATTTTATAAATGATGTTTCTGTAAAAAATAAAAATTTGTTTTGTTTTGTCTGATTGATAGAATAAAATGAAATAGTCATTTATATTAATGTAAATTAACATAAATATAAAAATACTTAAATACTTTTATTTTTAAATAATTTATATATAGAGTATGCAATAAATAATTATTTTATATTATAAATAAAAATATTATAATATTATAATATTATATATATAATATATTATATAATATTATAATATTATAAATAAATATTATAAATAAATCATGAAAAAAATATGTAATAGTATATTAGTTAGTTATAAAAAATATTAGAAATTTTGATTATTATTAATTTTTTCTAATTTCAGATATTATTTTATAGATATAAAAGAAAAATAATAATTTTTATTGGATAGAAAATTATATTTTATCTATTTGGTTATCTCTTTTTATCCAAATCTTTTATGCATTTTAGTTAATATTTTAAATAATAATTTTATTATTACTTAACAAAGAAAAATATAAAATTTATTAAAAAATTCTTCGTGAAAAATATCATTACATTTTTTTTATTCAGAATGATTAATTACGAGTTTCGTATTTAATATACTGTCTCTTAATATTTTCTTCAATTATTTACAATATTTTTATATTATATATAGAATATATTAACACATTTGTAAAATGGCAGCACATTTTTAATATAAAATATTAATGTAATATCCCATTTCAATCAACTTTCCTCTACAATGTATATTTTATATATATATAATGCATTGATATTCTGTATTATGTTAATAATTTTTCAAATTAATTTAGAAAAATGTTAAAGAATTTTATTTTTATGAATATTGCAAACAATGATTTGAATATTGGCACTAGATTATTTTACTAAAATAATTATCAAAAGATGAACAATATTTAAATAAAATAAAAAAACAATACAATTTTTGTGATCGGGGAAAAAATATTCTGATATCATATTTATCGTATCATGTGTTAGACTAACTAAATTTTTAGCGATCTAATAAACTATTAATATATTTTTAAACACGCTTTCTCAATTTTCCACTAATTAATGGAAGTTGTCGTGTAGTACATTAAACATTTATATTATACGAATTATCATGTAATAAGTATAGAATGTGAAAATATAATTATATTTTTAGTATAAAGTATTAAAATGTATTATTATTTAAAATTTGATGCTTATTTATAATAGAAAAAATGTAAAAAAAAAACGTTCTTTGTACATAAAATTACAATTTAAATAATTACAATTTAAATAGTTTTTCATATAAAAACTATAAAAAGTTTAAAATACTTAATAAATATATATAATAATAGAATACAGTATTTTCAAACGTAAAATATTAATATAATAATTATTAAATATATTAATGATCTATTTAAACGGACGGATAAGGGATTTTTTTAGGCAAGCGAGAGAAAGTTTTTAAGAATTTCCAACAATAATAATTTATGTTAATCCTATCTAATATATTCTTATAAAAGATATTTTAAAGCATAACAGTAATAATATTTTAATATTTAGCTTAATAAGACATGCTGTTATTTATATTGATGCACAAAATTCTTCAATTTTTGATTGAAGATATTACTACTTTAATAAGAATAGAAGATTTAGTAGAGTTTATTAATATTGAATATTAATATAAATATATTAATATAATATAAATATATTAATATAAATATATTAATATAAATTTTAATATTGTGACAAAGCAAGTTCACTAAATATGCAAGTAATATGTCGATCAAAATATTTTTCAATAAATGTTTTTTTGCCATATTTAAATAAGAATAAGATATTCAATAAAAGGATGGCTTTTGTGTGTGTGTGTATGCGCGCGCGCGCGTATTAGCTATTATATATATATTGGCATTTAATTAAAATAAATACAAAATGATATAATTAAAAATTGTCAATTCCATTAATAGCATATTATTATATAAGTACATTATTTTATTTTTGAATTAAAGTTAATTGAAATAAACTTTAAATACGTTATAATAATATTATAATTTATTATAATAAAATTTAATTCGTTGATCTGGTTAAAAAAAAAAATATATATTTACATTAATAATACATTTTATACTTTATACTTTACTTATAGAAAAAATTTTTATTATGCGATAATAATAAAAAAGTTTTAAATAACTTTTAAATAAAAATATTTGAGCTTTCATAATTAAGTTATCTTATAAAATGTATTATGTACTTCAGCGATTAATTGTAAATAAATTTTAACTAAAAATAATAATTTATCATAAAAGTGAAAACAATATTAATCTATAATATTATATATAAGATTATATAATATTATATATAAAATAATAATATAATATGTATAAAATAATTCACTAAAAATATAATATTTAATTAACTTTCTTTTTCTTTAAACTTTCATTCAAATTTAAAAACGTATTCAAAGTTTTTATGTAAAATTGTTTTAAATTTTAACTCAAATTGAATCTTTTACATCTTATACAATTATACAATAAATAAAAAAATAAAATAAATTATATTTATATTAAAGTCATTTTAGTTTGAAATATTTATATTTCTGGCGAGTCATTATATGTATTAAGATTGCACAAAGAAATCTCATTTCAATAATATATTTTCATTTTTTTAATTTTTCGATTCTTTGTGAACCAATTCTGTTTGTCAATATATTTGATAATCATACGTAAAAAAACTACGTGATATATACATTTCTTTGATGTCTTCCAAACGTACATTAGTTAACAACATTGAGCATTAGGCAAAATATATTACACATATACTCGTTTATTTAAAGTGTCGTCGTACGACTTGGAAGACTCCGTCGAGAATTCGAATATTCGTAATCTTTTCATGATGAAATTAATGGTTTTCTTTCTTATTACATTTCTTGTTTTCTTACATTACAATTCGATAATCGCCCTGAGTGCAATTTTCATTTTTTCTCCTTCAAACAATCAGATTGTTTTTTTATGATTAATGATTCCTTGTTTATTTGTCCATTTTAGAAATCGGTTTCTTCGATAAATCTTTCCCTGGAAAAATACCTTTCTTAGGAAGAGTTCTTTCCGGACTAGGGCTAGGACTAGGTGACGAACTTGGTGATCTTGAACTGCTCGAACTTGATCTTTCTCTTTCTTTCTGTTCTAAATCATTTTTATATTCGTATAAAGGTCCACGAATGATTTTCAAAGTAGTTTCTAATTCATAAGCTCGATCTTTTAGATAATTGTAATGATTTAAATTAAATCCAAGCTTTTTTGCTTTTTTATGAAGCGTAATCAATTGTCGTCTATTCATTACATCCGGCAGTATGTATTCCTGTTAATATATAATAAATATATATACAATAAATATATATATATATATATATATATACATTCGAAAACTATTAATTACATATTTAAAAAATAATTTTTGATAACAATAATCTTCTAAATTATTTTTAGAATTAGAAATTTATTAAATTTTCATTCGAATTAAAAGATTTAAATCAATATTTTTAAATTAATATTTCTTTTATATAGATGAACAATTTAATTATTTAATTAATTGCTAATTTCAAGCAAATGGAAATTGAAGTATAATATTAGTAACCTGTTTTGTTAAGATAAAGTAGATGAATAATAACATCGTGGTGCCATAGTTAACAAAATATGTAACCGGTTCCATGATATCCCAGGAATATTCCCACCAAGTCAATCTGGCAAGGCCGCTGAGTTGAATCGACATTAGAACAAGACATACGAAAAAGAAGATATTTGCCCTTCTATCTGCTGTAGTCTCTATTTCTTGCAATTTCTATAACATATTAAAAAATTTATATATAATTTTGACACGAATCGAAATAAATAGGATTTATAATTTCTTTTTTTGAATTTTTTGCTTATTTTGGATTCTTTAATAGTTGTATTTATTGTCAATATGAAAAATTATATTATAAAAAAAAATTATTAAGTTTAGAATGATAAATATTTTATGATTTACAGTCTTTTTCTTAAAATATTTTTTTTTGAATTCAAATCGAAATCTTTTATAAATATTTCAAATGATTTTGAATGAAAAGATTTAAAATAATTCATTAGAGAAAATGAAAGATTTTATATTTATTATATAAAATATTTCTAAAAGAAATATGATTTATTATATTATAATTCAAAGAAAATTTAATTATTTAATTTAATTTATAGATTATTTACATAAAAGATTTTTAATACTTTTATAGTTAGAATACCAATATGATTCTAATAATTGTTCAAAGTTGTTCAAATCAAATATTTATTTAAATAATAAAAATTTATTTAGATTACCGTAAATTTAGATATTACTAATGTATAAGTTATAAGATCTTTATACGTTGCGATATTCATCAAGGAAATAATAATCGAAAGAAAATAATGGAAAAAAAAAAGAATAATATTTTAATTAGGCGATTGTGAAAATGCATATATAAAGATAATTAAAATTGAAACTTGTAGAAAATGAGTTAATTCATCAGTTATAAAGAGAAAACGATGAAAGAAATTGGTAAGCATTTATTAGTCGAATAATTGTGCACACGTATCCACATTCCAAATCATTGAAATGCTAATAACATCGAGATTTCTTAAACTTCCGTTTAATTCAGATGATATTATTCTTGTTTCACGTTCATTGTCACGAATTGCGATTAATTTATATTTGTCAGCGAAAACGGATTTCGGAAGCATTCTATTTTATCTATTATACTAATAAATTTATATGCAGGAATTATTCCGGGTTAATTATACCCAATTATAACTTGATGTCTGAGTTCTTAACTTTTTAACTATTTTTAGATTATAAAATTGTACTCAAGTTTTTGCGACTTTTCGATATTTTTAACTAATTATTCTTAACTAATTAAATAAGTAACTATTTATTTAGTTACTTTTTATCTTTAATAAAATGGAATATCATTAAAATAAAGAAACTTCATTTAATTATTTGTTTAAATTAATTAACTGTCTAAATTAACTTTACTATATAGATATTAATTTAATTATACAGAGGTATTCTTCTAATTGAAAAATCTTTTCTTAGTTACAAAAATAAAAGCAAAATAAAAATTATACTAAAAATATAATATTACTGTGTTGATTATATATAGATATTAATTATTATATTAAAAATATGATCTAAATATAATAAAAAAAGATTTTTCAAAAAATTAAATTTAAACAGAAAAATAATTAATTAGTAAAAGTTAAATTCATACGTAACTTGTAAATTGTAACTTGTTAAGAATGTAGATATATGCAGTTTAGCAGAGAGTCAAAATTGAGTAAAATTTTCTTCACTGGAAATGGTATTTACCTGCTCAAGAGGTTCGAGTTCTAATCTGACAGCCTCCAGTTTAGTTAATACATGCTTCTCCATATTGACATGGTGTTCTCGAACATGAAATGTTTCGTACAATTGACCGATTAATGTTTGAATGTCTGATAATTTCTCTATGTTTTCCTGAAAAAGATTTTATTTAAGAACATTTACTTAATTTTTATTGAATATTTTTCGAAAACATTGCTCATATTCAAATGCTTTTATACAATATAGTTATATATTTTTTCTTTAATAAAATTCTTTAAAATGACCAATTAAATTAATTATAAAATATTTTACTTGAAAGAAATAGTTGAGATATAATAGTTATAATAGTTATAATAGAAAAAATTTAAAAATATTGTATATTGATATAATAATATCGAATAATTTCAATAATTTTTTAATATATTATCAAAGATACAATTTTAAACAATTTTTTTCTTATATAATCCTATTTTCTCATATAATTCGCAGACAATATAATTTCTAAGATATTTGCAAACAATTTTTGATATTATTATATGTCTATGATAATGTATAACATATCAAAATACCATTGAAGAACGGTCAGGAAAAGTTCATCGAAAATCTACTTTCTACATAGATTTGAATAAGATTTTTTTAAAGATTTCTTTTGTAATATATATAATGACATAATAAAAATCGGTTGTTCTTTAAAACGGAATAATTTTTTAAAAATTGAATTTTTTTGAATATTAGAAAGATTAATTTATTAGATAATTTAATATGTAAATAAATTTTAAAAAAATTATTATTGATTGAAATCGCGAAATAAATAAGATTATCTTTTTTATTTGAAATTATAAAAACAATTCCAAATATACTTTTTGTAGATTTAACAATAAATAAGTTATATATACATGTATAAAATTTCTTTAAAATCGGTGAACATTGCAATACGAGGTACAAACGATTGAAAGTTTTTGACAGATTTTGATCTATAATTATAATAAATCTAAAATTTTTTATATCTTTCGATAGTTTTTTATATGTAAATGATTTTGATGAAATTATGTATGAAATGTATATAATTTATAAACTTGCAAAACGCATTTAAATACTGATTAAATAATAGTAATAATTAATAAATTACATTTATTGAATTGGCGTTTCTTACTTTATGTAATTGTAGAAAACTAATTTCAATTGTTCAAGAATTTATATTTTATTCGCGAATATTAGCGAAGTTTGTTATAGATAAAGATTCTTTCATGTAATAATACTATAATACTATAATATATAATACTATAATAATATTGTAGTATACATTTGTTTTAATATAGGTCTTGAATTAAGATATAGAAGATCTGTTTCACACTACTTTATCAAATTTATACAATATATGTATTTTATAATTAAGTTCAATATATATCAATATATATCTTTTAAGAGTCTTATGTTGAATGTTTAAAGGCGACAGTTTATCTTCGATTTATCGATCGTTCTGCAATGAAAATTGATTTGTCAGAAATTTTTTGTAGGGGAAGTATATTATAATATAAATGATTGCTGACATTGCTGACTGAAAAATATCATCTCGAATCGAATTTTAAAAATTTTAAATATTTTTCTCAAAAAAATATTATCCTCCTGTAATATTATATAATCATTCCTATGTCTAATTGTCCAAATATAATATATCGTCATGTAATTGATTGAGCGAGGATACAAATATCAATGCTGCGATTATCTAAAAAGTTCTAAATTTGTATTAAGTTTATATTAAAACTGTTATTATTTGATATTCGATATAATTCTAGAATATATAATAAAAATATGGATATATATATTTAAATTTAAATATCCTAAATTTGAGTAATAGGAATTCTCATTTGTTTATATGATCAGTATGAATCAAGTTTTACTTTAAGCAAGTATTACTATGTGTAAGAAGCCAAAAATATAATGATATTTACCCATTATATTTATACAAACAATTGAGAAGCGAAAGTCGGATACATATGTAAAAAGATATATATATATAGGTAAAATTCTATATAATATAGTATTGAAAGTTTTTTCAAATAAATTAAAGTTATCTGTATGTAAGAAAAAAATTTTGGATATTTTTACAAAAAGCATACATTTGATTAATGAAATTTAGAAGAGAAACTGGAGAGTGGAATTAAATTTAAAATTTTAATTTTAGGTTTTTGTTTATTGGTTTTTAAATTGGTTAGGATAAGTTTGCTAACAATAATTATAATTTTAGCAAGATTTCATATCGTATTTGTTTACTATGTCATTCGGTATATATTATGTAATATTCGGAAATATATTATTACGTAAAAATATTAATTTTAAATTATATATTTTTTTTATTATTGGCATGTAATAGTTTATAGATGCTCGAATTGTTTTTAATAGAATTATATACTCGACAATATATTAAAAAATCATTGTGAATTAAAATCAAATCATTAACATTTAATGATATCAAATAAACTCCATTTTAAATAATGAGATAAAATAATAACAATTTTAATTTTATATTTTTATATTTATTACTTAAAAAGTATATATAAAAATTTAAATCCATGATTTATATATCAAATATTAAAGTTTCATTAAAAATAGAAAGTAAAGATATAAAAAACTTTAAACTTCAAAACTTCAGATATTTTTTTTATTATTCGAAATTAATTTTTTTTTAAATTTTTAAAAATTCCTTCAAAAAAAAAATATAAATTATTTAATTGAGATATATTTTTTAAAAACGACTTACCATTGTGTGCTTGTCATGCAATGGTGGTTGCACTAAATATTCGGCGTCATTTATTATCAGTCGAAAATCGTTTTCCATTAATGATTCTATCGTGTTGTTAGAGCCTATTCTAATACCATCTGGAATATCGTAAAAAAATTTTATATAATATATTTTATTTACAAGTGTATGCATTTTTCCAGGACTTACCAATAGTTGTCACAGATGCTCGATCGATACCACCGTCTTCTTTCTTTAGCATCTGAATGAAATCTCCTACAGTGTGGGTGATTGGTTTCAAGATAAATATACAATACTCTTTTCTGGATGGCAGTGGTACTGTGATCTTTGGCAATCCTCTATGGTATATTACAGTTACATTTGAAGTAGCTGAAATAATTTTAATTTTTGATAAATTTATTATTAAAAAATTTAATTTTTAGAAACTTTCAAAGATAAAGAATAATTATAATGAAATATATATATATATATATATTTTTTAAAGAAATAATAACATAAAAATACAAAATATTTCTTTTATTGTACATATAGATTTCAATCATCACTATTAATTGTAAATATTTAGATATTTCAAAAATATTTGAAATATTTTAGAAATATTTTTAGATTTGATTTCGATTATTGTATATACTAAAGTACTATTTTAAATAGCATTAGTTAAGAAAAATAAATTTACAATATATATTTTCATCAACAAGTCACCGAATATTTTTTATTTTAAAGAAATAATTATTAAAGCATAGATATCATTTTTTGATTGATTTATTTAATTTTATTATGTATACTTATTTTATTGTAAAAATTCGAATCATTGTCTAATTTTAATTTAGATTAGAATTAACCAAAGATTACTTAATCCATGTTAATCACGAGAAAATAGTTTATATATTGTAAGAAGAGTAGATTAAATCGCTCGAAATTACTGATAAAATAAGACACTTCAACATTTTAATTATCAATAAGAAAGAAAATTCTCGATGATAGCGATATATGTATCAATGTAATTTTACTTTTTTAAGAATAAGATTTACAATTAAGGATTGAATGATACATGAACAGCAATAAACTATTAGATTAATTAATATAATCTAATAGATTAATTAATATAATTAGTATAATCGATGGGACTAGTGGAAAAAGTTATAAATAATTTGGAAAAAAATTATTATAGAAATACTAAAAAAATTAATAGAAAGAATGTCGTTATTCAAACGTTATATCTGCATAAAATATAGAAAAAAAAATATAAGATTATATGTTATATACTTTTTTTTAATATATACTTTTTTTATATACTTTTTGATAAAATTTTAACTTGAAAATAATTTATATGAGATATTTTTTATATATGTATAATAAATATTAATTTCATTTTTTAATATATATATTATATATATTATCTAATTTATATATATCCAGTTATTATGAATGTTAGTATGTACTTTTATGTATAATATAATATTATAATATATTTTATGTATAATACATATTATGATTTTATTATATCAATTAATAGATTAGATTTTATATTATATCAATTTTTGGTATAATAGAAAATTGATGATTGATTTTAACGAAATCGATAACTATGTTAATCAATAATTGTCGTGAATGATATTTTTTCAACTTTTAATCATTACAAATACAGTATTAAAATCAAGATTTATTGATAAACAAAGACTATATTTTCTATCATAAGAAAATGTTAAGTTATTTTTTTATTATTAAAACAATCAGATTAGACTTATATTAATAATAAGTTTTTTAAATTTTATCTGAAAAGTATTTTTTGTAATATTCTAAGTTTTTTTCGAAGATTCTTCTTTTTTGGGATGATTGAAATGGAATTTAGCCTTCAAATCTTTTTTGCATTTTATCGTGTTAATTGAATTTTATCGCATAAAAAAATTTATCTTCAAAAGTTTCATATTTTTTTCACTTATTTTCTTATTTGTTGTTAGAATCATACAGTCTCTATTTCAGTTGTGAGATACACATTGTAAAATATAGATGAAAAAAAAAAAATTTATTTTCATCTTATATGATTTAGTGAGAAAAAGAAAAAATTTTTTCTATAAATTTTAAAGGATATTAATATAAGGAATGTAGTAAATTTATGACTTTTTCTCGCACATTTGCAATGAATTTTTAAGATAAAATCATTATTGATGGTAATTTCAAAATAAAATTTTCTATGATATTTATATTACTGAAATATTTTTCTCAATAGATATATACTATAATCGTTTATCAATATAGATGATCATAGATAATCATTCGTATTTCGATTAATAAGACATGTAAGATATATAAGAATGGAATATCATCGGAGATGAATCCAGAATATAATAGAATGAAAAATTATCATTTTATAACAAAATTTATGAAAAAATTGATAATAAACTGAGATAGAAACTTAACTTAAGAGGAAGAGAGAATTCGATTTAGTTATCGCAATTTTCTCCAAATAATAAATGCCAACTAGATTAAATTCACTATCTCTTCATTAAAGAGGGATAAAATAGATTTTTGGCATTAATGAAAACATACTCAAGCTGCATAATTTCGTTTAATATAATCGTTAATATATCAAAAGTAGAAAGAGAAGAGCTAAGTAGTCGTTCAGGGAATGAAACTTGCTATTTCCATGAATTCGTTTGCGTGATGGTCGCATGATCGAGAGCTAGATCACGTTAACCTGGTTAGCAACCGTTGATATAAAGAAGGTATTAGAGTGTGGAGACCGGAATGGTGCATACATGGATCTTTCTGTTGTAAGCAGAACGGAACCGAATACCGCGATCCGGCTACACGATCTTTAAAAAATGCATCGTGCTTAAGCAAAAGGTGGAAAACTACGTTAGATACATGGAGCGGGAAAAATTATTGTTGGTCAAGACTATGCACTTATGTGTATTTTGTAACGAGGAAAAGTAGGATTTCATTTCTGTTGGCAAGAAAGTTTAAATTCAATGGATAAGATATAGTTATATTAAGAGTTAAATTTCTTAAGAAATCTTCCATTGATAAAATGAATCATAAAGAAATATAAATCATAGAAATCTTTTTTTACATATTAAGTTAAATAATAATATTTAATTGTAAGTTTTTTATTTAAATTTGATTTAATTTCTAATAATCTAATATAAAATATAAATATAAAAAATATAAAATATATTATATTTTTGATTGAATATAAAAAATAATAATTCTAATAATAAATTCTATTAATTCTATTAATTTATCATTAATTAGCAATATGGTAATAATAAGTTATTATTATATAATATGATAATAGTAATAGTTATTATTGTACTGATAATATATATCTGTACTATTATAAATCGATTAAAGTGTTCAGATATTTATGAGAATATATATAAAATATTTGAAAAATCTATTTTGTTTCTAAAAATCTATTATTAAATTTAAATTTACGATGAATTTAATTTTATGCAAAAAGAAAGCAATATTTTCAAACTTTTTTATTTTTTCCAATTTATTTTATTACGAAAATATAATTATTGTAAAAAAAGAATATTTCAAAAAAAAATATGTCATGAAATTTAATTATCATTTCTTACGAATTTATTCAATTATAATAAAAGTAATAATAAAAAAATAACTTAATATTATATTCATCAATCTCATTGAATTCTTTTATTAAAAAATTTCTTGAATCAAAAAAAAAAAACATTTCCACGAATGTAAAAATGAAATACAAGATACAATAAAACTTAAGAAAAAACTGGCAATTTATTTTTTCTTTTCTGAAAATTTATTTTAAAATGTAATAATTTTAAACAGAATTTTGATAAAGATTCACAAGAATGCTCGGGCTTGTACAACTAGCATTTTTTAAAAAGCGTATGATAACATAAAACAAGCACCGGAAGGAATTATGCTTGTTGGAATCAAGCAACAACCGGTTTCTCGATCAATGCTCGCGTAATAATGTATTCGTATAATTTCGACAAGTTCAATTTCTTTTTATGAATTATAAATCGTTAATTAATTCTGGCTATTTTTTAATTAATATCTATATTGGTTAAATATTTGTTTATATATTATGCATAATAATATAATATATAATAATATATATAATATATATAATATATATAATATAATATAATAATATATAATAATATTGTTTATATATTATGCATAATTAATATAAAGTAAATATTGTCTTTGATCAAACATTTATTTCTAAAAAATATTATTTATTAATGATTAAAAATTAATACACATGATATTTACTATTTTCTACTATATAATTATTACTTATTACTTTCGATTTATATGCATTAATATTTTTTAAAAAAATCATTAAGGAAAAAAATAAATATTTGATTTAAAAAAATTAGAAATTATAAAAACATAAACTTCTTGATATGTGTCCGAAATCTGAATAGATTTCTCATGTTATTAGATCTTTAAACGATTTTTTGTAAGAAAGCTATAGAGAAAATCATTTTCTTTATTGGTAATATGTTTCATCATACATGACTGAATTATTATATTTATTATTTTTAAATTTTTGATTAAAATTTTTTAATCATAAAAATTCATTACCGATAAAAATTATTATAAAAACTAAATTTAAAATTATATTTTTAATATAATGTTTAATTTCAATATATACATATCTAAATTTTAAAATTTACATCACTTTAAAGACATATTTTATTTCCGGTTTTGCGAGAAAATTAATTCAAAATAAATCTCTTTTATAATATAATTACAAAAAATATTGTAATTTTAAAAATTTTTTCTTCAAATTCAGTAAATTTATTATTATTGTATTTTAATAACGGCTGGAAGTCTAATATTTATGTTCCTATATGAGAAAGGCCAATGTGCGCTTCTTCAACGATACGTTTTCATGTTGGAAGTGGTAAAGATGTTACCACCACCTTCCATTGTCCTCCCTTCTTCTTAGCTTTGAAAAGTTTGCGGTGGTGAAATTTCTCAAACCGACTAGTCTACATCTGTATTCCGTTCAACCAATAAGTGAATTGTGCGCGCCGATATTTATTCTACGGGGTTGCGCATCAAAAAGAAAAGAAAAAAAAAAGAGAAAAAGAAAAAGAAAGAAAAAAGGGAAAGAAAAATAATAAATAAAGAAAAAAAAATACATGTAAAAAGTTTTTTTTTTATTGCGTGCTGTTGTGTGAACGTTCTTCGAGTGGCGTGGCCTCTTCAAGGATGCGCGAAAACTGATCATTGGGGATTTCCCCAAGGGTAGGCGAATAATGTTTTGTCTAGATATAGGAACTATGATCTTCATTGCACTCAGTTTATGGCGATTTCGTTTTTTTCGTCATATTTTTTTAAATTTTCTTTCTGTATATATATATATATATATATATATACATATAAAATAAAAATATATATATATATATTTTTTTTTAAATAAAAGTTACAATGAGACAGTGTGTGAAGTTAAAAAAAGTGCATTTTTGGTGGATTTTTTGTTAATGGAATGCTATTTATGGAAGTAGATTAAATAATTAATGTTTGAGAAATATTTATAAAGTAAAGTAATTATAAATATTATACATATAAATTTTTTTGGATATCCTTTTTGTATTATGTTTTTCTATATATAAATTTTTTATTTAAATTACTAATAAAAAAACAAAAAAATGATGTAATATATATCTAATAATATATATTAGACACATATATAAATAATACGTTGCAATAAAATAAAAAAACACTGTATATTTAAAAATGTTTTTTCATTAAAAATATTAAAAAAATTAAGTGTCTACAAAAGGAAAACTAAGATAAATTTACATCGTTTACATATTCTTTGTATGAAAATTTACATGTGTTTTCAATTTAATATTTGGGGTCCAGAACTGAAAGTTCAGGACCTTTCTTGAGAAAATTAACGTAGGAACAACTCTCGGTTCAACTAAACATGTAGGACTAAACTTTCTTCCTTTTCTTTTATCTATACGCGTCATTAATTCTATCAGCGAGAAAAGATAATACTTATACGCCATCTGTAGACAGACTCGGTTACTACACGTTCCGCAATATTCATATGCTAACTATATCTAAATTCGAAAATTATTTATCACATGCAATTTTTTATCATTTACTACAAATGTTTTTACTTATTTGTATGTATTTTACACTATTAACAACCAATTTTTCCATCTACGAAAGAATATTGTAAATATACAATATGGTTCATATAATACTATTTATATAATAGTATTTAAGAAAGAAAACTTTTCATTTAAATGTATCATAAAATTAAAAAATAAAAACGATAAAAATGATAAAAATATAATAAAAAAATAATTATGAATCAAATAAATGTTTAAATCAAAAATTGAAAATAAAATAAAATTGAAGATCAAAATATAAAAATGATTGGACAATTGTATTATATTCTTACATTATTATTATTCATTTATACAAGAAATTTATAACCAATTGTGTGACTAATTGATGAATAAATTAATATTATCTCAAAACTCAAATTAATAAAATAATAATATATTATATATAATAATGATTGATCAATTATCTTTAATGTAATATTTTGTAAATATAATGTATATATAATGTATATATAATTTATTTTTTTATGTATTTATAATGATATTTGAATGTATTATTATTATATATTTAATAATAAATTATTTAATTATGATACATTTATAATAACAGGCCTCATCGTTCAGGGGTCGATCATGGGAGGAATACAAAGCGGAACCCATACCCTTGGAGAGGCATTATGGGTGCACGAGAGACAACGTCAAAAATGCCATCGGTAAGTAATTTATTTGTACAAAAAGTTGCAAAAAAGCGATATAATATCGAACGTTGAATAATGGAAAAATAATGGAGAAAAGATATTTTGATAAAGTATTTTTTGATAAAATATTATAATAATAAGAAAGGACAATTTATTGAATAATTGATTTAAAAGTATCAATAAAAAAATTAAATAATTATTAAAAAATTTTTCTTTTTAATTGAAATATACGTAATAATACAACATGAAGAGATTAAAAAAGAGAAATGAGAAAAGATACAGGAGGAAAAGAAAGAGATAAAAAATGAATGAGAGAGGAAAGAAAATTAAATAAAATACAATAAAAATTAAGCACGCTATAAGTTAATTGTACTATATAATAATGGGAGAAGGAGCAAGATGGCCTAGATTTTTAATGAACTCGAAAAATCACATAGAACATTTCTACGGTGCATAAATATCAGAGCAGAAATTGTGTGTACTATGTAGTGATGGCCAACGATGATATTACTTTAATCTATTTCTGGCTATCTTTCGTTATACCAGAATTATTGTATTGTCCGTTACTTAAGCATGAGGAATGCATGGTGAATTATGCGTTACTATAAGCCACAGTTCAAGTTGTTAATTTTCAGAAAATTTTTTTGCCATTGAAAAAAAATATATGTGCTTCTGTTCAAGTATTATTTTATCAGGCATTCAATCCCGTTTGAACGGAGATGATTAGAACGGATTAATTCTTAATTAGTGGAATTTCGACACGGTCAGATTGCGCTTATTAATGCAGTTGTGGTCTAATTACGCGATTTTTATGAAACTTTGCGCGTGTATTTATATATTATTTATATCTCGGATTTTGAACGATATTGCTTTCAATGTCTTTCCATATATTACATTTTATCTTTTTTCGTAAAGACAATGATTTAATGATATGCACATTGATCAACGAATTGAATCTATAAAAATTTGAAGAAAGAGAGAAAAATCTCAAATTTCAAATGTTAATCAAATATTGATTAATTCATAATAATAATGAAATGAATAATAATAATCTCACAATAAATAAAATTTAATTTCTCTAATAAAAAAATTTCTAAATAAATTTTATTTCACAGAAATATTCATATTTAGTAGCACAAGAGTAGAAATCGTGAAAAGTTTTTGGTATCTGATTGTTTATGAATGATTTCTTTTGGATAATATCATATATAGAAAAATAAAAACTGGAGATTTGAAAAGAGAAAAGAAGAGTAGTACACAGTAATTTGCTAAAATTTCATAATGATTAATCCATTATTTGATTGCGTCGTACGATTTTCTAACGCATGCACATTAGCCACGAAATTGCTTGTTATTGCGCTCGGCGCTACGTGAAATTTGAAAATACAAGTCAGAAAAAGAAATTTGAATAAAATTTTTAATAATATTATTTTATATATTCATATATTATTTTTTTATTTGTAATTATAACATATATTATAATTTCATACATATATATATCTATTAATCCATTATTAACAAAACAGATTGGCTTTTAAGATAATTTAGAAATTAATAATAAATAAAAGAAATTTTTAGTACGACAGATTTTTAATACGATCGTTAAATTATTCTTAAATTTTTAATTTATGAAATAATCTATATGAAATAATTTTATTCTACAACAAGGATTGTTGTACATAGTTTACAAGATTGTTTCATATGTATACGAATTTTCAATATTATCGTTACTTTGAAAAGACTTATCTTTATTCGTACTGTATGTCGATAAATTGCACGCATAGTCGTAGTTCTGTTAATTAAATGCTTTTAGAAACTCGAGAAATTACATTTCCATATTCCGTTAACGAGATTCCAGGAATTTTGTCTTTATTCTCTATTTAGATGTAATATTTCATGAAAACGTTATGTTTGAGGGAAATGTAACAAATTAAATTGATACTTGTGTACAATCAATTCGGAATTTATGTAGAAGACAAACAATTTATAAAAGTTTCGAATTGTGATAATAATTAATATATTCGAATAATGAAAAGTTTATTATTATTCCAGATAATAGTTTTTAGTATAATTACAACAAAAATTTCTTTTGGTTCCATATATTTGTATCAGAAGATTATTTACAACAAAGAATAGATTCAATGAAAGCGTTTTCGTTAGTTATAATTGAAAACTAGTTATAATTTTATTCTAAATTTATTAAATTAATCAATTAAATGAATTAAAATTCTGATTGTCTGAAGAATTAATAGATGTATATCGTTTCAATTAACACTTTAAATTCCGTTACAAAAAAGAAATTAATCTATTATTTAATTTTTAATTAGAAATACCTATTTCTATCTTTTATAATCATATCTATTACAAAACAATTCATTATAAGATCTTTTATAATCTGAAAAAATTCATAAATATAATTTTATTATACTCGAAAAATTTTATTAATCATTATCATAATAATGAAAAGTCCATTAAATTTTTCTAAACATATTATTTTATTATATGATAATATATGTATATTATATATTATCCTTAAATATACATTAATGATCACGAAATGAAAATAAAAGGAAAGATACAAATCAACGTTTCGTTAATTAGCATGATCGATTCGTGATGTTCGATGTAATCGAAAAAACGACGCACAAACCGGGGGAAGAGAGTTCGGCACAGCGGAACACACCGGATATCCGTTTTAACGCGCGTCTCTGTCCACTTCATGAACGTGCACGCAGCTGCGTGCAGGACAAAGGGTCCGTGACACCAAGTGTGCATCAAAATTCGTTTGCCCTGTCTGGAAAGAATCATTTTTGTTCTGAAAACGCGTGCGAAACCATTGCTTCTTTCCTGTGGATGTGTACAATGCCGGTTAGCCATGTTTGCTGTGAAGATTGTTTATTATCAGGTGACGATGGAATTCGTGGAGAATGTTGGAGATATCAGGTATTATTTATATTTTTGTTTTAAATGTTTTAAATAATTGAATTCATAAAAAACATTTTATAATTAAGACAAATTATAAATAATATTATTTTAATAATCTGGTAGTCTAAATTTTCTCATTAAAAAAATTTTAAAATCCATTTGGATTATTATTATTCTTCAGAAAAATATTGAAATTAAAAGTTGATGTGGAAAATTTTAGATATAAAAGATATTAATGGATAAATATTTATTATTCTTACAAAAATTAGAAAAAGAAAGAATGAATAGACTTTTTCTGATAATAATCTTCTTGAAAATAATAATAATATTATAAAGTAACTATTAGAAAAATTTTATTAAATTTATAACAATATTATTTGATAAAGAAACAATCAATATCTGCATTTTTGTATTTATAATTTTTTAAGTATAATAATTGTATATATTAAATAACATTAATGTATAATATAATATACATGTTTGTTTATGTGATCGTGAGAAAGTCAGATGTAGTTAACTGTGTGATGTTCATTTCTTGTGCGTTATATATTTATGAATAATGTTAGATTGTTTTGTTAGAATTATTTCTTTGGATTTATCATGAATATATATTTGTGTTTTAAACATTGAAACATTTTTTTTTTATATTTAAAATATTCTCGAAGAAAAATCCATAATTTAAAAAATATAAACTGTATAACGATAAATTATAAACTATAAAAGATATTTATTAAAAATAAATTTGAAATTCTTTCTTTTTTATACAGTTTTAATATAAAATATTTAACAAGATAATATATTTTTATAATTAAAATTATAAATAAAAAAGAAAATAATATTATTAAATATTCGAAGCTTTCATCTTTACGAATGATTATAAGAATAGATATAAAAGAGATTGGAAAATTGCTTCGTTAGAAATCGTGTTAACAAGCATGAAAATGATTAACTGGAAGTAAAATCGTGGTATGTCGATCGTGAAATGTAATCGAAATTAAAATGCGTGAGCAAAAAGAAAAAAGTTTTCAGAAGTAGATTTTCTCATACAGAATTTATTGGATAGAACAATTATTTTCAATAGCAAGTGAAATACATTTTTTAAGATCAGAGATAAAATTTTATTTTATTTAGAAAAATTTGTTCTGATAAGCAACAATATATAAAACAAATTATTTGGAAAACTTAAAGAAAAATTAAAAAAAATTATTAATGAAAACAGAAGAACAGAAAAATTTCTTTTGCAACCGAATGATTATGATTTATGTACAAAGTATTGGAAAAATTTGATCGATTGTTTTAGTTAAAAAATTAATTTATTTTTATTTCAACACCAGATTGTATGAAACTTTTTTGCGAGAACAGGAATATGGTCCTCATTATGCAACATCCTGTCGTTCTGTGGTTCTGTTTCCTGATCTTTCCGAAGTCACGAGGAATCACGCAATGACAACTAATATTACTTTCCATTTTATTTAACAAAAATTTAGGATATTGTTCACTTATACACAATATTTTTTCATATATGATATTTATATTTTTTTTCTTTATTTGAATCTTAGAAGATTATAAAGGATTAAATTAAAATCTTATCATATTTTTCTATTATCATTTTGTCATTTTTTAAATTCTTTTATCGCAAATTTCTTAAATTTTCTTAAACTAAGGAATTGAAGAAAGTATAGAGGAATTATAATTTCTAATTTCAATTTTACTAAAATTTTTTTTTATTATTTTCGTGAATCATTAATGATTCATACAATTAATATGATGATTTTAATTTAATATAAAAATTTAAAATTTTCGAAATACAATTAATAGTGATATTCATCGATTGAACGACTTACAATCAATTTATAGTTAAGCTCGTCGAAAATTTCCGTTTACGTAATAATAGAATCATTATATGCACGGATGTATTCTGTTTCTTCTTCTTCTTTCTTTTTTTTTTTTTTTTTTTTTTTTTTTTTTTTTTTTTTTTTTAGTTTTTACAGCGAGCATGAAAAGTTACGTAAAGGCAGCGAGCCTCGAAGCGTGGAAATATTAAAATTGATGTCCACATTAGGTAAGAACAGTTTCTCGATCAGGTACGATCCCTTGATTGCATCGAACTCTCGCTACTTCCCTACATTACATTTTAAATGCGTTTCTTTTTTCGCCACTTTTACTTCTTCACGTTAAAAATTGAATGCAAAGTTGAGGAACAATTTTCTAGATTTTTTTTCAGATAAGAAGCTAGATAAACTTATACTATAATCATACCTGCTGCATTCTGTTCTGTTTTGCGAACATATTTACATGATTATCTCTCTTATTTGCGTTATTATTTCTCAACGTAGTCATCCACAAATGAATTTATTCGCGTTAAATATTCAGTATATTTGTGAAAAAGATAAGAACAAATCTATATTTAGTGAATATTTATTATTCTATTTCACAATGATAATCTAATAGTTTAGAATTAAAGATGTACAATATATGCAAAATTATATTTTAAGTAATAAATATATGTTTAAAATATTCGAATAATCGAATAATTTTATCATTGATTGTATAAGTAATATTTCGAATTTTATATGTTATAATTTTTTAATATTATATACTATAAAATAATTATACAATATATATATATATATATATATATATATATATATATATATATATATATATATAAAATATTTGCATGCCTTGTTTGCATGCAGTAAAATATACATGTACATAATATAATAATATATATACATATTTTTTTCATATTTGTTCATATATTTTTTATATTTAATTTTATGATTAAATAATAATTACTACATATATATAATATATAATATTACATATATTATATATTACATAAATTTTATCTCAATAAAATTAACAATGAACAATTTTAAACAAAAAAATATCAAACTTTAAATTAATGACAAAATATCCAACAATTTTCGGCTATTGATTATTTTACGTAACTCACTGTGACACACCAAAAATGCACAATAGTAAATTTGTATTCTGCAATAAACGATCGTGGTCACAAGAAAATTTTCCAACTCGCGGTTCGTGAACCGCAACCTTCACTGTATCTCTTCCGGTGCTCGATCCTCTTATCGAAAGTCATTCCATCGATTCTGACTTGAACGATTCTGGACTCGAATTACACGTGCTACTTGAATTACTTCTCGCTTTCACGAATTTCATTTCTCTCGTTTTCCATACAAATCAAATATATATGAAATATTGATCATAAAGAATAGGAAAAGTTGTCTTTGTCTCAATGGAAGGAAATTTGAATTGTTTTAATATTAATATTATTTATATTATCATTGTTATATTATTATTATTTTCTATTATAAAAATAAAAACTTGATTAATTCTTTTTTTTTTTATTGACTTTTTGTTAATATTGTGAATCATTTCTAGATTCAAAATGATTCATGCATTTCCTGACGAATAATTCGAGGTGGTTGTTCCGTTTCCGTTCATACGCTTTTGTTGCACATGGGGACGAAATGGTATCCTTGGTAACTTTGTGATTCATCGAAAAAGAGGATTTGAGCCACAATTTTTTTTACAAGGTTCTTCAGTTTAGCATCAACCAGAAATCAGTAATGATGTTAATCAATATTATTTTTTAAATTTTGTTGGAAACATTTTTAAAAATTTTTACATCAGGTTAAATCAGGTATTTTTTTGTAGTTTTTTTATATTTATATAAATCATTGGTGTGAAGTAGAGAATAGAGATAAATGTCTGTAATATTTAAAATCGATCATTTTTGTGGCTTTCATCGTTTTTTTAAAAAATACGAAAAATATTAAATCGTCAGAGAAAGCTTGCGATACATTGTTAAAACGTGGTAGATGAGTGTTGAGTGATATGTGTAATTTTTGATGTGAATATTGTATATGTTCATATTCACTTTTATCGTGAATATTTCCCCAAACAAATTCTAATTTTACATTAAATAATTCTTTTTTCAAAAAAAGTTTCACAGTGTATTTAATATATCAGATATTTTTATATCTTTATTTTTCATATCTTCATTTTTTTTTCTTAAAATTGATAACTAATATTATTATTTGTTACAATTTGCTACTAATGAACTATTTTACAAAAATAATGGAAAAAGAATTAAATTTTTAATTAAATCGATTTTTTTTTGCTATTACTAGAGAAAAGTTACAATTGCATACAATGAAATTAAGTTAAATTAATATTATTATTAATATTTTCAATTATTGCTAATAAAATTTTTATTAGAAAACAAGATATTCTCTTTTATTTCCTAATATTTGTATCATTAATTAAACAATATAATTTCATATAAAAAATATCTTTTTGCCTAAAAAATCAAATTCCAAAGAATATTTGTAGAAGTTAAATTTCATTTTAATACAAAAATGTAATTTATAATTGATATATATAAAAAAAACAAAAATTTATTAATAAAAAATTGAAGATTTATATTTATTTTTCTACTGAAAATTTACGTAAAAATGTTGGAGAGGAAAAACGAGTGGCGCGTGAAACGTGAGGCCAGGAACGAAATAAAAACCGGTCGATCGTTAGGAAAGTCATAATGTCATGCGTATCCAGGTGACTCGGATGTAAGTGGTACCTAGGCCAAGCGCCATGGTCACTTTCTTCTTCGTCGTCTCACGTGACATTGTATTTGCGACTCGTTGAACACGAAATGAAAAATGAAATTCCTCGTGAAAAATCTATTATTATCAAATTTATTCTAAAACCTCTGCATAATTAAGTTAAAAAAAAAAATAATAATTTTGAAAGAATAATTCATTTTATATTGCTATTATGTAATTTTTTAAATTTAAATATTTAATGAATATTATTTGTTACTACTTATTAATTTACAATATTTATTATCTTCTTTTAGAACATATATTAATATATATATATATAATTTTTATAAATAACTTTGAAAATTGAATACAAATTTTTTTGTTTTAAAATTTTTGTTTTAAATACTTTTAAAGCAATTTTAAAATGAATCATTTAAATGAAAATTTTATATTATCGATTAAATGATTATTATATATTAGTTTATTTATGAAAATATATTAAATAGATTTATACATGTATATTAAAATACATTTACTTATTTTATGAAAATGATTATAAACATTTAATATCTACCAACTTCTATGACCATGCAAAAAAAGATAATTTCATTAAATTTTTTCGATCACTAATCACTTATTGTTTGTTGAGTTAATTAATATCATAGCGGATGATTAAATGCGATTTAAATACGACCTTCGTAATATTATTTCGATATAATTTATTCGAGAATTAAACGTAATACATCTTTTCAATCCACATCGATCGATGATTCTCTTCTATTCCTTCACTCACGAACAAAACATATGAATCTTCCATGAATATTTAAAATATTTCGCCAACATATCTTTTTGATATCCTATCGTTTGATCATGATGAGAACCTTTTCTTCGCAACAGGTTCTGTGATAGGATCGATTAAAATATTTAAATCGGTCTGTAAACATTTCAAACATACACATTGGACTATGTCACGGTCAAATCTCAATAAAACAACCGATAGATTTTTAATTCGATTCGCGCTTCATGAAAGAATTAACTATATTACATGTGCCGAATATAAAACAGACCATTTTTTGCTTCAAGATCGGTAATCTTGACACGACATCGTTCCATTAAATCTTTTGAGGATTATACAGGAAATGGAAAAGAGATCAAAATGGATTCTATCTGCTGCGGAGACAGCGTAAATTGCTGGGATTTTACAACATGACATACTAGTAAATTGTGCACTCTCTCTCCCATTTCCATGAGTTAGCAGAACTTTACTCACTAAAGTTTGACAATGGGGGAAATTTCGCTGTTGAAATAGTAATTAATGATTATGGGAGGTATTTAGAAAAAGATGTTATTGTGAACTACGTGAAAACCAAATTGATCAATTCTTGAAAGATAAATTGTTTGACTTTCACAATGTTACTATCAGAGCATATTTATTTTTCTGATAATAAATTTAGAAATTTGAAGTTTAAAAAAAAATTAAAAAACGCGAAATTAATTAATTCTATCTTATTCAGTCATATCATATTAGCTGAATTAAAACTATTTAAATTATTTAAACTATTTAATTCTAATATCAACTTTTTAAAAATTAAATGATTCGTTTTTATTAGACTAATAAATTTTATTATAACTAATATATGAAATAATATTTATCTATTTATTTTGTTTTAGAAGAAAAATAGAATTCAAGTAATATTTATGCAAATTTATTTAAACATCATGTGTAATGTGACTTTGTATTTTCGAAAAAAAAATATATATATACGTCATATGTGTGATTTATCTACGTCTGGATATAATTGACATTGCGATTTAACATCATTAGCATATATTAAGTTTGGAAAATGATATGCGGCTTTTCATTTTCTTTTCAACGATATTTTATCCACGTTGAACTTTGCCAAGAAGAATTCCACGTATACTTTGCTCGCTTTTTTTTCTTTTCATCGATTGCTTACATCTTTTCTGTTTTTCACGATCATCGTGTAAATGAATTAAATCGTAATGCGAGATAAAATGTAATTTCAAAAGATGCGCGAAATTAAGATAGATAATAATTGGAGACGAAGTATTTAGTTTATAAAGTAATGATATAGAATTTTAAAGATGTTGCGTTTTTATTAAAGTAATTATATGAATTACATATCATCCATGATTTCAGATTTGATATTCATAATCTTTGATTTTTATTATAAAGATCATTCGAATAGTTATTATTGCGAATTCGAGAATTCTTTTTCGAAAAATTTCTTGTTGAGAAAAATTAATCCATTCATGTTAAATAAAACGGATGTTAAATTAAATATAATTGAATTATATTTAAAGATTATAATTAAATCAATAATGAATGAATTTTGATTACTAAGAAATTATTAATAATATTATAATGCATTAATTAGAAATAACCAAAGCTGACGTAATGATAAGTCATTTATCATGGAATAATTATTTTTTTATCTTAGTTAAGTAAATAACAATAATAATAATATTTAATTGTTAATTGTGAAAAAATTATATATATAAATTTTATTTTTATTATTACATGTATAAATTTTAATACATTTTTGTTGGAATAGTTTTTATATATCTTTATGATTTCTATTATTTTTTAACTGTTATGAAACAATATTTAAATTTTCATATATTTTTACAATTTCGACATAATTATTTTAACAGGGATTTTTAAAAGAAGATTTTTAAAAAAATCTTTTTATTATGAGTACTTCATCTAGTATTATTATAACAAAGAGCAAAATAATGGATATTAATTTTAATCTTAATTTTTGATTATTTCTAATGCGAGAAGAAACTTTGACAATTATTTCTTTTTATATCTTCCATTTTTTTACATATATTATAGTTCTTGTCAAATTCTTGCAAATATAGCACACGGTCGTTGGCACTTGACCCTCGAGTTTTACGATTATGATCATATCTAACTAAGTTCTTCGAGTCGAGCATTGCAATCTTCGACATTGGTCATTGTTGCAAACGCCCCTGACACGCCATCCTCGGTGATTGGAATAATAACGTCCCTCTATTGTTCTGTGGGGGCGTTTATTTTCTTTTTCAACGATTATGAAAAGATCATTATATGTTTGACACTTTGATACAAAATAAAATTTGTTTAAGGAATGAGAAATTCTTGAATTCTATTTTTTTATTTGCATTAGCATACGATTATTTAATTCTCAGAATCTTACAAATTTCAATCATTGTGTTTTTTCTTGAAAATTAGAAAATTATCTTTTTTAATTTCCATTGTATTATTATTTAGTATTACATTAATCAAGTATATTATCAGTTTACATTATCAGTATTACATTATATTAATCGACATATTCTTTCTAAATTAATGTGCTAATATCCTAATATTTTAATATGCTATTTTTCATTATCATCTTTTTATTTTTTGTTTTTAGAATTTTTTTTATATTTACTATTTTTTTTTTTTATCATTTTTCTTTTTATTTTATATTCTTTTGTAATTTCTTTATTATAGGAATATCTATTATATTGATATTTTCATATTGTTTTTTATCATTACATCTTTTTTATGACTTTTCGTTATTTTAATTATTATTAGGATTGTTTCTTTAATTTTTATGCTTTCTTATTATTTATATCTTTTATTCTTTTAAGAAGTTGATTTTTTCTATTATAAGTAAAAGTAAATGAAAAGTTCTTCTTAAAAAAAATAAGATCGTTTCCTACAATTATCTTCAGATATTATTCAAGAAGTATTATAAAAAAAATCAAAAAAAAATCATCGAAGATATCCATAATAATTAGTTACAATATTGATCATCATTGAATTAATCATAAAATGGATGCTATTTAATAACAAATAATTGATAACGTAAATCAGCTTATGATTCTTTAGTATTTTAAAATAAATTCAATAAATTAAAATCAAAGAATAGGAATGGATTCGAATTTCATGATATAATAGAAAATGACTATGAATATCAATGACTACTTATCCTTTCATGAAGTATTCATCTTGTATAGCGAAAGATTGAAATTAAAATATAAATATATATATATATATATAAATATATATAGATTAAGTATTTTTTTGGAGGGGGGGGAGGGAGGGGAGAATTTTTGTATTCCTTAGTAATTATTCTTTAATAATTTTTTCTTCATTTGAAAGCATAATTTGCTCTCTTTACAACGATTAAAAAAAAAAAAAAAGAAAGAAAAAAAGAGCAATGTCTCATAAATATTCTTATACTCACAATCTTATTATTCAAAAGAAATTAACCTATCGCACAAAGAGAAGGAAACGAATGATCGAAGCTTGCAATTTCCAGACGAAACTCATTACAAGACATTTATTCTGAGAAAAATTAGATTTTAGAACGGATGAAAATCACGTTCCATTCATTTAAAAAAATATATAAAAATTATACAAAAATATAATTATACATAAAAATTTTAACATTGAAGAAAAATAAAGATTATCGATTCTTTCTCGATTTCCTTTCATAACTTGTCTCGCTTCCGAGTCAACGAATCAATGACGTCACACTTTAAGGCTAAAGTGTACATTCTACTCCCACTACAAATAGACAATCCGAGCGGAGACACAGGTACACGTTGTCTTGTCGAGGGAACAGGTGCACAGTGGCGATCGGCCGGCCAAGTACAACGATATCTGCCAGTTGATGCGCGAACGAGAAAGTGAAAAGCCGGTATCTCGCGCCTAAAGATCGTTCGTAAATCGCTCGTAAATCGTGGACAATTAGAATAAATTGTGTCTTGAGATAATTGAATCTTGACTTGCTACATTTCGTATATGTATCGAGAATTTACGTGAGTGTTTTTCGATCGGTTTTTCGATTTGCATTGTTTTTTTTTCTTTTTTTTTTTTTGAAAGATTGAAGATATTAGGAAGAGGATTTGATAAGACAGGTAAAAGACTGATTTCATAGATATATTTTGGAATGGATGATAAATTTTTGTAGAAAACGACTGATAAAATAAATTTTAAAAGATCATTAAAACATTCGGTTTAACAATATAAGAAATTTTTTTTGATTAAAGATACTTATGCAATATAAATTCATAAAAATTCATTAAAAAATTGAATTGTAAATAGAAATTTATATTATTATATTGAGTATTTTGCTTTATATGTCATATGTTTTTATATCCTATTTTACATAAATACATTAAATATTCTCAGACTAATAAATTAGTTTGATATATGAATGCCTATTTTTAAATTGAATGATCTATTGTCATAAATAATTAATAGCAAAAAAATTAAAAAACTAAAAGATAAATAAAAAAGAAGAAACAATAAATCAATTAATATGACTATTGAGACCATTGAAATTTATTTGACAGATTTTATTTTTATTAAACTTATTATTTAATGATATAATAATTCTCTTAAAAAGAAATTATTCTAAAAGTATATTATTTTTTTATTAAATAATAATATTTCCGTTTTTTAAATAGTAATGAATTTTGAATTAAATTTATAGAAATGGGAAACAATAAAGAAAACAATTAGCAATATTTTCAACGATCAATTCTCATAATATAATAATCTATTTGGAATATAAATGTTATAATTAATTATTCAAAACTATTATTTTTACCAAATTATTAGTTATGTTAGTCTTTCATCATTCTATATGAATATATTCTTTTTATTCGATAATTATATAATTCACGTTTTAATATTTTTAGTCTGTTAAAAGATGCTGGAGCCAAGGTCAATTGGTCAGAAGAACAATTGACGTCAAACAGACATTTTTGCAGTGGCTAGTATAAGTATCTTGTTTTTAACGCTGCTAATCAATTATCGTTCTTTTACACTTTTCTATTAATTTTCCTTAATTCATGACCATTAAAAAACAGTGAAAATGTTATTTTGCGTCGACAATTATATGCAATTTGTTGTTTTAATTAAAAACACTATGATTAAATATTTTGTATTAGTAGTTTCATATTAATAACGAGCTATGATATTTGCTAGTTTTTTATATTTCTACAATGTAAAATCTAAATGAAAAATATTAAATAGAATTCAGTATGAAATATTATATCTCTAAAAATTTGTCAAATTATAAATTTATTAATTTACTATTAATTAATCTAATTATTAATATATTGCAGTAAAATATATTAATTACAATGTTAGTAATTATTATTAGTAATATTATAGATATATAATGCAAATATTACTATATATATAATGAAATATATATTATTTCATTATATAATATTATTATATATACATTTATGTACATATCGAAATATGTTGTAATAAAAAACAGAATGAGATTCAAAATAAATTGAATCTCATTATCTATTTTATTATGATATAATATAATAAATATATAATATATAATAATAGAATAAATAATAGTAATTTAAATTAAAAATAATTTCAAGCAATCCAGTATATATATATATTTATACATGTTTGAGAATTGAAAAACTGCTTTGATTTTGTTTTAAAGAATCTATGATTTTAGAGATGAATGAATTTCTTGATTTTCCGATTTTCCGGAACCGATCGGTATTTCGTGTTTCTGTGTTTTATGTCTGACGAAACAGCGCCTGTTAAAGAGCTTGAAATTGTGCAACGTTTGTTTCAAAGTTAATCGAACGAGCACAGGTATCAGTCTTGCTGAATTGTTTTCGTGTAAACGATTCATTCGCTAACTACAGTGCTGGAAGTAATTAGAGATTCTGTGGAAGGATAATAAGCAATAGGTGAAGAAAAAAGAGATTTGTATATTTAATAGTTTTCATTGTGCTATATGGTATATAAACTTTGATTTTGCAGCATATTACTTTGTAATATTAGCAGGATTGTGTAATATAGGATTGTACGTGATTATCGAGAAAAGGGATTTTTAATGTTAGAAAAATTGTTAGAAAATTAATTTATTTTAAAGTTTTGATTATTTTATTATTTCTAAAATATTGATTACTTTATAGATATTTTAATGATATTTATAATAATGAAAATTAATTTTTATTGCAATAATAAAGTTACAAAAAAAAAAAACTAAATGTTACAAGATTATTTCTTATTTTAGATAAATTTACTTTTTGATAATTTAAATATTGCAATTATATCAATATTATATATTGATATATCTTCTTATATTCATTATCTATTTTTTTAATATTATTAACTGATTTTTTTTTTTTAATAATGAATATATTTTCAACAGAAAATATAGATAGTAAAGCAAGATAATGAGAAAGGTTTATCCAGTTTGACTTGTGAACAATTTGAACAACACGACAAATTTCTATTGGCTAGAGGTGAACTATCGACTGTTCAGACCACGGAACTTCTTCCGGTTTGTGTCATAGGATATTCCTACCGCGTTTCTCTCCTGTATACAGACTCAGAAGCCTTTCCTTTGTGGCTACATGCGAGTGCAATGATCCACGCCCGATCAACCGGAAGCCTATATCGATTCCGATACATTCATAATATTTGAGGGAGAAGCAGTTAGTCAATGCGTTGAATGAATGTATATACAAGTTTATTAAGAATTTCTTCATCCGGTTGAGTTCTTGATGTTACATATCTGTTATTAACTTAAGATTTATTGATTCGTTTTAATATCGGGTTAAATTGATATAATAACATTTAATAAAATTTCTTTAAAATAGATTTTTGAGTTGATACGTTATATAAGCCATTGTAATAATTAAATGAAAATAAAATTTTTAGATAAAGAAAAATATTATTTAGTATGTAGTATTTGAAAAGAAAAGATTATTAATTGTTTATAGACTTATGAAAAATTTGAATTTTTTAAATTTATTTAATTAAAAAATTTTGATCATATCAAATTATGCAAATTATATTATGTCAGAATTGATATATTTATATTTTTTAAATTCTTCAAATAAATAAAAATTTTAAAATAGTTTTTTCGTCTACTTTTATAAAAAATAGGAACTAAAAATTTAGAATTAAAAAGAATTCGAGTTGAAGTTGACCTATCTATAATTAAAGTTTCTAAATTCTAGTGTTAATTTAGAAACATTTTCTACAGTGAAAAGCGGTCGAGAAAGCGTAATCGAATTAGTTAATTTTTAAACAGGCAACACTTGTTCTCATTTGCTTCTACGTAGTTCATAAATTTCAAATTATTTTGATCTTTAATTATTACACTTGATGCTTTTCAATTCTATCGTAAACTCGCTGTTCAAAGACTAAGCTCTTCCCTTCCTCGTCTATTCGTAAAAAGTTGGCTCTCACGCAAATTCATTTATTTGAAGTTTTACGGACTAGCGAACCGAAACTTATGAATGAAGTTCGTCATGCTTCAATCTACTATTACAATCTTTTGAACATTTTAATTTTTCATTGGGAAAGACAGAACATAGAATTTTTCGCATTGTTAATCCTTTTATTCGCGAATTAATAAGCATAAATATTTATCTGTTTATTGAACGAGAAATGAACAATTCATGTGAATAATAATTTATTGGATTTATATTATTATAATAATACACTTTGATCCATTAAAGTAAAACAAAGGTGTAATTATTATAAAATATAATATAATAATTAATATAAAATCTTTAATTGTCTTTATTGGCAATATTTGACTCATTTCTAATATTCCTCTAAAATTTTATATAAAATAAAAAAAAAATTGACATTAATTTTTTCTAGGAACATTCCATTTCATAATTCTGAATATCTTGTTATATACTATGCGAAGAAACGTTTAAATAACACACCGACGATATTATTCGCTTTCGCATTTGATGAAAAGAAATGGGTCGCGTTGTTCACAGATGGATGATCAAGGGATTCGAATATTAAAGGTTGAATATGATTCGTGTGCTATGATCTTTTAAGTTAACGTTGTAAAAATTGCTCAAAAATGTGGCATAAAAATATCGATAAACCCGTTAAAGGTATAATTCTAGCTCGAGTTCGTGTACGATCGATCTTCTTCGACATTGCTTACTTTTTTACTAGTAAAATGCCTGCACGAGAGTAATCGGTTTTGTTTTTGATTGAAAATTGCTGGATACTCGATATTCGATTTCGTGAGATTTTCCTATCGCATAAAAAATAACAAAGAATGACACGAAAGACACATAATTATCTTTTGCTTGTTTTTCTTATTCATTTGGATGTTATTTTACGGAAACTCAAAATACAAAAATATCTTCTTTAAAAACATGTTTTTTATTGAATAAACTTTTTACTAGTTTAGTTGAGAAAAAAAATCTTTATCTAATAATATAATAGTTTCAAATTTTTTATTCTTACTTTTATTCTTATTTTTTATTACTATTAAAATTTTTTAGGGAAATTTATTTTGTTGAAAATTAGAAATTAGTAGATAATATTTTATGAATAAAAAATTATTTTTATATCGAATATTAGAAATTTATTGAAAATAGAAAGATTTTTTAAAACGAAGACGTTTTGAAACGAACTATGATTAAAAGTAGTATCTAAATATTTTTTATTATTATTTTTTATTATTTCTTCATTAAAATGAAAAAATAATGTCTTTTTACCCTTATTTCTATTTTTATAATTAAATCTTATTTATTAAAAATAAGCAGATATTTTTTGAGCTATAATAGGAGCTATAATAAATAATTAGAATTTCTAAATTTATTTTAATTATAATAAAAAAAAAACGAAAGTTTATTAATTAATTGTCATTAATTCTTCAACGATGGAGATCAAGTTGAAATATCTTTCCAAGCAGAAAATTTTATGCAAAACTTTATGAAATTATTTTGTCACATGCAACGTTTTTTTTGAATCATTCTCTATAAATACATTCTAAATCGTATGGATTATGATCTCTTTACGTGCCGTTTAGTTATGAAATTAGATGCATCTTAATAGTCATCGTTCCAATTTTATATATTTTATATAGTATTAATATTATTTTTTTTTTAAACAAAAATTGATTTTAAAATATAAGATTTCTCACACAATTTACTTTTGATACAGAATTTTATACTTAAACATTTTTATTAATTCGTAGATAAAGTAAAAAAAAAATTGTGTCCATATGTCGCGACATATAGAGAAGCATGGAAAAACAACAATCAATGCTAAAATATGATGCCGAATTTAATACAATGTGTAATTTATACGAGTTTGTAAAAAAAGATGCAACTTTTGAAAAAAACGAAATCGTTCAAAACGAAACATGAAATTTCTTTGGGATTTTTGTTCGTCATTTAAAGTTTCTTCAATGAAGAGAATAGAAAAAAAAAAAGAAAAAAAAATAAGAGAAGCTCGAGTCAGTTCACGTGGCTCGTAAAAGTGGCCAAGATAACTCAGTAAAAATCTTACGTAATGATTCGCCGTGCTCAGCCGAACACAATGAGATGACGATACGCCATTTGCATTCTGACTTCAAGGATTCGTGTAAGCGAAGTCGGTCGAAAGGACGCGTTTGCTCGCAGTTTCTGATTGTTCAAGCGGAAAAATCAATGATTTTGAGTTAAAAATTATTTATACTAAAAAAAAAAAAAAGAAATTTGCAATTCTTTTCTTACAATATAATCGATACAATAAGTATTAATGACATTTTTTGAAAATCTCGATTTATAATATAATTATATATAATTATAATATAATAATTATAATAAATAAAATAATAAATTGAAAATTAATATATTGCCAATAATTGGTCGAATGATTCGTCAAAATTACAACGTTAATTTTTTTTAAATCAATTGTTAAATTCAATTACAACGTTTCAAACATTAAAATGAATTTTTCGTGTTATTATAACACGAAACACTAGGAAATTTTGAATTGTAAATTTAATGTAGTTTTTTAACTCGTTAATTTTATTTTTCAATCGCTAATGACATCCGTGAACGATGTGTTGAAAAAAGTTATGCGCCATCTAGTATTAAGTAACTTATGATTTTCCCATGGTATATTAAAGTTAAATCAATAGAAAGGGAGAATTTGTCATATTAAACTTTCAACCGATTTCACAAGAAAAGAATTAGATTACTTTCCAATGAGTTTTATTTATAAATTTAAATTCTAAAAGATAGTGAAAATAATATGAAATATATCAAGACTATTTCTGCCTTGAAATTCAAAAGAGAAACAATTTGAGAAACAATTCCAATTTTCAAAATGATAGAATTGGTTGGTTAATTTAGTTTCTATGTACTTTAATTCATATTCCGTTTAAGAAAAGAAAAATTGCGAAGCTTCATCAAATAATGATATATTTATCCATAAATTTCTTAAATGTAAATTGTTTGAGAGTCGTATTCAATTTTATGCAATGCGGTTACAAGATTTAAATTATAAATTTTATTTATTATATAAGTTTTATGATACATTCACGAGATAGTCGCATGACTCGTTAGTATGCGAATCATAAATACTGAGTTTGTGCATTTCATCATGGAGCAATCTTGACACGAATTTCCGATGACCTTTACAATGCCAAGCACTTGATTGCTCTAATTACTCACGAAACTTGGTCTTTCCTATTGTTATATCCAAGGATAATCGCGTAAAATATATAATAGTTGCTTTTCCGAAATTTGAAAATTTTTAATATTAATTCTATTTCATTCCAGTGTTGGAATATATTAATGTTAATAAAATTATTAAATATAATTAAAAATATATTATTATTATTAATAATTTATAATTATGGTTATGATTAATGATTTATTAAAGGAAATTATTATTATTATAGTATTATTAATATGTAGTGAAATTATACCATTATTACACATAGAAGATTATGCTTAATAATAATACATTTCCTCATACAAATCTGGATATTTGCTCTTTTAAATACTTAAAGTATCTATTGAAATATATCTACGTTTATAATAATGTTTCTTTTTATATATTTTATATATTTTATATATTTTATAATATTTTTGATTAATAAATGTTAACTTTGTTTTGTGATTAGAACGTTTAAATATTTCTGTCTTATTTATATTTATTCACATTTTATTTATTTTAAATATAAAATATTAATTAACACTTAATTAACTAAATATTAAAAAACACTTGTTTCAATAATTGTAAAAATAAAATAACAAATCGTAGTATAAATATTTTGTGGATAAATATTTTTTGTATATAAATTTTATTGATTTTATTTTTATATAACTCATTTGAATAAAAATTTGAATACAACAAGGTATAACAAAGTATCATTAAAAACATTATATTATAAATCCTTATAAACTTTTCTTAAAATAGCATAAAAAGACGGTTTGCCTTCTAATTTCTATCAATGCTGACCGAGCAAGTAGAACCATAAAGGTGTGGTTTCGTCCAGTTTTCAAATAAGTGAACGTTGCGTGACGACTTCGTTTATTATGGCCATCGTAAATGCAGTTTCATACCATTATATATTATAAAAGTACAATAATGTATTGATAGATGAAACGAATCATTGGAGACCATAATCGTGATCGTGATTGTCAGAGAATTGTGTAATTAGATCGTTAAACGTATGCTAGATCAAGCTTAAATAATCGATATGTGCGAAAATCACGTAAGGGATTTAATCAAAGGGATAGACGTAAGGAAATTTAATTAATACTGGATCGTTTTTATCTGTTGATTTATATATAAGACTTTTTCGCAATTCTTCTCTGTATATTAATTATATCATAAATTTTATTTAATTATCATTCTTATTTACTCTTCATTCATAAATATTTTAAATATTTTAAATATTATGTATACAGTCGCAAAAATATTCATATCACTTTACGTGAATTTAATTATAATAAGTTATATTATCAAAATCAATAATAATTCAGTTTTATATAAAACATTGTGATATAGATCATAATGGATTATATATAGAATAATTTTTTTATTAATGAAATATCATTTCAAGAGTAACAATAAAATCAACTATAAAGTTGAATATTTTTAAATATAATTTCATATAAGAAATTAAAATATTAAATTGTATAAAATATTTTAAGTTTTATACTTATTTTATACTTATATTTTAATATTTTATTATTCTGTTATAAAAAGTATTTTCAATTGAAATTATATAAAACATGAAAAAAATGACAAAAATTTGAGGATTTATTTCTCATAATTAAAAAGAATTTTTCATAAACAAAATTTTTTATCAAAATCAGATTTTTCAAAATATATAAATTTCTTTATAAGATAGCGTATAAATACTTTTATGATTTTATAATATATGTATATAAGATGTTAATATATTCAAGAGACACCATTGGAGGCCATTGATATATCGATTCTAGAAGCTAAATAAACATTGAAGCTAAATAAAAATTGATATATAAAAGTGCTGATCACGATTCACGTATTACAAACAATAGTTATAAATAATTAAAGTTTGCATTAGACATAAAGTGAGATCGTTGTTTCCGTTACATCTTTGTTTCTCATTTCGTTTAAGACAAATTTAAATTATTTATAATTTAACAAATAAACTTCAAATAACATTTTTGCACATCAACTTTTATATTTATTTTAATTTATAGAATCGATCCTTCAAAGATGTTCTTCGAATATATTAGCATCTTGTATATTGATATTTTATGAAATAATATTATTAAATAAAAAATGATTTTTCATAATAAATTAAAGATAAAGAATATAATCTTTTTAAGCTTCGTTTCTGAGAAAATCAATATAAAAGTTAAAAAAAAATCAAGATTGTGATAAATATAACGAATAGTTTAAACTAATAATAAGAAAATGGAATGATAGGATATGGTTATTTTCAATATATGTATGAATATATTCATTAAATTCGATATCCTATCATTATATTATGTATTACATATATATTTTGTATAATATATATTGTATCAGATTCAAAGGAAAATTGATGTAATCGAGAGAATTTATAATAAAAATTGTAATTAATTCACAACAAAAATAATGGAATTATATCAAGCTTATTATTAAAAAAAAATTTAATATTATTACATAATTTTATTCATTAACGAATAAGCAAATGAAAAATACGAAATTTTCTTCTTTCACTAAAAGAAAGAAGAATATGTTTATATATAATGTGTTTTATATCAAGCTTATTCAAAAGCTTACTCAAAAAAATTAATATTATTACATGATTTTATTATATAATTCATTAACGCAAGCAAATGAAAAATACGAAATTTTCTTCTTTCACTAAAAGAAAGAAGAATATGTTTATACATAACGTGTTTTACAATTTCACGATTCTAATACTAGGTCATATGAAAAAGCTTATCTCCGACACGGCGAGATGATTTTGACAAAGGATCACGTAAAGCAAAATATGTACCGCTACTTTGAGTGAATTTTTTGTACGGATCATGACTGAGCAAAGAATCGTGTTCGATAAAATAACAAAAGAACAAGTGATCCTTGCACGAACGTAAAAAAATATCATTGTACACGATATTTTTCTTCGATAGTTTATAAATTTAAATAAATAAATACAGAAGCCTGTTATTCAATTTAATTCGCTTCTATTATATATTTGAGACGAAAACTTTTCACGTACGACCTTCTACGTGATGTTTGCTCATGCTCTTTATACCTTTACACGTATTATACCTTTTAGCGATTTCCACGAAAGGATTATTAAATCCTACCAGGAGGTAGTATATCAAGCATTTGTGTTAACGTCTTGTGTATACACAAAGGGGCTCAAGACGACATAGTTCCATTCATTATTGATATACGATATTGATTGATATACATGGTGACTGGGTAATACATACGAGATATACGATTAAATACGATTATAATGGAGTATTTCCTGCTTTCTGTAATAATAATAACTCGAAATAACAAGTATTACATACACGTGATATATTTCATCTCATCGTAAAGAGGATTTAAAGTGTTTAGGAAAGAATAATAATCGTTAAGAATGGAAGAATGGAAGAATGGAATTAATGGTTTAGATTAATGATCTAACGAATAGAGTAATAATGATGCTATTGTTAATAGAATTGGAATGAATGGAATATATTAGTTATAATTAGATTTATTGATACTCGGTGCTTTATAATATTCGAATAAAACTTTGAGATTTCATTTCATTAGAGATATCTTGATAAGACTTTTGGAATTAATATATCCACATTATTTTTTTATTGATATAAATGATAAAGTTTATTGAATGGATGTTTTTATGATAATATTATAAATTGAAATAATTTAAGACAATTATTGAATCTTTGAAATGAATGGAATATATGTTATTTTCATTTTCCAACAAATAAAATTTGAATAAAAATTAATTAAATTTTGACGAATTCCACGAATTTTCAAAACGAGAAAAAAATATTATACAAAAATATACAAAATTTAAACTAAACAATTTTCAGATCTGACAAATTGCAATTTTTGCAAATCTGATAAATTGAATTTAATTATCATTGAACTTCGTTATATTTAAAATCGTTTCAAATCGATTGGAATTTTAAAATTCCTCTCGAGTCATTGAATGAAAAAAAAAAAAATCATTGCCTCTTTCCAAAAATTGATTTAATTCAATCCGATTGATTGCAGAGAAGGGGGACGACACGAGGCCAATTTGACGCAGTCCACGCAGGACCGCAGGAAGCTTTTGAAACGAACAAGGAGCCTTGCGGTTATATCCGAGGACGAATCTCGACACGATCGTGGAACGCATCATTTCAGACTCGGGCAATCGACCTTCGATTTGCCCAGGAGGCATCAATTGATCCCACGAGCCAAGCTGATTGATCGAAATTCTTTGAAGGACAGGTGAATCGAAATTAATGCTTTTTTAATTTTCTTTTATATAAAACGATGAGCTCGTTCGGATAACTAATCGTTATTATAATAATAAAAAATGATAAATACGCATTTTTACGATCACGTGACGTTTCAAACATTCCAAAGATTCTTAGATAATTTTAAACGAATGGAAAGTCTTTTCGATTTAAAAAATATTCGAAACAATTAATTTCGATTTTAACAAATGATTATTATTTTTTCGATAACTGATACTGTGAATACTATAAATATTCAACAACTTCAATCCCAATTATCAGTCAGTTTAATCAAAACGCAGTGTTAATATCAATCAAATTCTGGACCTGTAATTAAATGGATCGTATATTTCGTAAACTGAGTATTTAATATCCTATTATTTAATTTCAATTAATTTATATATATATAAATAAATTAATTTATTTATCTGTTAATTTATCTGTTATTTGGAACGTTTTCAAAATATTATTATTAAAATTTGTTTGCAGTTTCGAATGATTTTCGAAATCAAATTGTATGATGAAGAAGTGTTTTGCTGCTTTCATAGTTCATTGCTGACGATTTGATATTAATAATATGATTACCAATTATAGTTATTTCGAATCTTTTAATCTTTAATTGATACTCAAATGATTTTGCGATTTTTAGTTCGATTTCGAATAAATATTTTGGGAATTATGAAGATTTTATGTGAAATACACAACAATTGAATTATTTATAGTATTTTATTATCTGACGAAATATGAGTTATTTAAAATTTTTTTATTTTGATCATGAATATTTTATATTTTTTATGAAAAAAATAATGGGAAATATTTAAAATATTTTATCATCTGATATACGTATAAATTATTTTAAATAAATTTCATATCAACTGAATATTTTGTGAGCAAATTTTATTTATTATGAAGAAAACATGTAATATTTTTTGTATCTATATTTAGATATCTTTGCATTAAGAAAGTCTGCATAAACTGTTACAAGGATCGAATTATTTTTCTTTTTTATTGATTACTTATTTTTACTTTTTATTGCAATCTAATCATGAATATTTATTATTTATTTATATTTATATAAATTCTTGACACATATTTGAAGAGAATAAAAACTTAACTTAAAGAAAATCGAAAAAATTTTATTTTTATCGTTAATAAAATAATTATTTTATATTTCTATGAAAATATTACCGTATGATAAAATTACGCGACGAAGATTGAAATTAAAATAATTATATAAACTAAAAAAATACAGACTTTCTTGTTTCAATATAGATAATTGACAAATTGACGTCATCTTTATTCAAGGTTAATAATTCTCGCATTTTAATGAATAAAAATTTCATCATCTCTCATTTATTAATTCATTTATTAATTCACGAAATGAAAGATAGAAAAGCGAAACAAGATTTTTAAATTATACACAAATTTTTCAACTTTCATTCGTGTCAAGATAATATTCTTGATCATCATTTGTCCACAATTTGAATACATAATACAATTATTCGATCCAATTCGATCATTTTCCAATTCCTTATATATTTTGATCCTTTGTTATTTATATTTCAGACTGTGTAAGAGTCAACAGCATCTCTCGGATTCATACGAACGATTTAACGAAACAAAACCTTATCATTCCCGATCTGCTTGCGGTCTACACTCGATACCGTCCGAGTCGTTTCCAGATCCTTTGCAGTATACTCGAGGTAATCGGACTGATCCTGACCGATTGAACATCCTCGACTGGCCCGAATCACCGAGACGTTATCGCAGTATACAATCATTGGACACTGTTAGCGGCTTAGTGGATATTGTGGAAGACGGCTGGCCCATCGAGGGAAATCGTAGCATCGATTGTATCTACACTCAAGTAAATCTTTCATTTATATTAACTATTTGTTAAATCTTTTATATGATTCATCTAAATAATTTGAAATTTGAATTTTATTCCGAATTTTATTTTCGAGAAATGAATTTTTTTTTTTTATATAATTTTTATATAAATTATTTCATGAGATTTTTTATTTATTTATTTTTTTTCTTCACTTTTTTGTTATCATGTTATTATCATTTAATCATTATGACAATATTTTTATGGTATTATATATAAATTTCTTTTAAAATTTGAAAAATGAGATATGTTTAATGCTTTGTTAGATTTTCGATAAACGAGATTTTTTTTATAATTATTTTTTTAGCGAAAAATTCGCTAATTTTATCGATGAAAGCAGATTAAATGTTTAAAATATGTTAAAAATAATGTTAAAAATAAATTTTTTAATTAAATTTCAAAATTATATTTTTAATTTTAATATTAATATATAACATTATTATTATATATTAATTATTTGCTTAACAAAATTCTTCTAATTAATCTTTTCGTTGATAATGTAAATTACACTATGAAACTCAGATAATAGTAAATACACATATCATTAGTTGCATATCTAGTAGAATTCACATCGTTATTTCGGGTGATAAATTCGGCCTTATCTTCTGGTAGGGTATTTGAAAACGAGAATCGTTATGTTTATCTCGAAAATCAAATAAAATCTATCGTGAGATATGCGATTGTGAGGTAAGAATAACAAGAATTGATATTCACAGAATCATAGAAATTTTAAATAGGTATATGAAATATTGAAGATATATTTACTTAAGATATTTTGTTCGAATTATAATATTTGTATACAGATAAATATGGCAAATTCAAATAATAATCTTACGCAAATATATACATTTAACTTATAAAAATAATAAGTTATCAATATTTTAAAATCAGATATTTATCGTTAGTTATGTTGTCCAATTTTGTTGAACTTTGTTTAAATTTCAGTATACTGTAGATTTAATTAAACAGTTTCAAATCTGTAATTGTTTTGATATTGATTTTTTTTGATTAAAGAATCATATGTATAAAATATCAATAGTATTATAGATTATAGTATTATAAATTTTAATTAAATTAATAGCCCATAAATATTATAAAATAAGTAAATATTTATGTTATATAATATTACGATATATATATTTCGTAATGGTAAACATAGTGCAATTAATACAATATTGTTCCGAAATAAGTAAATGTATCGTTTGAAATTGACTATTCACTGCTAGAAAGAAGTCTCACAGGATGATAAAGAGACAAGAGGGATTCTTTATAAGATACCTATTCCAACCTTTGAGACGCTTTTGGAGAGTTTTAACCTCTTGACATACAGGAATAATAGAAAATTTTTCCTTAAATATTCGAAATTGTGAATAAAAATATAACGGAAAAAACGTAATTATTTTTATAAAAATAATACGATAAATCATTTAAAAATGAAAATTGAAATATTTGAAATTTAATAATTGAAAAATTGAAATTTATATATTATTTGTATTATTTAACTATTGAAGATGCTTCCCTTTCTTGTGCAATCGAATTAAATATATTCATATTGATAAATAACACAAAGTATGAAGAATCCATGTGAGAATAAATTCCCCTCATTCTGACCAGTCAGACCCACATTCCTTTCGTGGGAATTCTTTTCAACAGTATACTATTCGGCCTGTCTTTGTTCTCGAAGGGGAGAAGAAACGAAGAATGAAACGAGGGGCTATGGAATAGTGGTATATCATAAGTAATCCATAGACCAAGCAACAATGTTATTTTTTAAAAAGAGAATAGAACATCACATCTTATGCGATAAATAATTCTGAACAGATGTAAAAATTTATGCTTTCTTCATTTTTATCAGTCTCTCATTCGTTTTTTTAGGTCACTTTGCTGTTGGCGAGTTTCAAACAAAGAAATTGTTGACATTAATATTTGTTGCTAGACGATTGTTGCTTATTTCAGAACAATAGTATACGTCCGTATGCTGAATACGAGGCTTTCTTTCACAATATTTCATGCAATATTATTTTCTTTCTCAGGTGAAACGTAAACGAAAGGAACACCGGAGTCTGGATAGCATTCTTTTCGAGGACGATGGCGAGTTAGAATACTTCGATGTTTTGAATCTATTACCATTATCAAACGTTCGTTTAGAATTCGACGAGAAAGACGCGCGCAATAACAAATTCGACCAAAGAAACAACTCGAGTTTAAAATCTCTCGATTATTTAAATTCTCGAATCGTAGAAGAGGGATCCTCTACGAGGAGTAACGTCACTGACGAGGAAAAATGTAAAGAAACTAGTATTAAAGAAGAGAACAATTCTCGAGAAATTCAAGAAAATTATTCGTATCGAAAGAAAAACTCGGATCTGTTGCATCAATCCAGAGAGAATATATCACCTGAACGCATCAAAAAGAGATTGTGTCTTGAGGTTCAAGACGATTCCGAGGACGATAGGGATTTTGTTACTTGTCATCAAAACGAAGATCGACGATCGACGTGCTCAAATATTAACGAGGATAAACACAGATTCGATGACGAGTTAAAATCTTGCAAGAGGCAGGAGGTCGATCAAAAGGTCGAGGAGGCAGAAGATTACAAATCGATTTGGATCTCCGATAACGAAGAGCAAGAGGACATGTCGCGAAGGCCGCAAGTGTTGAAAGTCATCGATAATGACGTGACTAAGAGACGACACAAGAGTCTTCCTGCTCAGATCGATCCCGTTATAAGGGATGGGCAAAAGAATATAAAGTTTCAGGTTAATGGGAAAAAATCAGACGATTGTACAAATAAGAGAAATTCTAACGAAAAAGAAGATATTAATAGGACTTTGAACGGTATAGAGGTGAGCAATCCTTCATTCTTCAATTCTTTATATTTTCTTATATTTGATCAAATTATTAAATAAACTGTCAAGCTTCTACAAATTATCTATATATCTAATAATATCTAATATTTTTTTAATAACATATAATATTGATTTTGAAAAGTTAAAAATTCGATCAAAATGTTATTTTTATCATTATATCAAAGAGCTAAAGATGAAATGTTACAAAGTATCGTGAAGAAACGAATGTAATTCCTTTCCTTTCAGGTCGTAAATGAAAAGGAGCTCGAGGCGAATACGAGCGTAGAAAACACGAAAAACTTTTTCGAGCAGAAGAGCACTCAGAAAGAAAGCTCCAAAGGGAAACAGTGCGAAGGTAGATTCGAGAGAATCGTTAAAGAGACGTCGAACATCATCGGGAAGGCGTGTAGCGTGGTAAAAGGTACTTTAGGTTTCGAAGCGAGGTCCGAAAGCTCAGATTTGGGATTAGGATCGGAGTCCGGAAGCGACACACGAAGGAGATCCGTGGATGATGGAATTGACGTGGATCACGCGTCCGTGGCCAAAGGATCGTCGTCGAAGGAGAAAGATAGTAAAAGCGTGCATGGCAATTTGACCAGATCGGTGAGTTGCGTGGACTCGATAGAATGTCACTTGGACGACGAGCAGGAATTCGATCATGTGCGCTACAAGATTGTCAAATCAAATATGTTCAGCAAAAACATGTACAGCAGCACTCGTGGCGATGTCACGTACGATGGATTGATGCAATATTTGCGAGAATATTCTTTCCAAGAGTTATTGTTGGATAATAACGTGGTGATCATTGAGCCAGTGCGTGCAGAAACAATAGAACGCAAGTCCTCCGCTATGGGAAAGGCGAAATCGGAACCAAGCTGCAAGATAGCTGGGGCGATTCAGAAAAAAACAGATGTGGAGAGTAGAGAGAGAAATTGTGAAAGTGCGGACGGGGACAATTCTAAAAGTCCGAAACAATCGTCTATCAAAAAGCATTTCTTCTATCATCCTATTAGGGTGAATCGCGAGCTCATCGACGAGGAACTTCCGGATCCAGACACCGTGAGAAATGTCAGGCGTATGTTCGAGAACACATTGAAATTGAAAAACAACTCGAATTCTGGATTCTCCAGGGATTGTAGAAGTAGAAAGAGTGCGAGTATGAAAGATTTAAGCACCATTGACGATAGCCATTTTGATGAAATATCTGAAAAGGTGGATGAGGGAACCAGGTAGAACATCCATTCTTCTATTTTCTTTTCAATTTAATTTCTTTCTTTAATGAGAAAAATATTAACACGTCACTGGCAGAGCTTAAGAAAGAAGTTAGTTTCATTGAATTCTTTAACTTTTTCCAACATTTTAATTTTCTCTTGCTTTCGGTATATTTCAATTTAACGTTTGCCAGTACATCGTAACATGCTAATGCAACTTTGTATTATCTTCCTCGACAGAATTTAATAACAAATACCCTGTCCGTTCCAGATGTTCCAGCCGAGCGAAGGATCTTACGAAACTATTTGAGAATATGGAGAAATCCACTTCCTCGAACGCATCCATGGTGGAATGCAAAGACGAGTTGGACAGTCCTCGTTGCGAGTCGAAGACCAGAATCCTGGCGCAAAGTTTCGAGGCCAGAAGCGGTCACACGTCACCGAGCGACTCGACCTTCTCTAAAAACAAAATGAATCGTTACAATCATCACCATCATCATCATCACAATTGGGACGCTGGTAGCGTGAGCTCTGGGGTGTCTAGCGATTATCCTGACACCGATCCTGGAAGCGGAGTGCAATGCATTTCTTCGGAGGACGAGGAAGCGGATTGCCACGAAGATGAGATCAGCGAGTCCACAAATGGACCGAGTCATTACGTATCCCAAGATGTGCTTAAAAGGATCCGGGAATGTGGTACCTCGGTCACTTATTATGGTGGTAAGGTAGTGAACTCTAGCAACGGGCCATTAATATCTCCGATGGTTGAGAATAGGTTCAAGTGTGTCAATAGTTCGAACGATTATGTAAAATTCCGCCTGGTAAAGAGCAATTCCTGTGACAGCAGATTGGAGCTTACAGGCCGACTGGTGGAGAATCATCTGAGACAACGAACTCGAGAGAAAACGGTCGACCTGAGCCAATATACGATAGCGGAGACTCCCAGTATAGAGATTACTACGCTTGATAAGCAAGAAGGTGAAGTCAAAGCTGTGAAAGGCGAAAGCGATAGAGTGGCAGAATCAGAAGTCAAAAGGGAACCTCCGGTAGTGATTGGTTTGGAGCCTAAAAAGGAAGAGAACAAAGAGACGAAGTGTTTCAAGGCTGACTTCAAGCTGGGTAATCTAGACGATGCTAAATCTGATTATGCTAGCCGATTCATTGGCAGTGCTCTGACTAGGTGGCAGGTGAATGAAAGTAATTGGAGAGCAACTGATGATTTCGGTAAAATGGAGTTCGAAGAGTTTGAGGTACTAGAGGATAGTTTGAATGGAACGGAGAGCCAACGTTTGGAGACTTCTTGAAAAAATTAGTTTTTTCTTTTTTTTTTTTTTTGTGATATATTCCATCTTGGTACAGGGAACATTGCCAAAGGAGGATACTTTTGGTATTCTTAAACGAGGAGAGTTTAGGAGGATTCTGCATATTTTTTTCAATCGTTCGAATTTTCTTTACCTTTGTAATAACTCTCGATCAATTCGTTTGAGAATATTTTATTCGTCGTTCTGATAATAATCGACGAGAATTGTACAGCTGTAATTCGAGGTTTCTTAGCAACGAGCAATTTGAATATTTGAATATTTGATAAAGTATTAAAATTTTTCGATAATTAGAGAATGGCGATGATTTTACAGAATTATGTTTCATTTGATCGAAGAATTGTAGGAAGATGGAAATGTACATAAGGAAGTTAAGAAAGTTCTGTATCAATCTATTCGTTAAATTGTTATTATAAATTGTTTTAAGATTACGAAATAAAAATATCAGTGAAAATATTTCCTAAATACTTTATCCTATATATAACGCATTAGCTTTTATCGAGCTAAATGTTGAATAAATATATTTTAAATGAAATATGAACCATTGATCAAGTAACGAGATCATAGAGACTTTAATAACTTGAAATACAATTATTTCATTTTCATTAAAAGATAATAATTGGTCGATAAATCAATATGTTTATCATTAAATTAATATGTAGAAATTATCTATTCTTTAATTTCTTGCCATTTAACATCGAGTCACATTTATACTAAAGATTATTGTTCCGATTTAATAAGTTATTTCAAATTCTTGAAATAAAAATATTTTATTTCTATCAGAAAGTTTTTATAACTCTAATAACTTACCGCCATCTGTTTTATCTGAAACCAATTGTTTCTCTTTGTCATCTTTCGTTGATTTCGATTTTTTTTCCTTCGTGCATATATTCTCCATTCCTTTTGCAAATATAGGACTTAAATTCGGAACGAAGCAGTTCCTCGTCGTAGAAAAATTTCTTTGCGAAAAGTGCCACCATTTTTTGCACCACGTCTCCTAAAACACACACACACAAAAATTGAGGTTAACACAAAATAAACATAATTAATCACCATGAAGACTTGTTATATCCACGAAACATTTTATCAATGTTTTCTTACATACTGCACGTTTCTGCTTTTCTTTCCTTTCTTGTTTTTTTATCTTCTCTTTTACAGTTTCTTGAAAGATAAGTATTCTATTAGAAACACAGTGTATAAATATAGAAACCTTAGTCCTCTTGGTTGGTATTCGTTCCTTTGCCTGTTTGCGTTAAATTAGCGTGTGTTTACGTTGGAACAGTAAACATTAGAAACGTTGTTTCATTTGTCCTACAATAGGCAAATCGTGACCCTACGAATCGTTATCTGATGAGATGTATTGATCGGTAAATGAACATCGTAATTGCATCCTGTGCCAATCGTTATACCAATTTCGAAGTGTCTCAATCATTTTGTCTGATAACTCTCAATTCCTATCAATTTTGGCTCTCGATTATATACAGGATGCACCGGATATTCTTTATAACTACATTCATACATGTTTCAACAGTTTCAAAATTATACAGAATTGAGTGTCTTTATCTTCAGCAAGGAGGAGAGATATAACTCAAATCATTAGATAATCTCATTCAGATCAAATTCTAATGAGATATATCACTGTTAAAATAAAATTTGTTATTATTTAATATTTAATCTAAATAATCAAAACTGTTTTTTATCGAAGTTCTGTTGATAATATAGTAGTAAATTATTTTTAACATAATAAATTTATTTATTATTCAAAAATGATAAATTTAGTTAAAATTTTGATAGATCGATTAATTAGAGAATAAAGATTATAATAAAATTCATCGATAAAACTTAAGAATTATTAATTAAACAACATTCAATGAAAAATATTCGATCACATACGTTTGAAATCTTGGCTAGTCACGTACTTATTCGTCTCACTTTAATAAACGATTGATTCTAACAACTCCTCACTGCTAAAAAAACATTTCATATCAAATTTCATTGGACTTCATGGAATATAAATTTTCTCAGGTGTTTACTGAATATTTGCAATCAAATGGAATTTATTTTACACGGATTTTCATCACAAAAGAACGTGGCGGAATTGGCAAGTATCCAAAATAGGGGGTGAATGCGGGGTCATGTCGAATCTGGAGTTTGGCCAGGATCGGGTCATGATTGGACGTGCATAGTTGGCAGGACATTTTTGAAAGAAATACATCGAATGCAACAATAAGTTTTCCACTTCGAGGCGTAAGTCACAATGTCGATGGAATGTGCTTCGAAATAAAAGATTTGAAGAATAAGGAAAACTTCCTTCAGAATTTCTTCAGATTATATATTTTTTTCACATTTGAACTTTAGTTTGAATTTACATTTTGCTTCTTCTTTTTCAAATAAATATGCATTTATTTGAAAACACTGAATATATAGAAATTGGTATTCTGGAAATGGTGTCGTTATTTCCAACGAGATAGTACGCTAGAAATGTTACTGCATTGCGTATCTCTTTAACGTTATCCATTTTAAGATAGACATAAAGTAAACGCTTAACTTCTTGATACCGAGTATTAGAAGACAGAATGTAAAATCAAAAATATATCGTAATAGTAATAACAAGGAATTGGCAATTAGTTAGACAAATATATACAAATTATTAATATAATTGTTCATATAATATTGTTCAATAGAAAAATTTAGGAATTTTGACATATTTTATAATCTAAATGTTTAAATGTTTCATTTTTATGAATTGTGAAATAAATTAAATAGATAAAAACTTTATAAAAAAAAAGTATTAAAATGAAAAAAATAACAATTTTGTTGGAAACAAGTGAAAATTTGAAACATTTTAATTTTCCATTTCATAGTAAAATCACTATTGATCAGATTTTTATCGTTTACATGCAAAAAAATAATGTTAATATTAAATCTAATAATTAATTATACATATATTGAATTCCTTTAAATATAATCTTTAATAGACTTTCATTATCTGTGATTAATGCTCTGAAAACTAATTTTCATAATAAATCTATTTATATATTATAAAATTTTAAATATATATTTTACTAAAAGTTGAATTATTCTAAAAGTTATTTCAAAATTTTCCAAAATATGTAATTTACATCTCATATTTATACTACAAATAAATTACATATTGATTCATAAATATTTAAATGTGCAATATATAAAATATGTCAAAATGTATAAAATATCCAAAGTAAACAATATTTATAAAAGTATAAATTCATAATCATTTTACACTGACATTAAATCGATAAAATTCTCTTTTATCAATTTTATAAAAAATGACTTTTATAAGGATGACAACGAATAGAAAATATAAAGTTTCCCTATCATGCATCATACATCAATCTTGATTTTCTGTGAAAATTTTATATGTTTGCAAATTTTAATCTGCACCATTTCAACTCTATAACTTTTTATCAATTATTTCAACAAAAAAAAAGATACACTAAATTCTATCTACTTTTACGTTTCACAATCGATTATCGTTGATTGAAATTACGTTTAATCTTGCATAATTTCTAATGCCATTCCCTGAACATATTCATGAACTTGTCTAATGGCCGGATAGAATTATATATTGTTTGGTCTATCGTTACTTCACTTTAGGTAGGAAAGTTACTGAAAATTAGATGAATATATGTGTATAGAAGCACGGAAATGGTTTGATCTTAGCCAAGTTTAGCAAATATGTCCTTGAGGATCCTTCTTTGAAAGCTTCTAGAATTTCTGAGCGAAATCTTTTGATCTTCTTTAAATATCTTAAAACGATCAAATTCCATCTTGTTTCATTATATAATATCGTTATTAAACCTCATCTAAATCTCTGTTAAAATTTTTGCACTTGAGAAAATTCAATTAAAACTCGCTATCTTGCGGCGAATTATTTGAACACATTTAATAATATTTCAGACATTCAAGAATCTCTTTTCTCTCTTTCTTTTTACTTATTATTATAAAGCGCAAAATATTTCTTAAAGACTTTATATCTTTAGGTTTTACAGTTGCTGCAAGCGAGATTTTTGTTATTTTTTTCATGAAGATTGATGTTTTTCATGAAGATGAATGTTTCTTTAGAACTGAAACGATTTTTAAATTCGAAGAAAAAGCAGAAAGAAATATCTTTGTGATGATATGTGATATATTATGTCGATATATTATGATAGAAAAACGATAGAGAAAAATTTAATAATATAATGACAATAAAAACAATAAAAAATATATAAATCGCATAAAGACGATCATTTAAGCAAATGAATATTTTAAAACAATAATTTCAATAACAGATAAAATAATATCCGTAACATTGAGAAAATATGTTTTATTTTAATATGTTTGAAATTCTCATCTTTTAAATACAAGTGGTTATCGATAAAAAATATATATGTAAATTTTTTTAAAAATTTCATTACAGTTGGAATGGATATCAATATTTATATTGGAATATTTATCAATATTGAATATTGGAATAGTATTGGAATTTTTTATCGATAAATTTTCTATGGAGTTTTATAAATAAAAATAAGATATTAAAAAATTCCAAGATATTAAAAGTAGCTAAGAAAAAATAAAATAAAAAAAAAAATAAAATAGATAAGAAAATGATTAAAAATGCTTGAATAATAAAGATCAAAGAATATCTAGAATGAGACTCGTGAAACTCGTTAAACTCTAGAAATATTTATGAAACTCTAGAATATTTATAACGAATGATTTATGACCCTCGTTAATCTTTCATAGAATTTGTATAGTATGACAATAGTCGATTCCTTCCAATTTTAATATGCCTATAAATAAAAGAAAAAATAAAGCAAAATTCTATTTATATATTTATAAATATTTATTGCATTCAACGAAAATTATCCTACTTTTGTATAGTTATCAAATCTTTTTTGAAATTAAAAAACTAATGTAATTATATATTTAATCATATTATAATTATATAATTTGATCATAATTAATATTTGCATTATTTATAACATTTTCTTTAAATTATTTTTCTATTATTATAAAAAAAAATTTTAATTCAAATTAATAAATTTCATTTATAATTATATATGATCTTTTGTTTCTATTTTGTTATGATCAAAAATGAAACATGTGAAATTAAAGTAATAAAAACAATCTAATAAAAAAGATAGATCCCGAATATAGGTAATATTTGAGAACATTATAAGCTATCAAAAAAAAGAAGTATAATAATTTTATCAATTATCTAAAAATATACAAAATGATAATTTATGATGAAATGTGGTCGAAGAGATTCTATGTTGAAATATGATAAAAATCAAAAATCAAAAATCAAAAAAAAATTGCATGAGAAACTTCATTTTCAAGTAATTAAATTTAAAAAATTTTCAAATATAAATGAAATTTTATATATATATATATATATATATATATATATATATATATATATATATATATATAAAATATAGTATATAGATGAATTGCTTATAGAAGCAGCTTATTCTATATTATGTGAAAATAAATAAAAAATTTTTTTTATTTAAATATTAAATATTAGTCTTAAAAAAAATTGAATTTGAAAATTTATCGATTATACGATTCCTTAACTATATATTCAATTTTTTTAAAAATAAGGATTCAATTTTATTCTAGATTTTTTGTTTATTTTTATATTTAGAGAATTATCTATTAATTTATTTATGTTTAATTAAGAATTAGCTAATTTTAATTACATTTAATAAATTTTCAAATTTGATTTTCTCGAAAATGAAAAAATTTTATATTTTCGTTTTATTCTGAATGTTAAAAGACAGAATTTTTTTAAAATTCATTTGTACCATGAATTACAAACCTATATATATTTATATATTTTCTATATGAAAAATTGTCATTGAAATAATATGGTCTAAAAATATACTATCTTTTAACTGCAAAATATAATTATTTTAGAACGGAACAATTTTGTTTAAAGAAAAATTTTACCTCATAATCTTGTATAAACGTCGCTTTCAAACTGCCTATTAAATTAATCTCAACATCCTCAGAGAGATTTAAAAAGCTAGACCTATATTTGTTCAGCGTGAAACGTGTCCTCTTACTTAAACAGCCATATCCAATCTTTCTTCGACAATAGACTCGTTTTTTCTTTTTATTTTCCGCTTAAACTTTCCTCGTAATTTTCGCTCAACATTTATTCATTTCGTTCAATCGATTCCACTGCAGTGTTTTTCAAAGTTATTTTTACTTCAGTGTTTTCTTTGTTCGTTCCATTGGCCGGTATAAAATTTTAAACAGTTCGATCGAGATTTTTCTTTTCTTTCGAGTAGAATTCTTTTTTTATTCTCATCGAGGCTATTCTTTATACACATTTTTTTATATACATTTTCAAGAAACTATTCATCAAATTTGATCATTGCGGTAAAGTTCAGAGATAAAAATTAGAATTATTCAGTGGCTTAAAAGGATTATTCACAAATCTCCCCAACGGATATTCTCGTTTGTATTTGAAATTGGTTGAAGATATTATCGCCTCGCAAAGTGTGTTGTCCGGTATAACCTCATGATAGTAATACTATCCAACGATGAATATGGTTGGAAAGTTTGTGATTTTCAAAGTTCGATATTCACTGTTTCAATATCAGTTGATTGAATATCAATTTCAAGTTTGAATATCAACGGAAATCTATCAGCGAAAATTTCATTTTTAAATGTCATCAAACAGATAGAAGAGACTTTGTACAGATTTGTTCAAAAGTTTGAAGCATATAAAAATTTTAAAATAAATAAATATTTTATTTTGTTACGTTTCCTTAAATTAGTTTCTTTTTTTAAGTTTCCAGTTAAAATTATATGTAATTTAATTTTTTAACTGCTTATTAAATTATTTAATTGTTTCTTTAATTGTTATTAAATTGTTTAATTAATTATTTTTTTTACGTAATTACTTTGTTTACCTATTTATAATATTATTCTTGAAATTATTATTAATAAATAATTTTTCTTATATAGATAAATATTTTATTCATACGATGAAGAATGCTCTGAACTTTTAAATAGAAGTGTACATATAAAATATATACGTACAACCAATATATTGAGGCAATTGCCGAACTGATCGACTGAAAACGGGCAGATAAATTTCTATTTTCCGATTTATATATAGTTTTATCGAATTCTAACAATTAATTTTGAATTTTATTTATAATAAAAAAATTATATTTTATATTTACTTTTAACTTTTTTTTCATTTTAATAAACATATTGAATATTGAAATATTGTTTTAAATTATATTTCTCAAGCATTTCCAATATAATTTTTTTTTATTAAAAAAAATTATTTTTTATAAATTTTTTATAAATATATTATTTATTTATTATATATTTTATTTTATATAAATATATTCATATAGTTTTTTATACAGAAGAAAAGATAAAAAAAAATTATTAAATAATGTTAACGATATAATGTTTATTTTATATATTTTCATAAACAATTGATTAAAATTTTTAACCAATCAAAAAAACATTTTTGTTGATGATGTAATACGCAAATAAATTACGACGCAACTGGTATGACGTGTTTATACCGGTACAGTAATCTTACCCGTACAGTTTATTAGTTTCAACAGTTACTAACCAGAGCGCGACAGTCAATTTTTAAATGTTCCAATGATAATTATGTTAATATTAGTATTCTTGATATTATTGAGTTAAACTATTATTTCTTTTTTTTTTTTCAAAGATTAATCATCAATAATGGAAGAGGAAAAGAAAAAAACCGTATAAATTAAGATGGATATATTATATATATATATTTATAATATACATATAATATATAATATTGATTTAAATAATGTTACTTCAATAAATAAATAAATAAATAAATATGTATATATATATTTTAATAAAAAGTAACAAAATATTTAGATTTTTATAAATTACATTTAATAAATATTATCTTTTATTAAATGTTCCACAATATTTAAAAAAATATTTTAATAATTTAATATAAAAAAATATATAGAGTACAGGTTTTAATGAACTAAGTTATGATTTCTTAGGACCATCAGATCCATATAGAACTCATTATTGTTGATTATATGTCGATATATTATGTTAGATATTTTTGAAACATCGATTTTAAAAGCCAAAAATATAAATGTTGATATTAAAATATTAGCTTATTTATTAAATTAATTATTAAAAAATTATTACAATAAGTTAACTAAATTAAATAAAATTAAATAAATTTGCATTAGACGAAGCGAGATAGAAATAGAAAGAGTACATTCTGCTTCTGTTACACTGCGCCATCTACATATTCTATTCTTGTTTTGCTTGATCTAAGGTGAACTTAAATTGCTTATAACTTTATTTATTAATGATTATCTATTATCATTTTTGTATACCAATTTTTGTGTTTGTTTTTGGCTTTAAAATAAATTCTTCTTTCCATGAATATATTTAACTCTGCAAGTTAATGTTCTTATACATGTACAGATGGAGTTCAAATTTTGGTTGTCAGCCAAAACAATGAAACGGCCTAACTGAAACACATGTACGACAGAATAAATAATCTGAAGGCTAATGATCTAGGTTCAACGATCCGTCGCTTAGTTTGGGTTCAAAAAAAGACTAATTTGCCAGAAAATAAATGATAATGCTGATTAAAAGGTTCGTGGCTTCCAAACAGTTATATATTATTTCACAAGCGTTTTCTTTCTTAACACGAAATTTACCAAAGCAAACTTATTTAAATAACGTTTAATTTATTTAGCATGAAGATCTGGACTGGTTCTATCGATTCTTCCAAGATAGTCAAGCTTCGTTTCTGTTTTTAAAGATAACATCTTAGATTATTCATTGCATCCATTGCATTGATAAATTGAATTAATTATGAAGATTCTCAATTATGAATTGTTTCTCAATTAATGTAGCAATGAATGAAAGTTTTTTTTGATGGAATTATATAGGGGTAAAAAATAAATTAAATTGCTTCTTTTTTTTAGAATTTTTTATTCAGAATAATTGTATTTATCTTGAAAATGTATTAAGATTTATAGAATTAACGAAGTATTTAATTTTAAAATCTAAATTATTCTTTTAATTTTCATTTTTATTTTGCAAAGTTTGTAACTAACAAGAAAAGTTTAAAAGTTTAAAGCCGTATTAAATTGGTGTGAAACGGAAAAATTTTTGCTAATAATTGAAATAATTTTAACTTTAGTAAATTAAGACATTTTTATTAACAATATTTACAATGAATATTAATGTGCTATTTGAAACATTATTTTTTTTTATTAACGTTAAATTTTTTGAACAAGAAACATTTGTTTCAATTATTAAAATACGAAATGCAAAATTTCTAATTGTCATCTTTTTAATTTAATTTAATTTAATTTGTTTTATAACGAAATTTATAATTTCTTGTATAGAATTTATATATAATTGATACTGATTTTTAATACATTTAATTAAAAATTAATCATTGATAAAAGCTTTGTCAATTTATGGATGTTATTCCTTTCATGTTATTTTGAAGTTAGCTCAAATATAATATAGCTGTTCAATATTTTATTCAAATAAAATATTTATATCTTTTTTTTTTTTGAAACTACACTTATCGAAATTTTATCGTAATTATTCATCAAAGGGAAAGTGCAAAGTGAAATCTACTTATATATATATTTTTAACAAAATATTTAATTTAATGTTTTTGATGTTATGAATAATTTTCAGCCTCTCGTACTTTCATGTTTGATGTTTTATTAAGCTTTATGAATCTCCATCAATGTCCTCACATGAGTTTTATATGATTATTTTCACAAAGCTAAAATTATTTACTTCGAAAGCAAAAATGTTAAAGAGTTTTTGATCAAATGGAAGGAAAAATATCGATAAGAAATGGATGTTTACATATGAAAATCCATTTTATTGTTTGAACAAGAAGAAGAAAATTCTCGAAGTGAATTGTTTTTTTCATTTTTCTTTTTTCGATAAAATCTAGCAAGGAATTATCAAATCTAAATCTAAAAAAAACTATCAAAAATAGAATCAAATTTCTAAGCACGAATACGAAACGTATTTGCAAATGTGATTTGTGATGTGTTCCAATGACTTTCTCGAAAGGCACGAACACCGTCTGGCGTTAAACTAAACGTCGAAGGGGAAAATAAGATGGATGTCGGGTAGAAGTCGAGTAAAAAGCTTTTTCCAATTTAATGGAGAAGGATGTGATTAGCTGCCAGTCCTGTTAACGGATCGATATTCCGAAACAGTGTTCTCTATTAAGAGATGAACGAGCAAATTTTTTTGTGTTAATCCTTTCGTATTTTCGAGTTAGATAATTCGATTTATTTTTATTTTTACAATTTTACAATCGAATATTTTTTAACGTATTTACTTTTTAATGCTTAATATTTATATTAATAATATTATTAATTATATTAATAATAATATTAATATTTATATTAAATATTTATATTCTTTTTTTTTTGAAAATAAAAAAAATTAATTTTTATTTGAATTTACATAAAGATATCTTGTACATTAATTGTAGTTATGAAAAAAAAATTCCAAAAATTTGCTTAATAATTTATTTTTCATTGTTTCTTCCTTTGTTTATTGCAGATTTTATGATTTTATGAAATGTAAAAATTTAAGTATTTAAAATATTTCGAAAATAATTTTTTTAAATTATGTAAATTTATTTATATATTGTATCAAGTATAATTTAATTTCTATAATAAATTAGATCTATTAGATCTATTATTTTAAAATAACATATTTTTTTTATAAATATGCAAAACATTTCCGTAAAATTATATAAAAAACATTATTCATAGATGTGTAAAGATAATCTCTTTCGTCAAATATCAAATATATAATTTTCTAATTACTCACCATATATAATTAGAGTTTCTTAATGAATTAATAAATTTGTAAATTTCAAATAACTGATTTTTAAGATTCTACAAAATTCTATAGATATAATTTTAAATTTATAAAAATTAATTTTATTTTTTGTTGATCTTGTATTGGTCATAAATTATATATATAATTTACTTATTATTATTTATTATTAGATAGATCATTGTGATTAAATTTCTGCAATATGTTATGTAAACAAGAAGATATATTATTCATTTGATCATACTTTATCCTGTCATTTGCATATTCAAGCTACTTTAAAATTCCCCTACTAACAAAATAGATGGATCGACCACTTAAATCCCCTATGGGCATTATGTTTTATACGTAAATAATTTTCAAACGATGTTATTTCTGTGGAAAACCAAAATTTTCTATTGGACAAAATTTATAAATTTGAATTGAAACTGTTTTTTTTTAAATTAATTTTTTTTTAAATTATTCTAAAATTAATATTTTTAAAAAATATTGTATTAATTTTAAAGATTATTATATTATTATTGTTACTCATTTAAACTATAGGAAATATATTATTTTAAATACATACTGTATTGAAATTATTTATTGAAATTATATTGAAATTATTTATGTTTTTAAGAAATTTATAATTAAATAATTTTTAATTTGAATTAATAATATCTGAAGTTTTTAAATTCTTTATTGTACTACATTACATAACATACATAACATAACAAATATTATTTTAAAAATTCATTGAAATGTGTTACAATTATTTATATTGAAAATTTATTGAATATAATCGAATAATTTTTAAATAAATTTTTCAATTTAGAACAATTTATGTCACTAAAATATTAAATTTAATACTAGAGTGTTAAATTTTTATTTGACTCAAAGTTGAAAATATTCTATAATAATTTAACTAAATTTGAAAAAAAAATGTTGCAGAATGATCGTTTAATTTAGAATGAAGTAATTAATTTCAAGATTGTACATAAGAATAATTTTTTTCTCCACATAAAAAATTTCGATATCTAATTATTCGAGAAATATCAATCTATAGAATCAATGGAAAGAGTAATAATATAATATTGGATCAACGGAATAGATTGTATAGAATTTTCTAATTAGTAATGTACATTTACATTAATCGGCTAACATGTTCTATTTCCATTTCTATTTCATTTGCGAAAGAGCACGTATATTCATGCTATTAAATGGTACGTATCATTACAAAATAATAGAATTTAAATTGAGTTATAGAGAATATGCTATATTGTACTTGTATATATTCTATTGTTGTTGTATTCTTTTTTATTATAAAATTTATTATAAAATTATTTTATTATAAAACTATTATTATTATTAACTACTATTAACTACTACTACTACTATTATTATTATTATTAAATTCTAATAAGTATATAAATTTTTTATATACCTATATACAATAAATAAATACAGAATTTTTAATTTTGCATGATGTATGAAATTTTAATTTTATGTTGTATTATTAAATAAATAAATAATATCATTCAAGATAAAAAGAAATGAGAATTAAATAAATAAATAAAAAAAATATATATATAATATATAATATTATTTAATACTTATATATATAATATTATTTAATATTTTCACGGCTATTAAAATTTTTTGATAAAAGAATACCAAATCATAAATATCATCTGTCTTTCAAAGTTCTTTGTGAACAAACGAAAGTATGAAGCTTACAAAACTCTTAGGGGCTTACATTATTGTAGCATATTGTGTATTCACAAAAATTTCCAGAGGTCATGAAATATTGAAAGTTTTTCCAGTTTAATATTTTCAGGGATATATCCTTTGAAAGTTTTTCAAGAACTTACTTGATCTCCTTATGTTGGGACTAGATTTTCAATGGAAATTTTCAATGGAATCCATCAAAATAAAAAAAAAAAAATAAATAAATAAATAAAAAAGAAAATTGAATAAATTGCATTTGGTTAAATGGATTTTTCAAATATCGAGGTCAATCAATATGATACAAGTGGAACCGGAGGATTTCCATTCCTTTAACTAGTTTTTTAACAGTAAAATAGTCTTTGATCAATTTAAATAATTCTTTTAAATTTCTAATTTTTTTTTATTTGGACAATTTGAAAAAAATTCGGTCAAATTCTATTATTTCTCAAAATATTCATAATGACTTAAATAAAAAATTGTATAATTAGTTTTCACATTTTTTTTACAACCCTCTTTTTAATATTTTTTTTCATAATGCTATGTTTTTTATTGTTTCAGGAAGTTCTTTTTGAAACAGTTGTACTACTGTTTCTTTTTTTATTGACGCGATTCGTTTCTTTTTTATCTCTCACATCATTGTTTTTTTTTATTTACGAACATTTTTTTGTTTTGATGTTTTTATAATTCTGCTTTTAAACATTTTACATTAATCTTTTTTTATATATCTGCAATACTTTTTTCTTATTCTCTTTTATTTTTTTTTATGTATCTTTAAATTAATTTCTTTTTAATCCATAAATTATGTTATTATTATTTCCTATTTTTGTTATTTTCTATTTATATTCAACGTTGATATTTTTAATCGGTTTTTTGATATACTTTGTACAAATTTTCATTATTTTTTACGTGACTAATTTTTGACTATTTAGGTTCTAAAAATAATAATAAAAATAGCAAAAGAATATGATTATTTTTATTCTTTGTTTTCAGATTTTTACATTTTTTTAAAATATAAAAAAGATTGTGATATTATTTGTGATATTTGTTTTTGCTATTTTAAAATTATATATATAAAATTATATAAATATATAATATAAATTATATATATAAATTATATAAATAATGACAATTATGACAATTTTTTATTAATCATATAAAGGGAATTAAAAATTATTATTTGTTAAATTATTATTGAGTTAAAAAATTATTTTTTAAATATATAATTATATCTGCGATAATTAATAAAAATTTAAAATTGAAAGATTTTTATAAAAAAATAAATTTTATCAAAGAATAATCAAAGCAAACATGCATTTGGCCCATATCAAATATAATATTTTTTCAAGTTAAATTCTCATTTTAAAATTTATAAAAAAATGAAATATCTATCACAAAGAATTCATTTTTTCAATTTTTACAAATAATGTGATTTTTAAAACTGATCAAATATCTATTATTTAATTAATTATTTATTAATATATGTTTTGACATTTATCTTCTGGTTAATGAATAGTCAATTTCTTCAAAATAACTTCTAGTTACTAAATAAGTATCATGTGAATGTTTTCTTTTTTTATTACTTTTATGAATAACATTACTTCACAAGTAGAAATAATAGTATCACGTCAAAAGTTTTCTTCATTGTTACTTTTCAAAGATATGTTTCAGCATATTGAAATTGAAACTTAGAAAATTTTTCACGTCTACAGAAGCGAGTTTATTGAGGGGTAAAGAATCCTGAGAAGAATTTTAACAATAAAGAAGAATAGTTTTCTAACATAGAAGTTATATGGAGATTTCAAAAGAAAAAATATAAAGAAACGAAAGTTGAACAAAAAAAAAAAAATGTGAAAATTCAAAAACATCAGAAAAAAAGAATACATAGAATACATGAAACAATACAATACAGAATTAAATTCTGTTAAGTTTCATTGTTGCATACATCTTCACATACACATACACTTCTCAAAAAAAAAAAAAAAATTTATAATTAGAAGAATATTGAATACAAAATTTGAGTATTAGTCAATCTAGTCAAATAATTATTAATTACATCAGTCAATCCATTAAAAAAAAGAAACATCTCAAACATTTAATATAATATATCAATAAAATTAATTAGTCAATATAATCAATTATCATATCATAATTCTTCTCATCTTGATGTAAAACATATTAGTTTCGAATATTTTATAATTATTTATTTATTTATAATTGTATATTTTGTTTTTATTTTATTTTATTTTGAATTAATTTATATTCATAAAAGAATGACAATGTCTTTTTTAAATATAGAAATAAAAAAAACAAATATATATTTCATATTCGATGTAATTTTTATTGAAAAGTATAAAATATTTCATAATCCAATTATAATTCCAAAAATTGATTGATGCCCCAATGATTGATTGATAGAAAATTTGAAGGACAGAAACTTTAAATATAAAATTTTTATTTCGGAAATTTATATTTAAAATTATATAATAAAAGATACTAATGAAAAAAAAAATTTACTATACATTGAAGGCTATATACAGATATTACTAATATATCGAATTGTCTATCAACAAATATTACACAACTGTATTCATCGTATTGTAGAAATCGTCATTGTCAAGTGTCAGATAAAGTCGAGTAGTCGATAAGCGTAATACCTTATGATCTAACGTAATTACTCCACTTATTCGACATACTTGACGATGACGATTATTACTACAAACACAATTGTATTAGTAACATGTGGATAGATAGCATTCAATGTATTAATAACGTCTGTATATGCAATTTTCAATGTGTAATATTGAAAATTTTTTATTAATATCATTATTAATTATTATAATTCATCAATATCATTATTAATTATTTTGAACACTATTATTTTGAAAATTTCAGAAACTAAAATTTTATATTAGAATTTTTCCCTCTCTTCTCTTTCCTCCAAATATATGTTGATTCGCCACTATATGAAAGTTTATTTGTTAAATTTCTAGAAACTTTTTTTCTTACACGTAATTCATAGATGGCCTTTGAGTTATGTGCAAAAAACTTTCGGTATTATTATACTGAATTTTATTTATACATGTAAATCCATGAACATATATGTATCAATATGTGACCGTCAAGAATAATCATAGTTAATATATAAGTAAGTATGTATAACGGGTGAAAACGGGAAATCTATTTTCTTATAGATTTTTCTTATAAGAAGGGATCTTTTTTAAGATTTTCTTTGTATTCATACATACATATATAGAGTATATGTAAAACAGGTCACTTGAATATCTCGGCTATTATTGGTGTTAGAAAAAAAGGTGCTAGATCAAACTTGCATATTGTAATGCATTATTTGGTTTAAAGGATCATATAATGGAAACAATTTTTAGAAATCGAGTAGTGGGAGAGATTTTAAATTTCAGTTTCAATTTTTTAAATAGAATATCATTCTGAATTAGTATTATCTGGATATTTTCTATAAAAAAAATATTAACTTATTTATATTGAAAAATTATTAGTTTAAAGCTTTGTTCAAACTGAAACACAATTATCTACTGATATGTATTCATAAACAATCTACATACATTATCCTATTACAGATAATCTGTAATAAAGATAAAATATAAAAAAGAAAAGAAAATATCTGCAGATTAATGATGAAGAAATTTGTAAATAAAACATACATTAAACTAGTAAATAAATTTTTTAAGTAAGTAGATATCATTCATAATTATAAAATTGCTGTACGTTAATACATCTTTTCTTTCTATTTTAAAATATCACATAAAAGTTTTTGGAATAAAATTTCAAAATCACTTTTATATTTTACTATATTCTCATATTAGCGTTGGCTACGTGCCGCTGTTCGAGCAAGAAAAATTGTTTGAAATTATGTCAGGAATTTCCAATTTACGAATATTCCAACATATTTTTAGGACATTTTTGTATATTTCTGCAAACGTTTAATAGACTTTTATTTCTTTTTCTATAAAATAAAAGATATATTTAAAAGATAAATCACAACAGACATCTCATTTATATATATATATATATATATATATATATATATATATATATATATAATCATATATATAATTTATTTTTATTGTAATTATTTATTATGAATAATTTAATATTATTTTAATAAAAAATTCGAATAATAAAATTGAAATTATATTTTTTATTATATTATATTTATGTCAAAATAATATGCTTAAAATAATATTTTTGTTCTTGTTAAAAAAAGATTTTTATTTTTTCAATATTGTACATCAAAACAAAATATTTGTTAATTTGAAAAAAAATTTTTTATTTATTTAATTTTATATAAAAAATTATTATAATATGTGTTATAAATATTATATAAAAAAACGATAGAAAGATATTAGAATTTTTTTGTTCTATTTAGATAGATTTTTTTTGTCAGACAAATTTTCCATTTTATCAAACATTTTATGATATAAAAAAATAACAATTTCAACCAATAAACTTTTTAAAAACAAAGCATAATAATTATACTTTATAAAAAATAAAAAAGTTCATCTCTAGATTTTTGACTTGAAAATTTGAATTTTTATGCTCATCCTATTTATTCATAATAAGATTCGATTAATTCATAGAATATTTATTATTGGACGATCAAAATTACAATGAATTATCAGCTATATTCAATATCTTTTTTATAAAATCGATAATTTCTTTTAATTTTTTATTAATTTTCGCATTTCATGAAAAATCCAAAAGTGAAATGTTCAAACTTTCTAACATATAAATATTAAAAATATGAATTCATCCGTTATATCTGTTTAGAATGTCATCGCTGTGATATGTTTACACATGGATAATGCTAATATATTATATGGATAAATAACGGTTGCATGTTTACACACATATTGTCATATATGTAGAATTTTATGTAATAACGACAATCTTTTTTTTTTTTATAAATATCTCTATAAAACTAAGGCTAACCAGCAATTATATATTATATATAGAAATTGTTCTTGTCTTCTACAATATATCTAAAAATCATTAAAATCAATGAGAAAATTTCTTTTCTAAATAATTACTGACAATGTATATATTTATTTCAACTAAATTTAAAATACATAAATAAATAATACATATTTTAACTAAATTTAAAATAAATTTAAATTAAATAATATCAATTCAAGTGATTAGTGTTAGCAATGTTTATTATTTTGATAAATTATTTTTGTTTAAATTGAATTAATAATCATTATAATTATATTATTATATTTATTATACAATTATATTTGTTAACTTTTTTTTAGGATAAAATTTTAGAAAATATATTACGAGTAAAAATATATAGATTATATGCAGAGCATAGAATGTACGTACAACAGGAAAACAAAATTCGTTCGGCCGTCAGAATTGCTTTATGTTTTATTTTCCCATTCTGCGGAATGTCCAAACTCGTTATGGATGGCTATGTGTGGTGATATTTATTCACTCGTTATATCGTGCTTGTACAAACAGTCGAGAAGTGGCAGTCGCATCCTGTTACATATGCTATTAAAAACAGACGCATGCGCAGAATTTAATGTAATAGTATCGAGAGTTAATTTTTGTAAATAACTTAAAAACTAAATTCGTCATTTGTGAATTATATGTAACTTATTATATAATACATTTATTATAAATAAAAAGTTATTTAAAACTATGACAACATATTAAAAAATCATTGAAACTATTTGATGTTGCTATGTATATCAAATAAGTTATATGTTTATCTGGATATTTTTAATCTTCTATTTTCTATGTAATAATTATAGATCGAGTAATTAATGACGCTATAGCGACATCGATCTCCATACTTGAATAAATTGTATAAAATTTTAGTGGTAGGTATTATAAACTGTGCAGTTATAAAATTACCATACACCCGTGTCATAATTCTTCGTAAATGTCAAGAAATTCTTGCATCTTATAATTCGGGAACACATTTGGTGACCAGGCTCGCATGATCTGTTTTCTTTATTCCTTTTTTAATAACTTTTTAACTTTTTCTGTTGCGATTTCTTTTACTTATATTATATTATACTACTCTTATTATTTCTTTTACTTATATTATTATATTTTAATTTTGATTAAAATTTAATTATTATTAAAGAATTAAATATATTTGATTTATCAAATTAGTTATCTTCATTTATGCGAATTTAAATTAAAATATATTATTTTATAAACAGAAGAATCTGATTATATCAGAATAAAGTTGTGACTATCAATATCGATATTGATAAATATAATATTATTATATTATACACGAATATGATATAAAAAATATCGTTAAAATATTGTTAAAAGATAAAAATAAAAAGATAAAAATCAAATTTTCTATTTTTTCTTATTGTTATTAATAAAATTATTATTAAAAATGTTAATTATATATGGATTAACAATATTTTATTAAATTTTTGATATATTCAAAAATATCATTAAGATATCAATAACAAATAGAACGAATAGAACAATCTAAAATAAATTACAATATAAATTTTTAGTAAAATCTATTTATTTTTATTATTACAAATAAAATTTTTAAGTGCTTTAATAATAACTTTGAATTAGAAAAATATGAACTTTAATTATTTTTACTTGTTAACGATTTTGATAATATTATTGATATATCAAAAACTTCATATATCAATAAAATACTGATAGTACATCGACAATCGATAATTATAATTCTATATTAAAATAGTTATATCAAAAGAACGATATTAAAAAATAAAATTTATTATTGAAAATGAAAAATTTATGTTTTAAGAATGTTTCTTAAGAAACAAAAAATATTATTATTTTCTTGAAAAACATTGTTAAAAATGAATCTATTATAGGAATCGAATTCATTTAATCTTCTATGTTATACTTTATTTTTTCTTTTTCTGATATTGAGAAAATCGAAAGATGAATCAATTAAAGATTTCAATCGAGCAGAATCAAAATATCGTTGCTACATGTGAACAGCAGCCAATAACAGCACCGACTTTGCATCCGTATATATATATATATATACACAAGAATAGCTTTCAGTCTGATTTTACTTTTGTTATTTTATTAGATTATTAGATATACAAAATATTTTAATTATTAAAATTTTAATTATTAAAGCATCGAGAATATATATTTTTAATAAAATATTATTTGATGATATTTTTGATCATATTTTTCAATAATCAGCGAAATAATTGTTCGAATTATTTTATATCATTCTTATTTTTAAACTGCATATTGTTAATTCTGAGTAATTATTATTAATGTTGTTGTTTCTACATAATAATTTTATGCTATTTGATATTTAATTTTATCTGATTCCAAATTTCAATTTATCAGCTCATTTTTTTATCAACTATTTTGAAAATTATTCAATATATATAAAAAAAAAAAGAAAGAAAAAAAATATAATTGTTTAATTCGATAATTCATTCATTTTTATTTTTAAGCTTCATTTAATAATTATTTATTATATAATTATTTATTATATAATTATTATTTAAATATTAATAATAATAATTTTTTAAATATTTTTTGAAAAAATGATAAAAATATTTTTTATTTCTTAGAAAATTTAAAAAATTTTAAATTTAAAAAAAATTTAAAAAAGATTTAAAAAAATTTTTAAATTTTAAAATATGTGAATTTTTCATTTCCAGATCAGTTAAAGGCAATTAATATCTTTCTTTACATGAAACATTTTATAAATTCGATTTAAACTAGTTAATTAAGTTAGTAAAATAACTACTATAATCAATATATTAGTAACATTTGGATAGCATTCAATATATTATAATAATATAGGATGAATATATAGGATGTTCATAAAAATATGTGACACTAAAAAATAAATTTTAGACATCAAAACGATAAAAAAAATTCATATATACATATTTTCGATAAAGCTTAATTAAGTTAGGCAATTTAAGTTTATATTAAATAAAATGAGATAACGGAAAAGCGAGAACGCTCAACTGGATATACAGTATTACAATATTGTTCATGGGAAATCTTTTAATACTAAATACACTAATATTCTTTTATACTTAATTTTATATATATATATATATTATATACATAATATATTTTTTAATATGTAAATAATTATTTCTGAATTTCAGTGTAATACTATACACAATATTATATTATAAATTATACAACATTCTTATAACATTAACATTTAAAAAAAAATTATTTTTAATTATACAAATTAAAATTTATATAATTTGTTATTTAACAAAAATTTATTTCGAACAAGTAAATTATAGCAAATTCTGTATAATATTAAGCATTGTACGATGATTATACAATATTTTATTTAAAATCATAGATGAATTGTTGTATTAACTTATCGAAATCCATAGAAACAAATCAAAACACCTATAAGATTAATGAATAAGAAAAAATTTTTTTTCTTATTCATTAAATGTACTTTTATTCGAAAAATTGTTTTTTCTTTTATTATTTTCACATAGATATAAGAAAATCTAAAGTACTAATGATACTTGAATTAATTTGAATTTCAGATTATTAAACATGAACCAATTAAAACTGACAAATCTTTATTTTTATTTCATTTGCATTCAATATTTCTTATTCTTCTGTAGAGAAAAATAATAGTCGATCTGAATATCATATATTAATAATCAATATTAATATCCATAAAAATGCATACATATTGCAATTGCTTTTTTTATGTCTTTTTTTATGCCTCGAATGAATATTATAAATTCACTAATTTTTTTTTTACATTTTTATTTCTGATATACAACGTTACAACGAAGGAATCGAAACAAGACAAAATAACTTAGCAACAGAAAAGATTGTTGACCTAAACTTTCGTATTTTTGAATTTAATATACACAAACATAAGATTTCGGATTTACTATCTCATGTTTTCTTTCTATTTAGTCTCTTTTTCTAACGCCCACGACGTTCAATTATTAGCAATGCTATTTTAGTAACACATTATCGTGCTGTGGAGTTCAGAATTTGATGTTGGAATAATATATATTTGAACGTATGTTTAAAATAAAGTTTTAATCAAATAATCTTCATAAAATTAAGTTATACGATAATGAATAATAATAATCAATCGAAACAATTTATTCAAAAAAATTAAAAATGTGTCAATAAAAATATTGTTAATATACAATAATAAAAAAAAGTGCAATACTTATAAACGTAGTATTAATATATGATTAAAATATAGATATTGAATTTCGATTATTATTTTTCTCTGTTTAATTTCATCATGTTAGAATAAAAAATATTTCAAATTCAAATTGATTCAAATATTGATCTTCTTGTATACGAGGATAAGGAAGTTTGTATGTAATAAAAATACATTCAATCTTTCTATAATATGAAATTTTATAGGAGTGTGTTTTGATTTGCTCCTTCTGGATTTTAAATAGACAGATTGAGTGTCTATCATACAATTCAGCTATGAATTTAAATAAAATGTTTGTACCTATAGATTTGAATAAAGTATATATAATAGGATGTATAATATTGATATTCTAAAATTTACTGAAATTTATTCGAAATAAGTTTTTGTTAAATAAAGAGTTATATGAAATATACATTTTATAAAATATAGTTTATAAAACATAGTTATATAAAACGTGCATATTAACTAAAATTCAGAAATAGTTTATATAAAAGAATATCAATAAATTTACTTTTATTAAGTGATTCTATTATGCAAAAGAATATCAATATATTTACTTTCATTAAGAGGTTCCATTATGCAAGCAATGCAATATTATCGTGCATTTAAGTTCTCATTTTTTCGCCATTTTATTTTATCTAGTATAAACTTAAAATGCTCATTCATTAAGCTTTATATATATGTATATGAACTTTTTTCATCGTTGTGATATTAAAAATTTATTCTTCAAAGGATATTCTACATTTTTATGACCATTCTGTATATTAATCATATTTGTAAATACAGTTTTCAATGATATCAAAAGTTTTTTAATAATTTCGAAAATAATAATTGGAAAATAAAGCTGAAGTTAACATTTTTTATTTGGAGTTTTCTTTCTTTTTATAGCTACCATCCTATTTTGTATCGATTAACCACAGCTTTTCGAAACTTTATCCTATATATATATATATACATACATATACTTTGTCCTATAATATTACAAGAGTTATTGTTATTTTATATTTTTATTTAATATGAATTTTAATAAGAACTTTGCTATATCGTGAATACATCGCATAATTATTCTTTGATTCAATATCAAATTTTCTAAATTTATTCAAGTATATGAATTTGTGTAATTATTTATATTCCAAAATATTATATTTTATAAAAATAATATTTTTCTGTTTTTCTTTCTTATTTAATCTCTGAATAATTTCACAGCTGAGAGGAGATCTGATTAAATATTGCACAACTGTAATTTTGTGTCAGGATATCAAATGAGAAACGTAATGCAATATAAAATGATAAATGAAAAATAAGTTTTTAATAATATCATATCTCTTTAATAAACTGTAAAAAGAAATATAAGAAAATAAGGAATAAATAATATGTTAAAAGTTTTGGATTTAATTTTTGAATAGATTTTTTTCAGTCAAAAGATGTTAAATTATATGTATAGATAAAAATTTTTTATATGAAACAAAAAATATCTTTAAAATACTTGAGAGATAATTAAAATAATAATTAAATAAAATTTTTTTATATGAAACAAAAAATATCTTTAAAATACTTGGATAATTAAAATAAGATAATTAAAATAATAATTAAATAAAATAATTTGTTTTTTATTGAAATGTATAGAAGAATTAGATGAAATAATTTTTAAGATTTAAATATTTTTTTAAAATGTTAGCAGTTTTCTATAATATTTTGCACTTAAATTGTCACCTAAATTATTCTATGATACATTTAACTTTTCTCAATAATAAATTTCTCAATAATTTTGACAATTTCAGACTTCATAATTTTTCTTTTAATTTTCAGTTTTATTTAATATAACGACAGACGAAAAGAGATTTTAATTTATTAAAGAAAAAAATAAACACAATCTTTCAACAATAAAAAAAAAAGTTGAATTGAGAAATTGTGAATCGATTTGAATTTTTCTATGATATTAAATTATATTTGGAGATAAAAATTTTATAAATATAAATTTTTTTAAATTATAATTCACCTAAATAATTGTGAACAGCGAAATTTAATTTGTGCGAAGCAACGATATGTAATTTTATTTTGTTTTTATTATTTCATCGATTTTCTATATAAAAAGTGCGTGGATATTGTAGAAAGTATGAATTAAAATATGATTTTAACACGAATTAAGAAAGGTTCACGTAGAATCGAATATTTGATATTTTAAATTAAATATAATTTTTGAATTTCAATTAGATTAGATAAATTATTTCGAATAATTAACAAATGAAGATTCTTTTATTTAATAAATTAATGTTTTAATATTTTAAAAACAAAATATAATTTATAATTAGAAATTGAAAATAAAAATAAAAATTTTAATTGATTGAACATATAATCGGAAAATATTAAATTTTTATATATTCCGAGAATATCAAATGTTTTTTTTTTTTTTCAAAATTTCAGCTTCTAAAATTATGACTATTATAACTTAAATTTGTAATTATGAATCTTGATGAAATTTTATATTTTAGATATTCTTAAATATATTCATTATTCATTTCAAACGTATTTTTTCAATCATTCACTTTTTTAATGTTTTTTTAAATGTATTAATTTAAAATTGTGAAGATTTCGTTTTAGAATAAATATTTTATTATTTCTCAATTATAAAAGAAATTGAAATAAAAGAATTCTACAATAGATAACTTAAATTTGTACTTAAAAATTTTGTATACAAATATAAAATATTAATTACTACAGAAATAAAAAATTATTATATATACATGTTATATGTATATATGAGTGGAATAGAGAAAAATATAAAATGCCTAAAAGATGGATGAAAGGAATATATAATGATAGGAATATAACTTGATGAATCATGCATAATTTACTTTATAAAACATTTCATAAAATTCATAAAATTGATTACTAACAATATTATAATTTATTAACAAGAAATGTTAATATAATGATTAATAAAAGTTGACTTTTATTTGATTATTACTATCGTAAATAAAATTGATTTTAATCCTTATACAATGAAAAAGCATTTGAACTACTTTTTCAAATGTTTCTTTTCAGTATACGTTATTATGAAACAAGTTTCAAAGATGTTTTACCTACAAAGCAGAACAAAGAGAGAGAGAGAGAGAGAGAGAGAGAGAGAGAGAGAGAGAGAGAGAGAAGAAATAAAAACGGCATTTTAATTCTCATTTATGATACTTTCAAAGTTGCTTTATTCTTGTTTGAGATTATTCCTTCTCATATGCTTTCCTCTTTAAAGCTATACTTGTAATTTTTAAATACATTATTTAAATATCCTTTGATAAAAAAGTTTCAAAATAAGAACATTATATTATTTGTGACATTCAAAAATTGATATTTACTAACTATTTTAAAAATATCGTGTATTCATTTGGATTATCTCTTCATGTTCTTCACGCGATCAAGTCAAGGAGTTCTTGAGATTTTCAACATTTCTTCTTTCCCTTCTATTTGCTAGTATATCTTCACGATTAAATTGAATTTCACACCAGACGCTACTTTTACAAGGATTCTGGCTCAGTGATTTGATTCAAGAGATCTTCTATTTTATCGATGATGCACTATTTGTATTCGATTGTTCGATTGTGATAACTCAATTCAAAAATATCTTGTCACAAGAATTCTTTTGTTTTAAAATACTTTTAAAAATTAACAAAAAAATACTATCCTCGGTTTCGACGATTCTTTTTATATATTATCAATATTGAGTATTATGAAGATTTTATTTGATTACAATTGTTTATTAAAAAACTAATAAGCTAATATAAATTAAATATAAAATCAGAAATTAAATAAATTTTAGTTTGATTATCAATTTATATTAATTTATGTTAATTCTAGACTTAATTTTAAAAAAATCAAATAAAAACTTTTTTTTTAATTAGTAAGTTGATTTAATTTGTTTGCACGAGTTGGTAAGTTCTTTTAATCAGACTGTACAACCAGTTAGCTCAATTGTTTGTAGCAATAAATCTGATTAAAACTAATTTAATCTAACTTAATTTAATCTAATTTGTTTCAAAGAAAAATTTTTATCAATAAAAATTTTTATTAATAATTTTTATTAATAACTTTTTAACGAACAATGTCAAATAAATTATAACATTAGGATGATGATTTCGATAATAAATCATATAATAAATAATATAATCACATAATAAATAAATCAAAATTAAGAGAATGATATTTTTTTTTGTAAATAATTATCATATTTTTGCCATGAGAATTTCCTATCTTCATTTTCTTATTTTAAGAATTCTCTAATTTAAATTTAATTTATTATTGAATATTAATTAAATTATTAAAATATTACTATTAATTTATTTATTTATTATTAAAAGAATCATTGTCACAAATATTCTTTGTTTTATAATATAATTATCAAAAATTGTAAGAATTTTTATCTTAAAATATTGAATAATTATAAATATTGTTGTCTGAATGATTTATCTTATCAATATTTACTATCATATATACTAATATTTACTATATTTACTATATATAAGAATTTATTATCACAAATATCATTTTCTCAAAATATTTATTATTACAAAATATCATTGCTACAAGAACACTTTATTTTGATATATATTTGTTATTCTTTACATTTTTGCTTTGTTTATCTTATTAATATAATTGAGCACTCTTGATTTTAATTTGATTTTAATTCTTTAATGAATATCGATATATTCCTGAATTTAGAGATAATAATTACAAGTAGAAAATTTGTTTAAAATATTTTGCTATGAATATAAAAATAGACGGAAATTGAGAAGATTAAGAACAAGCTAATTTATTTGAAAGTTATACTCGTATACTGCATTCTATGATCGTGCCAAAAATAATCGAAAGCACCATCATGAATTTTAAAGTAGTGAATTTTAGCATAGTTTCTGTAATATAATTAATAAATTTTTTTCACATGCATCATCGAACATATCGATTCGATGGTATAATCAATTTGAAAATGAAAATTTAGTTTATTCAAATTATTTATTTTTAACGTGAATTATTGTTTTATAGAATTTGTAAATTCAATAAAAGAACTAATATAGATATAATTCAAAATAAAATAATAATATATCTTTATTAATTGAAATAATTAATATATTTAAAATATATTTATTATAGATATTTATTTAAATCATACATATATATTTTTAGAATTAAATTTAAAATTATTATTTTATATATTACATAAGAATATAAAAGAAATTTTCATATAAACTTACTAAGAATTAAATTTTATTTTTTCTTACCGTCTCAGTTGTGTTATTTTAAAAATAACACGACTTTAATAATATCCCCAAGACATAATTCAAAAATATCTTGCTTGCCAGATGTCATACTGAAATGAAATAATTTCGAAAATATAAAATTCATCAGAAATCTCAAATATCTCAAATATAGATATATAATAATTATTATTATTCTAATTTTGTCAAGTATGTAAAAAGCATCCGAATAATCATTATCGATTTGTTTTTTTTTTATTTTCATTCAATGAGATATTTCAGAAAACGGATTTATTAAAGATCTTTCCTTTGATGTCGAGAAAATCGTTTTTCAGTCTTCATTGGTTGTTCGAGTTACATACATACATTTCTCAACCTCTGTGACATCGTTTTTCGTACAATGGTAATGGAAAATCACGGATTCCAAAGACATGAGATCATTGCAAAGTCTATTACCTATTGTATAAACTTCGAGGAATGAATCCTTTGTCATGATAAAAATCGTTGATCGTATTGAGAGTTGTAGAAAATCGAGTTTTTAAATCTCGTCGTACAATGGATGAAATAAGGGGAGAAAAAAGAAATTACTCGACAGATCCAATTTTAAATAAATTGTAACTCTGTGTGAAATGTCTATTGAAACAATTGAACATGAATCCTGATAGAAGATTTGGAGATATAAATTGAAATCCAATAACACGATTTAGAGATTGTATTGAATTTTATTTGTATGGAATATGAATATCTTAATTCTATAGTATTGGGATTTTTTAGTGGGACAAATATTTTGAAAGCTGAAATCTGCTTTGACAGCGATTCGACAATATTTAACTTGTATTGTGTAAGGATTAATCTCTTTCCTATAAAAAGAAAAAAAAAGAAATTAAATTTTTTATTATATATATATATATAAATAGGAATAATATATCGTTAATCTAAAAGAATTGAATATATAATAAGAATTATTTTTCGGAAAAAATTGAAGGAAATATATTTTATTTATTGCTCAATTAAATTTATATTATTTATTTATTTTTATTTTAGCAACGATTAAACGAATTCGTGAACGAATTTTATATATATTATTTAATTTTATACAATAATTTTATACAATTTTATGAATATTTATTCAAAATTACATTTTTTTGTATTAAAATCTATGAATTAAAAAATTATGAACATATTCATTTGTACAATATTTCTCAAGGAATTGATTTTAAATAAGGATAAATGAATTTTGAAATGAATTATGGAAATGAATATTATTTAAAATAAAAATGTAAAAGATTTTTTTACAAATATGTTTTAGAAATTAAATTTTGTTAATAAAAAACCATGATAAATATTCTTCCATGTCGAATACAAAAAAAAACCTATAAATAACATATCCTGTCTAGCTACAGTTTATTATCCTCTGGCTTAATGGTGTTCCACGAAGTACTAATTAAGTCGTATACATAAAGTCTAACAAACTGGAATGATTAATACGTGTCTCGGCAGATTTTTTTTTTAATAAAAATTATACAAATACATTTGAGTTATATTATGGTTACAAGAATTACTCATTTCTTAAACAGTGATATTCACATTTTATTACTAGCATTTAATTGTACAATATAATTTAATGAATCAATTAAAGATATTTACGATAGTTGTATTTAATTTAATTATTTAATATAGAGATTGGAATTAAAAATTCCAGAAGTAAGATGTTTCAACAATTATATTTTCAAAATAAAAATAATTGATGTAGTATTTTCAATTGTTATCGATTTGATCACACTATTTTGTCATCAATTTTAATGATATCTACGAGAATATGATTCTATACAGAGTCTAATATATTAAATAAATAAATATTATATAATATTACATAATAAATATAATAAGTATTTTTCGATTATTATTTCTTGATTTATTTCGATTATTTATAATGTCAATATAACATTGATAATAACTTTAATATTAATAAAATTGATATTTACGAATCAAATGACATTTAAAAACATATTATAACTATAATATGATAGAAAATATAATATAAGTCAATATAATAAGCAATAAGCACAAATTATATATATCAATGAGAGTTAGTTGTTATTAGAACTTGGGAAATAATATTAGTATAACAACTGTTTTCATTGTAAATATATAATTTTTTTCTTTATAACGATCTAAAAATTCTATACTTTAACTTTTTTACTTCATTTTTTTTCAACATAGTCTATATCTTTATGTTTTATTTTATTTTATTAATGACTTATTAATATTATAATTATTAAATTATTATTATCATTAGATTATTTTTAGATTATTGAGAAATTATTAAATTATTATTAATAGAATATAAAGTTAAAGCTATCAATAGATTATTACTTTTATATTTAAAAATAATGTTCATGATTATTATATTTGCTTTTCATTTAAAAATAATATATTTTGATTATTTAAAATTTAAAAAATAAATATTAAATATAAAATTATGTTTTATTTCATTAAAAAGCTATTTCTCAATAATAATTTACCTTAATACGATAACATCTATGATTCCATGAAAGATTAGTTGTTCTGCTTGAATCAACCACAAATAAATAACTTATGAAAAAGTTATTGCGATATATTATAAACTCTAAAATCTTAAAATATAGTAAATTTAATAATAAATTAATTAACAAAAAGAATAATTTCATTATTTTCTAATCATTTTTTATGTTTTCTCAAAAATTAGAACTTTTAATCTATATATTCATTTTTTATAACAAATAATTGATAAATAATTGATAAATACTATTATAAAAAAATCAATTTCTAAAAAAAAATAAATCTTTTTTGTTTATAAATCTATAAATTTTTTTATTTATATAATATATAAATTCTTTTTTCCAATATATTTTTGCAATAATTAGTATTGAAATTATTAATGTATCATTAATTTAATCTTATAAATGATTATCTAAAAAATACAGATAGATATAATAATTAAATTATTATATACCTATTAAATTAATATTATTAATATAAAACATTAAAAATTTTATTTGATATTTTCAAATTTCCTTCTAAATAAATGAAATGGAATTCTAGGATATGAATACGATAAAAATCATTGATAAGTCAAGGATGCTATCTGATGCTCTTGTCCATTCACTCATGTGTCATAAGCATTATGATTAATTTCCCGATTCGTACAATATGAAATCAAAGACGGAAATGATTTGTGATAACGTGAGCTTTATATATAACGACCGCTATTTCAAATGACGCGGTAGTTATTTATTTAATGAAATCATAATAAATAATTTGTAATGTTTGACATATTTTTGCATATTTATATTTATATTTATTATATATTATATAATATGGAAGATAATAAATTATATATTATATAATATAAAAGATAATAATTTATATATCTATTTTTTTTATTAAAAAATTTATATTTTTGTTAAAATTTTATTTGATTAGAAATATTTTTACTATTGTTCATTAATCGTTAATTAAAGATAGCACAGCACATGTAAGAATTCTAGGTCATGCGAAATTAAAAATTAAAAATATTCATATTTCTATAATAATTAAATTATTGTTTTAATTTAAGTAAAAAAATTTCTAAGAAATCAAAAATTTGTTGTAATATTGAAACAAAATTTTGTTGTCTGCTTTTTATAGTAACTAATAAATATTTAATAAAAAATTACTTTATTTAATATTTTATAATAAATCAAATTGTCCAATTTGAAATTTATTTTATCACTAAAAATATCTTTATTATAGTCAATATTTTTTGTTAGGTTTAAATAATTGTTAAAATTAGAAAATGATCGATATTTTCAAATAGTACGTTTAACTAATACTTAAGTGAAAGGTAAAGCGGTTATTTAAAATATTGATTTATAATATTCGTGACATAATATATTTATAAATAGATTATATATATATATATACATCAAAATATTATACGAGAACTAGAAAATATTACAGATGCAAAATAAATTAAATTTTGTAAATGTTACAGAATTAAAAATCGAAGTAAAATAAAACGAAACAAATATATAGAGATTATATGTGGATACATTGAATGTCTCAAAATATACCAGAAATATTATTTAAATAAATTTATTTTCGAAAAGATTTGTAAATAAAATTTATCAATTTACATTAATCTTATATATTATTATATTATATTAAAAAAGATATTGTAAATTATTATTAATTAAAAAATTTGTATAATATACATATAAATAATGTTTAATTTAAAATGGACATATTCATTACTTATTTGTAAAAATTCGGACATGTAGATGGAAATGTAGATTTAATATTAATGTATACTTAATTTTAATGATTTATATGTTTGTTAATTATAGAAGAAATTCATAGTTACAATTTTAATAATTATTTTTTCCATTCCATTAAAATATTCAGAATACTTTCAAAATTTTTAATAAAATAGTAACTTTTTATAAAAATTAAGTATATTATAATTGGTTTTTGATATAATTGATATTTTCTTAATTCTGCAACACATTTTAAGCAGTCTAAATATTCTATATTAAAAAAATATATAATAATTCTATATTGAAAATTATTTTTATTAACAATTTATTCTATACTTTATTTTTATTTTAGGTGATTTTATTTATCATTTTTTTTATTATCCATTTGATGATCTAATTGTTTATATGAGAATGTTTGTGTATCTGTATAATATTAGTTTGATAATTTAAATTTCTAAAATTCTAAATTTCTAAATTTCTTACATTTATAAAAAACACTTTTTTTTGGTTTATCTTGTAATATTCAAACAATAGATCAGCTCATTTTCACTAACTAACAAATTTTTCATTTTTATTTATTGTATATATTTTACTATAAAATGATATGTAATAACTTTTATAATATTGCATATAGAATCTTATAAAATTTGCTGAATTATTATTTAAATAGAATAGAAATAAAAAAAATATATATTTTTATTTTTGCAAAAATATTTAGTAATAGCAAATTTAAGGTGTTAAATTAAATTAAAAAAATTATGTAGTTACCTAAATATTCTCATGCAAAAAATTGGATTATCAAATAAGTAAAAAACAATATACATTAAAAAAAAATAATAAATTCGTTTAAAATTGTTACAGAAAATTTTTAATATTCTAAATTGTTCAAAATGTGTTATAGAATCAAGAAAACATCAAAACCAATATTTAATTTTTATAATAAATTGTTATTTTTTTATATAATTTATAAATTTATTATTTTATTATAAATTTTTATTAAAAATTTTGAATATTTTTTCTAACGATTGTGATTATATTTAATTTTTAATATTATCATACTGTATTAAATTAATTAAATAAATTACTAAATAAATTAAATATTTAATCATATTTATAAAATACAATTAATGATCTATCGACAGAAACAAATTTGAATTCATTTTTTCTTATAATTAACAGAGATATAGATCGTTAAACTTAACTATATTAGCGTCTGAATATTTTTATGGATAAGATAAAATTTTAATCATCTCATAAAACTCTCCAATCATATAAACACAAAACAATTTTCCTATTTCTGTCATAAAATTGTTCGTTTTGAAATTATAAATTTATTAGAAATTCAATAATCATGTTTATTGAATTTCTAATAAAGCATCAAAGAATACATGCTACGAGTTTTACGAGTTTATCAATTTTAAAAAAAACATGAATTTCTTCTTATGAATTAAAAAATTATTGCGCAATAGATAATATTTAAAAAAAAACAGCATGGGATAATTAAACATATTAAACAAAAAAAAATTAACGTAACTATTATAATAACTATTATAGTATTTGACAATTATAAAAGCAAACTGCATGCTTTCCACTCACTTTGCATATTTTACACGAAATTACGAACTTGGTTGAAGAATTTTATGCAAGCTTCCTCGTTATTTCATGTCATTATTATTAAGGTAAGTGGAAGAAGACAAGTAGAGGATTCACGATCGTAATACCATGAAATTTATGAAGTGAAGATAATAAGGATGTAATGGTCTATAATTCTTAAAATCGATGAGATCAATAACTGTTTTAAATCAGGATATAAAATTGAAAAAGCAAGAATCATGTTATGTAAGAAATTAAGATTAGTATTGATAAAAATCTTCTAAAAAAAAAATCAATGAAAAATTATCATATTAAATTATAATTTTTTTTTAATATACATTTCTCCCATCGATTAAAATCTAAACAACTTGTCAATTTAATTATAATATACAAATCTTAAAATTTGAGAGATTTTATCTTTATTGATGAAACTTTGATAAAGAAATCGTCGCTTAATATAACTTTCACAGCCTAACTTGAAAATTGCTACTTTGGTTAATAATATTGGAAACTTCCACGAGTCGAAACAGTTCTTCATTCAAACTTCTTTAAACTTCGAGTTCTTTATAGTGGATTGGTTTTATTCATAAAAATGTTTGATTATTTTACGTTTAAAAAATTTGTTTAACCAATAAAAATACGTATTTTTATTATGAAATTTTTTTACAGAATTGATTTTTAACTTCTAAGAGAGAAAAGCTATAACAACATACGATAATAAACGATAACAAAAAATTGCAATTTGCGTGTAAAAAACTAAGGTAACAGTAAAAGGATGGTTGTATTTGGATGAAAAATAAAACTCATACTAATCCAGATAAAAGTCATTTATGGTTCTATAGAAATAGAGGGAAAAAAAGAAAAAGAGAGGAAGAGAATTCTCTGGGTCGACAGAATGTGCAGTAGAACAGATCGATGTCCGTGGCGCCTGCCGCAGACTCCGCAGTCCAGAGTTGGGTATTAATCCGTTGAAAAAATAATTAGTTAAAAATTTCGAATAAAGTTGCTTTAAGTAATTATTTATGCTAAACAATATTTAGTTATTATAATTGAATTATAATTTTCATATAATCTCGGTTATTTGGCATTACAATTATTACGATTATTTACAATAATTATTATGTTTTGAACAATAAATTATTAAAATAACTTATCAAAGTAACATTATTCATAACTTCAACTATTAAATTTTATCCAACACTGTTGCAATCTATATATCTGTTCGATTGAGAGAACAACATACTAAAGTGGAACTGGATATACTAATGTCCAGATAATTGTATATATTATATGCTTAAAAAATTCGATTCTTTTGAACAATTATCGAGACCTTATTCTAGCACGTTCTTTTAATAAACATTTGTAATTGATATGTTTTTAAAATAATTGTATGAAGAGAGTGTATTTTATTTGATAGAAAAATATGATCACTGTTTTTCTTTTTAAAATAAAGCTTTTTTTTTAGATGATAAATATAATTTAACAAATAAGTAAGAGTAATATTTATATTTATTAGAATTATATTTTTAAAAATTATATTTTACGATTTTTCACGATAAAAGTTAAAATTATAAAAAAATTAATTAAAGTTAATGAAAAAGAGAAGATTGAAGAATTGTATTCGAATTATCAGTAAATTGATATCAAGAACAAAAAAATTAATGATAACTTTGGAAAAGAAAGGAAAAAACAAGAATCAATACATTCATATGCACTTTAAAGATAATTATTATATAATAGAGTGGTCATTTTATCAACAAATGTACGTACATATAATCGAGAATAATACGTAATAAATGCTTATAATCGTAAACTTATAGAGAGTATATGTAATAATTGTTTTATGATATGATTGTACCTATGTAATCAAAACTGCAGAATTGTTATGCTGCATATATATTTTACTGAAATACAGCATTTATCAAATCAGACAAATTAATTGCTTTTGCAGGCGCTTTTGATAGAATTAATGTTGGCATTTAACATCGCGAATCGAATATCAGCAGAAAAGTATTCGATATTCGAGATGTTTGTTTAAAAATATATCAATTTATACAATTTATATAATCAATGTACTTCAAATTCATAATGGAACAATTGAATTATCATTTAATAATCGTTGAAAACTACAACAGAACGATATTTTCTTTAAATATTTATCAAATAAAAGAATATTTGATTAACTAATTAATTTCTTCTTAATAAAGAAACGTTTGAATCAATCAATAATCTGATCGACTTTGTATAAAAATTCTCGGATTAAAAGATTGATTAACAAATTTAAAAAAGCAATTTTAATTAAATAAAAAATAATAAAAATTTTTGGTTTCAATTAATTTTATTTTAAATAATAAAGATTTTATATTTACAAATCGATTTATAATTACTCATGAAAAAATTTCGTTTTCAAGAAAATCACGTTTAAAAACTTTTAAATAAAATTGAGTAAAACGAGTAAAATTAACTATTAAATTTTTTATTAAATACAACTAAATTATCAATAAGAGATTATTCTTCATGTGAAAATAAGCAAAAAATAAAATAAAATTTAATTTTTTATTCTTGAGAAAATGGAGATTAATATATACAGTTAAGAAATTAAATTCATAATGGAAATGGAAATTCATAATTGATTTTTTAAAATTCGTATTTTTTAAAATTAACTTTTAAATGAAATGAAATTCTACATTTTTTCCTTATTTTTAAAAGGAAAAAAATCTTTTATTAACTTTTTATTCGTTTATTCAATTAAAATTTAGTCAATTTCTTGTAATCAAAATTTTTTCTTATTTTTCTTTTATAAAAAATTGCCCTGAGGTAAAAATGCAGGCTACATGTTTTATTAAACTACATTAAATTACAAATATTCAAAGTAATTTATATTAAATTTAATCAATTTACATTATTTATTATAATTTAAGGTAGATTTTGTTATGTTGTTGTTTAACTCAATTTAATCTGAAACATATGTATGATAAATTATTAATTTCGTTTTATAATATTAAATATTTTATAATATTAATTATGCTCTACGATTAAATATCTTCTTTATAAAACGTTCCGACCGAAAATATCTTAATCTTAATTTTCAACGCAATATAAATCAGTAGTAGACAAGACCTAGTTGGCAAACTTTTTCAATAAAACGAATGCCAAAATTATTCGCAGCTTTAACAAAATGTTTTTTTTTTTTAAATTAAAAATACCTCTTTATATTCAAGAAACAATATTTAATAGATTTAATGGAAAGAAAGTATTAATGTTTTCTTTAAAAATCTAAACAATATAAGAAATTGTACGGAATCTATTATTTAATTATATTTATATATAATTATATTATTATATTATATATAATTATATAATTATATTTATACAAATCAATACAGGTTCACATATAATAAAAATAAATTTTTAAATAATATTTCTAAGGATTAATTTATTTATTTTCCTTTTCTTTAATTTCAAAATTACACCACATTTTTGAAAATATGATAATCATACAATTACAACAATTTTGTGTCGATGTAAATTCCAAGTAAACATTCACTCATATATCAGCTTTGAAATTTACTCCTTTATTAGTAATGAACATCGTTTTTTCGGTACTTTAATCCTTTCTTAATTATATCTAATATTTTATCTTGATTAATTGTCTCATTCACTAATAAGAAAATATTATTTTTTAGTAATACTTACACTAATACATTTATTATTAATTATTATTTACGCTACTTTTCTATATTAAAATTAGAAACTAAAGTTTTCTATTGTAAAATTGAAAATAATTAAAATAAATTTTAAATTCAATTTGAAATTCGAAAAAAGATAAAAAAAGAAAAAGAATAAAATAAAAAATCTAATAATAAAGATTGTCTCATGATTTTTTTAAGTTTTTGCTCTCACTTTAAAAGAATTACAATTACTAAGTGGCGAGTCATGTGAAGAGTGCATGAGAGCACTTGCCATCTGTTTGCCAACTGTTTCTTGGTTACAAAACTACTACTTGACATCAATTTTTTCACGGGGAAACGATGTTGTTCAATCTCAAATACTAGTGTTAAATAAGTGAATTTAAAAGCCTGTTCAATTGTCGAGGTGTATTTTCGATTCAAGAAATCGGTTCAAGAAATCTTCACGAAAGATTATGATAATTAATACACGTTACGGTAAATTAACACGGTGAAAGTTTCATCGCGTCTGAAGATTTACGGATAAGATGTGATTGTATGCGATGAATATAAATGTGCTATGTATGAAGTTTAAACGCAGATGTTTGTGCAAATTCTGTTTCTTTAAATTAGAAAATGAAGTTAAATGAAGTTAAATAAAGATTTGATTTTCTAATTAATATTAGAATGGTTATTTTTTCATAAGTACATAAATATAAAAATATATATAATAATATTTAAAAATTGATCTGAAATTAGTCAAAACATTTATTTTGATATTAATATTTTTTAATTTCGTAAATAATTCAAAGAATTAAATATGATAGAGAAATTAATAATTATTACAATATTTTATTAGATAATTCTAATAAAATCAATTTTATTCATCTTATGACATATTTTTTTTTTATTTCGTTAGAAAAAATATTTCCTTAGAAAATGATGTTTTGTTTTATATAACAGATATGGGTCACGCTGGGAAATTTAAACATCACTGATTAGCTTATCACTAACACAAACATGAATATCTAAAAAAATATTTTTCATAAATAGATTTTATTAATTTTTTTTAAAAAATTAATTAAGATTGAAATATATTAAAGGTTAACATTGAAATTTTTATTTTTAAATTAAGAAAATATAGAATTATATATTGTGCAATCTACTATTCGACATATAAAGATTTCTTACTTTGATGATATACTTCAAAATTCTTTAAAAGAAAAAATACTAACTCATTATTGGACTTGAACTTTTCACACTTTTGATTAAACTCTTTTAAACTTTGCTACTGATCATTGTTATCTCTATTATTTCTTGAAAAACTTTTAATGAAACAAAACTCTATATTCATAAAAAAGAATTTTATTAATTTCGTACATAGCATATACACAACATATTTATTTATTTATAGTTAAACTATTTTTATGAAAAATTTCATTCTGTTCATAATTTGTGAAAAAATTTATTTATTTCTATATTTTTATTCATTGTACAAATAAAAATATAAAAATTATTACTATATCCATCGATAAGTCGATAAGTATTAACATTAGAGAATCATTAACACTCTAGTCACGCAACGTGAAATTCATCTCGTCTACAAATGATATGACGCGTGAGTCAATGACTTTTTATGCAAATCTATGTCAGAGTAATGACCGATGATTCTACTACTTATTTTTTTGCTGTGATCTTTTAACAGTTATAATATGTTTATATGTTTATTTTTTTCTTCTTTTAAAGTATAAAACGACAATTTGAACGAATCATTGCACAGGAGAGCAATTTATTCGAAACCATTAAACTCGAGGACACTTATACGTTTTTGAATATCATTCCCATTAATTTTCTACCGACTGAAATTTCATTTAAAATCATTAATTTACGTAAAACTTATAATTAAAGAGCTTCTTTGAAAAGAGATTTTCCAAATCAGTTTTTGTTCAAAAATTTTTAAATTTTTTGACGAGAGATGGAAAAAAAGAAAAGAGAAATGTAGAAATTAATATTTAAAACATAAGAATTAGAATTTGATGAAAATTTAACAAGGTTAACATGGAGTTAATTTAAGAAATGTACATGTATATATGAAACGAAGAAAAATTAAATTAAAAATCAAATTTTTATACCATTATATTTGCTTTCAACAATGAAACAACAAATAAAGAAAATAATTAAAAAACTTGAGAAAAAAATGACTTATCGATAAGAACTTCTTTTTATTGTATGTTAATAATGATAGGAACAGAAGATCGATATAGAATCGATGTAAAAAAATAAACTTTTTTTAATTGAATTCGAAGAAAAATATTTTAATTTAAGCATCATTTTAATAATAAATATAATCGATGATTAATTAATAGAGGACATATTTTATGATCATATTATTCATTCATTGTATTCATTATTGGATTATTACTATAATTCGATAATTCGATCGAACAACAAATGAATGTAGGCAAAGGAGAATTCTCTCGTTTACGTCGAGAGATGAGGCGTATGATTACGCAAGTTGAATCACATGATATGTTGGATGACATAAATGCATCAGGAATGCTTGAAATTGTATAGATAAATCATACGGACACAAGATATTTTGAATATAGTTTCAATGTAATACTCTATATCATGATCTGTCAAATATAATTTGTACGGTAACTTGATACTAATCTCATATATTACGTAAATCTGATATATGACTAATATTTGGGATTATGTGAAGAAGAAATTTTAAAAGAATATTTTAAAATTCTTTTGTATTTAATAAAATATAATAAAGAGAGAAACAAACATATATAAAATTAATTATTGATCCTTTTTAAATTAAATAATTAGCTCATTTATTTTTATGATAACTTATTTAATTTTCTATTATTTAATTAAATATTTTGATATTATCTGTTTTTATCATATTATACAACAATTTGTTAAGACAAATGTTAAAAATTTTTTTTGATAAAAATAAAAATTCAAAAGCAAAAGTAAAATTTTCCTTTAATCATTATTTTCTTACGAAAAGTTGAAGTCAACAAAATTTAAAAAAATAAAGTTCAACAAACAAGTTTTATATTTTAAATACTTAAAAAAAAAAATGATATTTTAATTTTATGTTGTATCGTTAATTCGTTGATATCGTTAATATTCTTAAAAAATTTCCTGTTCTTTTCTTTACTTTTCATATTGTGTGAATATTGTTTCTAACGTGAAGTTTATTAAATACTAGACAAAAGACGGTAGTATTTGTGTTTGTATATTATAAAATTCCCTAGTTTTATTCTTCGGATAATAATATGTATGAAAATTGGAATTATTTATCTTTATTTTTCTGAAACATTATATTATCTTTTGCATTATATATTGATTTGTTTCAGTAAAATAGAATGAATTTGTTTATTTTTGTAATTTAAAATTATTAATCATCTATATGAATTTTGGTTATAAATCAAGTTAAACAAATTTTTACACGGATCTTAAGGTGTTCAAGATATTGTGAGACATAACACATATAATTAATCATGATAACGAATTGATGGCGTCATGTGATGTGCACCAATTATTATATAATACTATCATGATATACATTCAGTGCAACGACGATTCCTTTGATCCTACTAAAGCTAGGTACTTAATTCGATCAAAAGCGTAATGTAATTAGTCTATTGATATGAATGGAGACAGCGAAGTATAGAATCTAGATAACTAGAATTAAATTAATAACTAGAATTAAATATCTTTTTAATAAATCCCAATCTATACATTTATTTCATACATTATTGCATTTTTAATATACAGATTAGAATTATTGCCATTTCTAATGTTATCAATAATAAATAATGATTAGTGACCTTTAATTTCTATTAACTATTGATTATGCATGAGTAATAATATTATACATAATATAAATATAAATATAAATACAGTTCTCTCTTGAATGGATTAAGGATGTTAACTGTTTGTATAGATCAGTGATGAATAAAATTTAATAGTTGAAGTTACGAATAAAGTTATTTCAATAATTTATTATTAAAAACATAATAACAATCGCGAATAATTATAATGTCAAACGGTCGATGTTCTAAGCAATACGAAAAGCAAATCAATTATAATAGATTAAATCAATTATAATACAAATAAATATTATTCAAACATTTTAATAAATAATTATTTAAAGTAACTTTATTCGAAATTTTTAATTAGTTATTTTTTTCAATGAGTTAATATCAAATTCTAGATAGTAGAAATTTATATAGTTTGGAGGAATCTCTCTCGTTAAGAAACTAACACATATTCTATTTTTCTATAATAATTATATATGTGTGTATATTCTTAGAATAGTCATACAGAATAATATATATGTAATATTAATATATTTATGAGATAGGTAAAAAATGATTTCTAAGGAATGATTTTTAAAAATCAAAATAAATACAAAAGTTGATATACATTTTATTATTGTTAGTTATTCCTTAAATTATAAACAATTGAAAATTGCAATAGATGAAATAAGATAAAAATAGAATCAAATAATTTTATTTTAGTTATTATTGTTGCAATGACTTTAAATATCGCAAAAAAAAAAAAATGTATAATCGAAATCACATTCTTCAAAGGACAATTATAATAATCATATAATTTCGTATAAACTAACAGATGATATATTAAAAAGCTTATATCTTAAATCAAAACTATGAATAAAATAAATTTCAATTTTTTTTGATATCTGTTTTAAAATAGTATATAATGAAATAAAATAAAATAGATTGATATTATAAAATAAAAATTTAAATTGAATTTTTATTAAAGATTAATTAAATGATTGCTATTATATTTAATATTCTCGTATTAGCCTCAAAGCAATAATAATAATTTTTTCTGATGCTAGTATAATGCTAGATGACAGTATTAAGAATAAATTTGTAATATTAAAAAAGGAATGATAAAAATTCCTATAACTTCTTCATAAGCATCGATTGTTATTTTAAGGAAAAAATTTTCAATTCAGATCTTGATTTTTTTTATTGTTGATTATCAAATATCATGGTTATCAAATATCTCTATAACGGCTTAATCTACACTTTCAATGTTGACAAAGATGAATGACGTAATAAAAAAGCCATAACTGTGATTCTAAATTTTCAGGATATTATCTCATTCTTGTTTTATATTTGAAATATTTATTTCTACTATTTATATAATTACGTAATTCAAAATTATAAATACTTTAATGCAAAAATGAAATAAGAATTAAATATAAATTTTTATAGAAATAATAATATTGATATGATAATAATTCAATTTCTAAAATAAGATAAAATCATATTAATTATTTACGAGATTCAATTCATTGTCTGCAAATTAGACTATCATTTAATCATATAAATAAATATGATTTCGTTATTATCTCGAAAATAAAAAAATTATATAAATCAATATAGAAAAATAAATTATAATAATATATGATTTTATATTTTAAAAATTGTAAAAGTATATATTATAATTAATTAAAATTTTTGCCGAATAAATATTATTTGTTACAATAGAGTAATATAGAATATATTCCCATTCATTAACTTACAATATTCAATATTTTTCCAAGCAAGTTATATATATACAAGCAATATTTAAAGGAAATTTTCCATTTCAATATTAATTGCTGACGTGATGAAAAATGTATTTACAATTTTCCTGATTCTAACGAACGTATTTAATTTATAATGTTTGACAATTTTGAATGTTTGACAACGCATGGTATAATCAACGCGATAAGTTTGATATCGAGGTAAACGTAATTGACATTATAACAATAACAATTAATGTTGGTATATTTGAGACGTGGCCTTTGCAAGACTAGATTGAGCACGTAAATTCTTATTAACTCGTGAAACGATTTATTACAGCGTATGATAAAAATATCAATCTCGATATAATAACTTATTGTTATATCATGTTAATGAATGAAGCATAATTAAATTAAATAAAATATTTTTGACAAATAATTATAACAGCTGATAATAGATTTTATAATCATATGCAAACAGAAGAAATGAGAATTTACACAAATTAATTATAGATGTTTCATAATTTTCTCGAAATAACATAAAGCAATGATATTTATATCATAAAAATGAAACGATTGTTTGTTTATATGCGTGTGAATAGATATTTAAAAAAAATATTTTAAGAATGACACGAATCCTTCATTCTACGTTTATGGTATCCATATTTGATTAGAACACAAGAAATACGTATTACGTATGCATCGTGGATAGTATACCGGTTAAATTTTGCAAATTCATGCAAATTCAGTTTAATTTATGTCTAAAAAAAAAAAAAAGATCGATTTCAATTAATCACCGATCACATTTGGAAACTTGTTGTTCATATTATTAAAAAAATTCATTCATGCTACGTATTATACGGAAGGATAATGGAAGGAAAAAATACTATGTATATGAAAGAAAAGAAGATATGTAAACGTATCAAGAACTTAATAACCTATAGAGATCGAGAAAAATATTCGATTTTAAACAAAGATATGCGAAGATAAATATTGTTAAAATATATTATGTAACATTACATTATAATAAATGTTATGTTACTATAAATAAAAATAACGTATGTCAATACTCACATTCCGGTAATTTCTTGTTGTAATCAGGGTGGAGGATACAGTTAACACGCGGGATATTTCATACCATTTGACAACATACAAAGCGCGGCAGCATACCGTAGCCATTTTTTTCTAATATTTCCTTTGTCAGAATTTTAAAATGAATACTTCAAAACTAATTTTTTTTTCACGAGTCACTTTACACCCAACACTGAGAAACGAGCAACTGACTTCATACGACTACCTACGTCGACGACGGGCGGCATCGCTTACCGACTCGTCCCTGCGATTCCAGACCCCGACCTTGCAGCGGCCAATAGCGTGACATGCGCGATTCGCGCTTTGTTACTTGCCATTGGTTCGCTAGTCTTGAACCAATAAACACTTTACATGGTTATCCGCGCGAAATATATTGAATATTTGAATTGCTAATCCGTAGATTTTCTATTTATCTTATTATTTAACATATTAACTCTTTACAGATATAGATACTCTTTCGATTTTGATTCTCGACAGATCGAAAATCATTTTTTACATAAAATAAGATTATAAATTATACAAATCTAAATATCAATCATAAAGAAATTGTTTTTTATGATTTTAGTATTAGAAATTAAACATTATATATATCAAACCTTAATTTAACTTAACTTAATTTTATTTAATTATAACTTCGATGCTATAACGATGGTAAAGAAAATTAATTTTAAAATATTGAACAATAAATAAATTTTTTTTTTAAATAAATAAGATTATCTTTATATCTAATCTTTAATCTTTCTTTTTTTCTAAAAAAATTTTTATTAATATTTTATTTTGCTATTGTTACTTTTTTCAACTTATTAATATCAAATCTTATTAATATTTTATTTTATACTATTTTTTTCGATTATAACAATATGATAGATGCTATATCATATGTGCTCGTGGCAGCACAAACGACGAACATCAGATTACTATAATCAGTATTAAACTTTGACATTTGTTTTAACCTTACTAAATTTATAATTCCTTTTGTGTATCGTGAATCAGAGAATTGTGCTTTAAACGGATAACTTTTAGCATTTTAATAATGTAATCAAATATATTAATTTTGATCGATTCTTTTTCATCGAAGGTATGACTAACGTTTTGGATTTCGATTATTATTTTTACGATTATTCGAATCGTACTCAAGCCTTAGAAAGTATAATCGCAAACATTCCCACATGGTTGAGTTTCATTCGTATTGTTCTTGTTATATTACTACGCGCTGGTTATGTATTAATACATATTGGAAGTGTACCAGTGAACAACATCAACTTAATTTTATTGCAAAATATTATTGACATCTGCTGGATAACGATGGTCTATTCATTACTTGGAATTATCATCGCCTACACTGGCGACGTACACGGTGTGATAGGCGCAGGGCATTGGATTGGTGATCACGATGTCGATAAAGACGAACTCATAACCGGCTGGTCAGCTGTGGTAATCACAGCTGCAATTTGCACGAGCGGTATAGTTGGTCGGACGCATACCGTCGGTTATATTATCATAGGATTTTTGCTGGCTGGTATAGTGCAACCATTTTTAATCCATTGGATTTGGACACCCCATGGATGGATGCGAAGAAATGTACTAAATAAACAACACGTTCATTTTCATGATTATACCGGATCTGTGGTTATTCATGTCGTTGGCGGATTAACAGGATTGATAGGTTGTTTGACACTCGGACGAAGAATACTTCGCTTAGACGCTATAGATGAAGCAAGTATTGCAGTTGGTGCCTCAGGAAATGTTTTTGCTGGTTATTTACTTGTGTTTATAGGTCTACAGGTAAAATTATATATTATTAATACATTAATATTTTTAAGTTTTGTTTGCAAATCTGCACGAAAACAATATGAATTATTTTCCTCGATTATTTTGATCTGTTTAGAGTCTCAGTCTGACAAATATTCAATTAGAACATTTCGAAATGAAAATTAAAAGAAAACACAATGTCTTTGTCAACAATATATTGGCCGCGAGTGCGTGCAGCTTGTTTGTCGTAATCTTTCATTTTGCGCATCCTCGAGAAGAGTTTAACCATTGGACAGTAATGAGATGTGTACAAGCAATGATAGCTGGAATAGTAGTAATATCTGCTGGAGCGGATGCTTATCCCCCATTGGCAGCGATTGTTCTGGGCGCAATCGGAAGTATCGTCTTTTATATAATTTCGAGATATGTGTTTCGAAGTGCACTTGAAGATTATTGCAATATTGTAGCTACTCATCTGGTCTGCGGTATATTGGGAAGTATCTTAGTCCCCTTTTTTTATGTACAAGAGGATGATGATGTGAAATTAGTTTTATTAAATTTTGGCTGGCAAATGATTTGTTTAATCGTAGTAATTGCTTTAGTTTCAATTATTATGTATATTGCCTTCATTATTCTGCAATATGCCGGTTTGCTAAGAAATAGATCGGAATATTTGAATCATTTAAGAGCTAATGTAGCCGAAGGAAGAAATCAAAGGAAAAATGTATTAGATAGATTGTTCCGCATGGATAGAGATGCTGTTTATCTTCAACCGGGTATGAGTTTTGGTGAACCACTCGGTCTTCGTAGACCACAAGAAAGAGAAGAATAATACAGACCAGATGAAGCGAAAATTTAAAAAAATCATTAATTTATATAAAATATAAATTTTTAAATATTTATAAATACTTATATAAAAACCGATTCAAATCAAATTATATCGCAATTAATGCAAAGAAAAGGATTTGATTTTACTTCAAAAAGAAAAAAAAAAAAAAAAGAAATTAAGAATCTCTTTTATAATGAATTTTCAAAATATATAACAATAAAAGAATAGTTATAAGAAATTCAATATCGAAGATTTTTAACCCTTGTTTTATTAGAACTTACGGATTATTCGTACAGTTATTACAGTATTTTACAATAGAATAATTTTAAGTTAAATAATTAAAGTTTCTATTAAAGTCATACACATATTCTACACGCGTCTTTTTTTTATTCATACAATGACAGCTTTTCTCTCTTTTTCGTTTCTTCGTTTTACACAACAGCCTGTTAGGACATCTACAAAATGTTATTTTTCACGCGTTCATTTATATAATTTGAAATGCAAATACGCGCGTGATTTTACATAAGCAATATTTTATCGTTGATTCACTTTTAACTTTGTATAAAATATTAGTGATTTACATTATTATTGATTTACATACATAAATATAATGTAATTAGTGATCGATAAATGAAATGAATACTTAATAATTATAATAAAAATAAACTACTTAACAATTATAATTTTAATACAACAAATATTATTATTTCAAACATTCACATCAACAGATATAATATTCGAGTAAAAAAAATTAATGAAATAAAATAAAATTTTACCTGCTTTCGAAAATTTTATATAAAAAAGCGTTTATACATATATATATATATATAGCAGAACCAACGATGAAATAATGCTAATTGGAGCATTTAAAACTTCATATTCGAATACTGAATATCTTGCTATAAATTTAGCGATTTCAGTTTGTCACATATTATTGTCAGCTAGTAGCAAATCGGACAATTTTTGCTACCGCCATGCCGAACAAAATCGATTAATATTGACTCTAGAGATCCGACGCCGCAATTGGTACAATAATACAACTGTATATACAACACTGGTAAAATGGCACGATTTGACAAAATAAATCAATCGTTTAATGTTAATACCATTATCATTAATTATTATTATATTAACAATAAACTTTGTACATGTGATTCGTTAAACGTCACGTGACACGTTTTAACGGCAGTATAAAAATGAAAACAAAATATACAAAATGTAACATAACATTGATAAAGTAATTCGTAATATAAAAATGTTTCGTTACTGATGATACATGATATTTTTTAAATATATATTTTACAGAGAATGACGTTATAATTTTTAATGTACATTTTGGATCAAATATAAATTTTGTAATGTGTATTACTTTTACGATGATCAAATAATTACAAATAAATATTTATCATGTTAACCTTTTTTTTTATTTTAAGTAACAAGAATTTTTTAAAACGAGACACTATTATTTAATTATTATAATTTATAGACGAATAATATTAATCAATATTAATATAATGCTAAAAAATTAGCATATCAGAAATAATCGGATCAAATTTATTAACGAATTAAATCTAGTTACGAAGAAAATAAAAATTAATATATCGTATGTATAAGTAACGAAGATAATTGTAATTGATATGCTTCCAACAAATAATTATCGTCATTAGATTATTTTGTGAATAACACAAGTTTTTATTCACAGCAGTTGATCAATTTCCACGATATACAATTCGTTATAATACATCAGGTATTAAAGTTTCCAAAAATCTCATGATTTTCTTCAACAATGAATAACTATTTTATTTTGGAACATAGGATTATTATTAAATCCAAAGTTTGTATGTTTTAAACGTGACGGTATGCAATTATTGCAAATAGGCAGTTATCACTTCTCCACTTAACGTCATCATTCGCCAAAAAATGATCATCAATAACCATTTGTGAAATAGTTTCTGATTTTTCACCTTATTAAGTCATTATGGTACACCTATAATCACATCAAAACAATACAATACATAAATGTACAAACGGACGCGATCATACATCTTTCATCGACTTTCTATCAGCAGTACCAAGAATAGTATTGTCAAAATATACATAGAATCATCATATAGCTTTTTTCTTGTTTTTTATTTATTTACTTTTCTTTATTTTATACGCTTACATAACGAGAATTAATGTACATCGTGTCTCTGAGAGAGTAAGTGGGCGAGAAAAAAGTTCAAACTTTCCAAAAGTCTCACACTCGCAGAAGCAATCCTGCAATTAGTACCAGAAGTGAAGGACTGACGGATCGTCGATTTAAATATCAACAAATTCGATTTTATCCATTAATCATTTTCATGAGGAAATAAATCTCTTCAAACATTGCAACACGATTTGGACAGATCTTGTCTCACAAAAGTCAAGTTTCTAAAATACAATTTTTTTTTTTTTTTTTTTGATCGCTTCTAATTTCACTCGTTAAAGCATCCTTCTTCTCTTTACTACTCAAATTTGTAAAGAGTCATTGTACCCGAGTCGACAAATTGTTTATGATTATCATTACGCAAAGCCAAAATGTGCGTTTCTGTTTGTGGTCTTTTTGATTTATTAATATATTGTCGTCTTCTTCGTTGAAGAAAAATATGTTGTACTAAGATTGAAGAAGAATTTAACTCGAGTACAAATTAGGAATTCTCTTTTTCTCTTCTTATTATATTATCTAGTAGTATATTTTAGTAGTAAAGATCAGAACGAAAAGCGTCCAATCATTATAGACGGATGATGGCACCAGCGAACGGGCTGTACTCTTAATAATCATGTTTTCTACGACGCAACAACGATGACAATAATAATATAACGTTAATAATAGTGCTATTGGCTTAACAACGATCGACAGTCACGATTCACCTTAAAAATCGTTTAGTGACTAGTTTCGCAGGCTTCCCACGGATCTTAGGCCAAACCACTGGGATAGGCCACTGTAATGGTCCTTCCGTCGAGGATTTGGAGTCCAGTGGAATATATCGAATGTACAATTATGTTACAGATCTTCAGCTAATAACCGGTGAATTTCGTTCACCGTGGAGATAAACAATTCAGAAACGGTGTCGTTTCATATAATCGACGTTTGCTAGGTCATCACCGTGTCGGTAAGATCTTCCTTCAGCCATTGTGGGATAATTCTCAACCCGAGCCGTTTCAATAATTTCACTAGGGCCGTGTTGTGGGATAAATAATATCTCTGCAAAGAGGCGGATAGATTAAAGACTTTCGTCCTTTCCCAATTTTTTAATCGTTTCGTCATAAATACCTGTAATAATTTGTACGACTTATCCTCCATAGGCGGATATTGACGGCCTTTGCTCTTTCCAAGGCATTTCGTTCGATCCTCATTGGTAACTTGACAAAAGAATCCTTTCTTCGGATCGTACCTCAAATGAGACGAGTAATTGAAAGCGGGCGTGATCTTGAGGAACCTTTGTAACTCGTGCAACGTCTCTACAGGATTTTGTCGCAACTGTTCGCCGTCTATAATGTGCAATTGCTGAGGCGGGTAATAGGAAAGCCATCTTTCCAGATGCTGAGCGTATTTTCCGGGATTTAAACATCTGTAAGGGAATAATCGAACAATAATCTCGAGTACGATCAATGTTTAACCATATAAACCATAGATGTAGTCGAACATATTAGCAATTTTAGATCTTTGTCTATGGCAAAGAGATAATACTATTATTTATATTCAGCTATTCAAGAATTTTTTAACGACTCGTTACTTTATTTGGAACAACCACAGATAACACAGTGCTCGTTGCAACAAAATTATTCGAATGACTGTACAATATTGTAACCTACCTATTCCTGAGATCGCGTAGGGGTTTTGGTGCTGTATCGCTTGCGGTGATAACCGAGTGAAAGGAATAATTATTTGCTACAGGATCGCCGTGAACTCTCGTGTGCTGGTACCATGAATAGGCACGCCTAGCGGGCGAAAGTAGTATAGTAATTAATTTTGCTCTGGGTAGAAGAGCGTGAGCTCTGCGTGGTACTAATTCCCCGTCGAAATAAGTTGCAGATTTTTCAAACAGATATCGCGAACTCTCGTTTTTCGATGCTGGGAAGAAGCTCATGTACCTGAGGATGAAACAGAATGATAAATATATGTGGATTGATATAATTTGCGTGTTTCTCAAGTTGAAAAGAACCACGCGTCATGATGGTTATACCAACAGAATTATATATATATATATATATATTTATTTATTTTTTGTAATAAAATATATATTCATATCGTATCACATCGAAATTAATAAATATGTTAACTTTTTAATTTCACCTTAACTCACCAATCAAGGCCTTTATAATAATTTTTCCCATTAAAGAACTGAATCTCCTCGAACGTGTCAGGACTTGGCAAATTGCTGCTTATCGCAGGATGAATGGAGAGGAAAGTGTAGAGAGCAGTAGTGCCAGTTTTTTGAGGACCGATTACCAGAAACCTTGGTAATTGGTCGCACATCTTGTTCCTCGACCAAATCTTTTGATGCCTCTGATCATCACAGGGATTCTTTAATACGAAAGAGAAGCTTACAATTATTCGCAACTTAAAAAATTATTATACTTGATGTAGCGGTATAACAACGACTTACACCCCACACAGGATCAGATTCCTCAGGATAGAGTTGAAAATATCTTTCCGCTAATTGAAGAGGAGGTGCACTGGATAATCTCAAATTCGTCCAACATTGGATAAATTTAATCACAGACTCGAAGGTGTACAATGCCAGACGATCGTTTCCATAATTCGACATATGAGTCATAAAAATATTGATCTGAAAGGAATGATAATGAATTTTGAGAAAATTTTCCAAAACAGATTGGATTACACAGATATTGGATTACCTACAGGATTGTGAACGATTGTCTGGAAGAGTTCGCCACCCTGTATCGATCTGTCCAGCTTCTCTCTCCCGCCTGGATATCTATCGATGAAGATCGTGTGTGTGAAAAGGCCACAGGTTTGTCTCGGTAGAACCTTGGACAAGAAACAAAGAAAAGAGAGATTGTCACGCGTTTCGTTTTATCGTTTAATTCATCGCAGTATAGAACTGTTCGCTCCAGGGAAATCAATCCTTTATTCTTCTTTATCGGCTCGACGATTGTTTAACCGTCGAAAAATCCACAAAAGAAAGAATTCGGAAAAAAACGAAAAGACTTGCAATTTTCGCTTGCAATTTTATCGCTGTCATGTCGTTTATTTGCTATATCAAGTCGATCCATCGATTTTTATCCTCAACGAAGTTTCGAAGTTTCTCGAGACAATGCGGATAAAAGTGTTGAAAAGTTGATGGTGGAAAATATGAAATTATCGATTCGTCCGTTTGTTCGATTAGGAATTCATTTATTGCTTTAACTTAGTTTCTGAAGAAGCAAGCAATTAACGTCGAACAATTGATATTGTAGCAGAAAATAGAGAAAAAAAATTGTTCAACTCTCAAGAAAGATTATTCGAATTGATTCAATTTAATAAAATGTACTTTTTAAATAAATACTGTAAAAGATTTATATATATCAAATATCTTGTGCCTATTGTAATAGAATTTTTTTTGTTATACTTTATTCTTGTATTATTTTTATATAAATTGTTTTATATATTATTGTTAAAAATTTTTATCGATTAAATGTTATTTTATTTCTTAAAAATTATTGAATGATTATAAATTTACCATTATATTACGATGAATAAATCCTCTTCTTAATCGAGCTGGCCTCAAATGGGGATACTCTTCTGTGCTTGTGACTTTGATGTTCCACACTCTTTTCCACGCTTCATATAATCCTTCGTGGACCGGATAAACGCCGGAATGATGAGGACTTACGCTGTAACCGCTTCCTGTTGGAATTCCGTGGTCTTTCGCGAATTGTTTGTTCAACGCCATGTCTAATTGTAGATGCGTTACATTTTCGTAAAGGTGAGGTTGTTGATGATTCCACATGTGAGAAAACCACGTAAATCTGCAATTTAGAGAATGTTGATTTTAATTTGAAAAAAAAAAATATGTCGAGTAAAATTGATTTTTAAATCTTTCCAATTAAACGATTGAAAAAAAAACTTTATTCAAAAAAATGGAGGAGAATAACTTTATCTGTTTATTCGATCAATGATCAAATCATGTACATAATCGATTATTTATGATTTTAATTGCTGTCGAGGAAAGCGATTACTCGAACAAATCACGACGATTCGCAAACAAGTGCAACTTCCGCGATCAACCGTAACACGTGCACGGTCTCAATACGTCAATTTGCGCCAATAGTAAATCTTTCTGCGCTCTGTTTACCACCCTATTCGCGCAATAACTTTCCGCCAATTCCATTTCCCTCGTCATACGCGTCGTGAAATCCATTCACAAATCGTTCTTAACTCAACCGTAGAAAGATTTATTAATCTTGCAAACATTATTCATCTTTCGTTCAATTTTATCTTTGTTTTTTTTTTTAAAACAAATTACCTTAATTTTTATCCAAATACTATAACTAAGATTTCTCATCTTATCTGAAAAGACGATATCTTTCGTTATTTATTCGATAAACGAAATATTGAAAAAAATATATATACCTGTCTACGTTCTCCAGAAGCATATCGTCCCCCAGATTTTCCTCGGAGGTACCGTGATGGAAATATTTTCCAGAAAACCCCAAGTTAAATTTGAAACCGGGCACCAACGCCTGGATCCTCTGTTGGGTAATCAACAACGCCATCACGTCGTCCTTTCTTAATCTTGTTCCCTTCTCACCGACGAATATATCATCGACGTCCACCAAGATCATGCGATTAAGGCTTAGGCTCAACTGGCCGTGGGACAAGTAGGAGAGGGAGTCGAGTAACAACAAGTTGTGCAGCCAGAATCGTAATCCTCCGCCAAAAAAGACTCTCTGAATCCCATCGTATCTCCCGTGATCCTGCATAATAAAAATCCAATGTAAGTTCGTTAAAGTTTATCGTGTTTCACTTTATCAGACAGTGAATATACGATATAATCTGATCTTTGTCATTTAACAGACAACGACGTTCGATACATATGCATATATATATATTATATATTTGTATCTTTTTCTATATTTCGAAGAGAATGAGATAGAATTAAACGAGACAGTTCGAAATAGCTCGTTTACCGAGTAAGCTGATAACGAGTTCGAGGTATTTAATATATCGATCAAATTTCGTGGATAATCCTAGCGCATAAAGGGGCCGCGATGAATAGCGAGGAAAAAATGAAGAGAGGGAGAGAGAGAGAGAGAGAGAAAAAAATACATACTCATCGGAAGGAGGATTTCCGTGGAAATTAAGGTTCGATATTCAAGCGGATTTCGATCGTTCTCGGGTTTAAACGGGTTATGAGAGGGGCAACTGGAACGCTAATCTCCTTTTAATCGCTTTCAAGAGCGATATATATTCGATTCGAATCGCGATTGTATCCTGGCACGATCGTTATTTTGAATAGAGAGATTTCACGTTTTATACGTGGTGGAGAAAGCCTGATTTTCAAAATAAAAATTTTACCTCTATTGAAATATATGCACTATTTATATATATATTTTTTTAATTTGAGTAAATATAAGAAGTAAATATAAATATTACATAAGATTTGTAAATTCTAAAAAATTATTGAAAAATCAATTATAGAGTTTATATAATATTTTATTTGTGTGTTAAAAGAAGAATAGTATTCTAATATATATTCTAATTATATATTCTAAATATATATTTTAAACTTTATCATAGAATAGATGTTGCTAACTTATTAGTAGAATTTTATTTTTATTTGATCAAAAGAACTATCCTTTCATCGATCGAACCATGTTAATCATATTAAACTAGATTCCCTCGCAAAGAAACAGAGTTACTTAAAGCTTTTCTCTTTTCTCTTAATATAGTTTATCGAAAACTCGATTAAAAAAAAAAAAAGGAAAATGAAGTCGACTATCGATCATCGCACGCGTCGATCGATGGTCCGTTATGTAAAGTAGGAATTGTTCATTGGCCGCAATGAAATTATGGTGATCTCGTTCCATTTATTTTTCATCGAACGATTGCGTGCAACGTTAATGGGTTTGCGCGCGTTTGACGCGTTGATGCTTATCGATCGGCGCGTATATAAGGGCGCGTTAATTTCAAAAATGTTTTGCTTCAATGTATTATAATAATGCCTTCCAACAACTCTATTTTCCCCGACGATATATCTAGACACGATTTCCAAGAGAAAATCGCCATTTATGAAACACAACGCGTTTTTTAATCGTGATTATTATTTCGATGAATATTATAAGTCTTTGTTTTTAACATGAGATGTGAATATGTAATAAAATGTAGAACAATAATTATTTTTGTTTGTTGGAATATCTATATTGTAAGTTGTGGTATTTTAATTATTTATTAAAAGTATTATCTCTGTATCGATTTTTTAAAATAAAATCGTCATTTTGAATAATTGTGAAGATTTTACTTAGCACAAAAACTAAATTTAAATTAATTTTAATCAGATTTATTGCTAGATAATTGATAAATTCTATCGCTTCACGATAGCCAAATTAAGTATATCCAAATAAATCAAATCTAATTCAAACAATTAAAAGATTTTTTATTAATTCTGATTTAAAGGAAAATTAAATTCAAAATTAACATAAACTATATGATCGAGTTAAAATAAATTAAGTTAAATTAGATTAATGACAATTTGACAATCATTTTTTTATTAATAATAAATAATATTTTAAAAAACAACGAGTTTTAACTAAAATCTTTACAACAATTTCAATGCGACATGTTAAAAAATCATTGAAATCGAAAATCATATCTTTTTATAAATATTTATTCAAATTGCGTTCAAAAAAGAAGAAAAATATAAAAGTTTAGTTAAAAGTATGTTTAGAATATATATATAATTTTTATACAATACGAATGTGGATCTATATAAATAGAATCCATATAAATAAAAACGATTGAAAATTGATATATGGAAAATTTTTTTAACAAAGGATTAATTTTTGAATATCAAAAAATATAATAATCGATATTTATGTATATATCAATTAAAATAAATTCCATTGTTTTAGAATTTTTAATGTAATCAAATTTATCTAGCAATCTAAGCAAATTAAGCTTTGGATGGAAAAATCGTCCTTCGACCAATCTGAATGACCTGACTGGTTAGTAAAATTTTCCATCGAACGAAGAATCCAGTTTTCGAATCCGATGGAGGACGGAATTTGATTCTTTTTCTAATAAAAGTGAACATTTCCACCAATAATCTTCTTCTCATCAAATAAAACGAACATTTTATTAATCGAATTTCAAGCTCATTTGCCTCGAACGATCAAAACAAATTATCGAGACGTTGAAAAGAGCAATTCGTTGTTCAATATTTTCTAAAAAAAAAAAAAAGGGGGAAGAAACGAAGACACTTTATGATTGATAGCCGAGATTTGAAATGGAATGGCTCGAAAATTCTGTGTTACCCATTCTTTACGATGGATCCTGTCGTTCATCAAGGATGTGATCGGTGGCGTTATCGCGAGTTCTGGAAGCGAAATAAATTGTCAGCACGAATAGCGACAAACGAACCCCGGCCCTGCGTCGATGCTCATTAATCGAATGAACCAACGGCTGATTGGCTTCTGATTTAATTACCTGGCTACCTGTGATCCGTGAATCTCTGGCCTATCAGCCATGGCTATATAATGGGGTTATCAACGAGATTATTATTGTTGTTTACTGCTAACAAGCTCTGTTCATGGTGAACGTTTCAAAACGCAGCCCGGCCAACTGAGAATTCCTGGTTGGTTGTAGTGCAATTAACAAATTGCTTGTTTGGGATTATCTTAAATCGGCGACGAATGCGCGTATGAGGAGACGTGTATACTCAACGATATAATCGATGATGTATCAGTTTTTGATAATTAAATTCATTGAATATAATATTAATAAATGTTTTTTTTTTAAAACTTATTAAAAATTATTTAATAAGTTAAATATATAATAAATAACAGAATAGATAATTTTTCTATTTATATAATTTATACAATTTAATATTTAATGCAATAATATCTTATTTATTCTCTAAAAAAAAAAAAAATGTAAAAATTATATATGAAACATTTCATTTCCTTTTGACAAATTAAGTTCTACATTATACAGAAGATATAGAATTATCCAAGAAATTTTCTCATTCCATTGTCTTCCACAAAAAATTCACCATCGTTTAAAAGATACTAGTCAACGATAAAAAAGATTTATTATCATCATTTGACTTGAATTTTTGTTCGTTATCATCTAATGTTGCAACGTTCCATCAGATTTTGTAATATTTTAAATTTTATGTAGATAGAGCAATTAAACGATATATCTGCTTTCAAGGATAATTTTATTCAACTTCAAACGAATGCTACAATTTGTTGGACAATTTCAAGAATGCTGTTTCTACTCGCAGAATTTCTAAGGTGAGTAAGTCCTAAATCTAAATATCCCTTGCTCATACATTTCTAGGGTTGTGGTCCCTAAATCTACTTACACCCGCCCCTAAGTTGCACGATCCCTGAACCTACGTGCTCAAGTGGCACGCAAGTGCCGCAAAATTTATCAGACAGTTGGAGGCAGTGGATAGCGTTCAAAAATTAAAAGACAAAAAAAAATGAGCTCTTTTTCCTTTTTCTAATTCTTAATAAAAAATTTTCAACGGCAGACGAAGCGAATCCATCGAGGATATGAGATGGCCATGTAAAAACAGATGATATCACGTCTAGGCCGTCTGTTATATCAGATGAATATTTCCTGTTTGCATGGCGGCGGAGGTTGTTCGCGTCAAGAAAGATTCGCTGTCAGTGTCTTCTTCGCATTTGTATCTTTGCATCCTATATAGATCACCTCCGCTTTCATCCGGTACACGCTCAGCTTCCGGCCGGGCCTTTACATCGTCGTGGAATCTCGCAATCGCGAATTCCAAAGCGAATGTAAAACGGTCCTGAATGTGAAACAGCTTTACAGATTGTACTCGAGGTCCTGCCTGTATCCTATCCCGTCCCTGCAATAATCTTTTACCACCCTTCCTTAATTTTTTTTTTTTCCTCGTATTTTTATATATATATATATACGATCCTCACAGCTCGTTTAATCTGTCCATTTTTCTTCTTCTTAATATCCCATCTCTGCCACACGTTTCCCATTCTCTGGCAAACATTCACCCGTTTTTATTTTACCTCCCCCTCACTTTTACCCCAATTTGCATTATTTCATTCCCTCTACTGTTGTTCACCGGACACAGCTCCATTTCAACTTTATCTTCAACTTTATTCCCCCTTCATCTTATTAACTTTCTTTGTTTCTTGTTATTATTTAGTTTTTTTTCTTCATTCCATTGGTATCGTTTAAATCGTTATTTAATATTAATCGTTTTAATTTTTATAATCTGCTTCTATAATCTGTTTTATCATGCATTTGCGTTTATTTCTTTTGTTAATCTCTTTCCGTTTCTTTAATTTAAAATTTTAATTTTACAACTTGCTCCTTCTCGTTCATTACTTTTCCTTTTTACTTTAAAAGATTATTTCCTCTTTGTGATTCTTTTTCTGTTTTATTAAATTTGTTCTTTTTTATTTACTCCCTTCTCGCATTCCAGCAGAATGTTATTCTTTTTTCCATTACTTTCATTTATTCTCTTCATTCCTTCTGCATTACTTAGAACCACAACCCTCTCTTTCATACTCGAAACACCATTTCTACTCTTACTATCCTCCACTCTTCCATCTTCATTTTTGCAGAAGAGATTCAAGACATCGTTCGCGGAATGAAACTAGGGTGGCGTATACGCGTTTTCACATTTGTTTTCGTTTCCTCTGACTAACATTTCTTCAGAAAATAAGACTTCTACGAGAGCAAGAGTCTTGTCTAAGAGAATAGCTTCGCAGAGTTGTTTCTTCATATTTCGATTAATCTATATTATCTTATAGTTTGATATTTTATTGATATTATTAATCTGAATATCGTAAAACGTTGTTTAAGTTTTCGAATAAATTAATTTTCGAAATGCAATATATTTAATGTATATTCTTTTCTCTAACTATTTGAAAATATAACACAGTCTAAAACTTAAATTATCTCATTCAATATTTTTAAATAAAATAATTTTTTTTTTAGTTCCAATTTTTGAATGAATTTAATTTATTAATTTGATAATTCTTATTTAATAAAAATTCTCGAACAATCTTTTCAATTGAGATCTTTCTTTCCAATCTTTTTTAAAAAGAAATTTCACGACGCAGAAATCAAACGCATCATTTGTCGACCAGTTTATCTCATTCAAACTGACCAGAGGATTCCAGCGTCGTATTTTCGTCTCTGCCACGTGGCATACTTACCAACAACAATATTCCAATAGAAAATCGGAATTCCCTTTCTCGTTAAAGGAAATATTTCAAATTAAAAATTCCATCATCGACTTCTCGCGCGAGAGGCAAAATTTTAAAAAGATTCGTTCGTTAACGAAATTTTTTTCGCGAATATCCATCGCACGAAGAATTGCAAAAAAAACCAAACATATATATATATATAAACAAAAGAAAGGGACGCGGAATCGCATTTAATTAAACGAACGTAGCGATCACTTTGTACGTTAACAATGCAGCTAATAATTAATAATCCGTATAAGAAGAGCGTTGTTCTTGTTCGGTATCGGGTCGCAGATTCTACAAAGGGCGAACCTGTATTCGAGGAAAACAGCTCGAGAGAAGTTGGATGGGATCCTAACGCGTGCGCATTTTTCCCAACCGGCCAAGAAGAAGAGAAAACCCGGTGTATACGTCCCCTTTTTGTAAAGCTGTAATTAATATTCTTTGCAATTATGTTAGCGACTCGGATCCGACAAAGCGAGACACCGTCTGATAAAATTACAGGAGGAAGGCATGAGGGGGTGGAGGAGGGAGGGGGGAGAAGAAGAGAAGGGGCAAGGAGCTTTGGTAACTGCGAAAAGAAAAGCGATAAACAGGAGGTGCGTTAATTAATTTGCTAATTAGGAAGGAACGGAAGTTGACGTTGGTCGATGCGAGTTTGTGATCCCCTTGCCTTTGCGATTAAAGATGCCCATTCCAATGTTGTTTTTAATTTTTGATCCTTAATTCGTATAATTTAATAGGAAATTGTTCTTGGTATTATTATTTAATTGAAAATTATACAGTGGAGATAATTTGTACTTCCCGATTTTTAATTACTTTTAAATTCGAGCAACTTTATACTGTTGCAACTTTTTTTTCATTTGATTTTCAGATTATAATATTTAACTGTGATGGAAATAAATTTATGTATGGCGAGTTTAACAAAATTACAAAATTTTTTTCTTTGATTAGAAAATTGAAAAATCTAGGTTTTTTTCCCCATTTTGCTATCTGATAATTATTTCCCATTGTTCATTGCTAAATAATCATAATATTATACTTTGATGTTCATACAAATTTTATGAATTTTCAAGATAAGAAGGAATATCTCGGTTACTTTAAACTTTAAATTAAACCTATTCAAATATACGAAAATTAAGTGTGAAATCTTGAAGAGAAATTGTAATTTTATGAATGATAAATCTATTCTTTTCTTATCCTGTGTGTAAAAATATACGGCGTGAGTAAAATTGCAAACGACGGTTAAAGTCATATTAAAATCCAATTTCAGTTCGGTAATAAGTGGAACACGAGCTAATTTAATTGTCTTGTCTTTCTCTCTCAAAATTTCTGCAATTCTACCAGAGATCATATAACTTTAGTTATTCCAAGAGCGGTTCACGTTTCATTTACGTAATTAATCCCGGTCCAATTCGAACATGCGATGTGGAAAGATATGGGCGAAAAAGCACGATGCGATTCGTATGTCTCACCTGAATGACAGTCGCCAGAGGACTTTTATTGGCCGGATAGTCGAGGCTGTCCCGATGTGCCCATGCCAGAGGCTCGTAGGTGCTGTGATTGGCCTGAAAAATGGTCCAGTCACCGCCAGGAAGTGGTCCCCAGGCCGTTTCTCCGGATCTGGTTAATCGGAGGATAGGAGACGCCGCGTTCAGTTGTGCATCCTGAGGGAGGAAAGAGAAGTTCTCATTTTGTCAGCAACTCGAGAACTTGTTGCCTATACGTGAGTAGTTTTCCTGATTTTATTTTTTTCTCCTCTCAATTTTAAGAAAAGAGAATAGAGATCGAAAATATCCATAATATAAAATTTCATTATAAATATTCTGATACCATTTTATCAGATTTTATTAAATTATTTTAATAATGTTTTTAGAAAATTTTGGATTATTTAAGATCTTTGCTTCATGTTATAGATTTTCAACTATCATTCATTCTTCATTTAATGTTCAATTTAATATTCTGCTATTCATATAAAAATTGATCTTTGTTATTTTTTTGAATATAAAATATATCTTTTATTGATAATATAACAGCAAAAAAATAACAAAGCTAGTCTTATTACAAAAATGTCTCTTCTTACGTTTTGTCAAGTTCATTAACATAAAGATCTTCATTTTTGTAATTAAATATATAATAGTAATAATTATATATTTATTAAATGATTCCTCTAAATTAGCTAGATACGTATAGCTTTATATATTATTATTTGATATGAACTTGAAAAAAGAAAAGAAAAGCGTTACGTTTGCCTTTTTTTTATTTTTCTTTATTGATGAAAAGCAAAAAACCGAAGTTGAATATACATGTTATCTCTGAAAAATTCAAATAATCTATCATATAAATTTTTATTTTTTTATTTTCAATAAAATGATTATTTATCTTTTCATTTTTATTGATATTTATCAATTTGATGTAGAGAGACATATTAAGTTGTTAAAAAATTCAATAATAATTGAAGCAATAATTAATAGTTTAATGGAAAGTCAAAGATACTATAGAGAGATATTGCTACTTATATTATTTTTTTAATATCGTATTGATTATCCCATTCTTTTATATTTTTAAATGAATTATTTAATAATACTGCATAAAGCCTCTATTGATAAATCTGATGAAATCTTTAAAAGTTTCTGTATTTTCCTTTATAAACACGTTTTTAATTAAAAATATGGATTAATATTAAAGTATCAATAAATAAAACGTGATTGGAAAATTCTGTTAAAGTCGCATTAAATAGATAAGATAATCTGTAAAGTAGAATAAGCATCAGACAACTGCATAATCCGCACGTATCTACTTATGGAAATATATTCCGTGTCTGTTAAAATACTTCATTAAAAATCGATGCATTTCATTAAATTTTTAAAGTATATAGATTTCTATGGATTATTCGAAATTATGAAAGCTTTATATTATAATTTTGATTTTTTTAAAGACTAAAATTTTGTTTATATGAGAAAAACTTTGAAATAATTATTGTCGTAAAATATATAATAAAAAATTTTTTAAATTATGTATTTTCAATATATACTGGCCAATATATACAATTAGGACAACTCGCAATTTTCAATATTTTTTTATGTTTTTAGTAAAATTTAAAGACCAGTTAGAAATTTAATTGCAAATTTTACTAAACGTTAACATAGCTAAATACTTCTCCTGATATTCAGAGAATAAGACTATAGAATCTATTTAAAATAAAATATTTATATATATTTACAATATATTAGTTGATTCAAAAAAAAAAAAAAAAAAAATTCTGGATATTTGGTAACATTATTCAAGAATAAAGAGAGAAAATATAAGAGAAAAATTATTAATATGTGTGTGTATGTATTGTAATAAATAAAAGAAAATGTTAATTAATAAAACTATAATTAGCTATTAAATATCATCAAGATCATTAAATTTTATCGAAAATATGAAATATGTTGAAAATTGTGAAAATGATCCAAACTTTCTTAACCAAAACGTAAATCATTTCATTATAACGCTAACGATATCTTTAATTAAATAAATATCAATTTACTAATTTATTTTTGTAATACAATTAAACTTTACAAGATTTCACTTTGCTATAAAACTACTACGAAAACTAATGTGCATATCACTCTATATGTTACAACTTTCAAAGCGAATTCATTTACATAGTTACCATTTTATTTTTTTGAAAGCGAAAAAAGGAAACAAGGACACGGCACAGATTTACAGTTTTATTCAAGCCAATCAACGGCGTGTCACGGTAACGGTTGAAAGAAAGGAGCAAAATCGCAGCATATATTGCCTATCGGTAATCGTACAGACACGCACGATTTCATGCCGCATGCAAATTGATTCACCGTGGCAACCTTTTCCCGCGAAACTCGATAAACCGTTTGGGGGCACGTTTGTCGTATTGCGAATAACGGTTTCAGGGATCGATGCTTTTATTACGCCGATGCTCTCTCTTTCAAAGTTTTCTGGTTGCAATTTTTCCACGGAATAAACTTGAGGATCGTTTCGTCACAGTAACGGATATTGCCAATACTCGTTTCGCGATTCTGTCCGCTCGTCTCGGACAACAACCACTATCCCGGCCCAAAACATTATCAACCGCTATGACGAAATTTATTTTCCGACAGCCAATAAGAAACCACGGTCATCTCGCGATCTATGAATGCGTTTCACACTTGAGAAAATTGCCTTTTCTCGATTATGAAATTTCGTCGAGCGTCTCGATTGGAAACTTTTTTCAACGCTCACCACGCGCCGTTTAATCTTTCTTTGTAATTATAAATTCAAATTTCTTTTTTGTTCGGTGATTTTTTTTTTTTTGAAATTAGAAAAATATATCTGTATTACGATATTTTCATGTAAATATGAGGGAAGGATTCACAGGAGAGGAAAATTCGAGAATGTTATAGGTTCTTACCAAAACAGGTGACTGGTTCACGGGAGTGAGAGAAAAAGGAAGGCTTCTCCTTGGAAAAGATGAAAAGAGGAATCCGGGATATTTAACTGTATATTCAAATATAGATTAGTTATTTTGCAAATCAATTTTTGATATTAATTCTTATTGCATCGTACCTAATTAACACTAGAATTATGATATAATTTTAAGATTTTTTTTTTACTTCTTTGTAACAATAAAATGCACGATAACTTTTATCAAATTAATTTTTGTATTTATTCATGTTACTATTCTAGGGTTAATCGTACGCAATTACGAATGCATTGATATTATAATCGCAGTCACTTCTAATATTTAATTTATCTTTTCCAACGAACCTTCAGCCTGAGATTAGTATGCACGAACAAAGGAAAACCCTTCAGCTGCGCACCGACGAGACTTTCCTCGCCGGACGGCGCGAATCCCACGATGCCGACCGAATACTCTCTGCAATATTTATCTAGCAATTCGCGATTCCACTTGTCCATCTGCAGGTACTTGTTCAGATTCTCAAAGATTAAGACACCGTATCGACCTTTGTCCAGGTTTGTCAACACGGGTAGAGACTTGCCGGCCACTTCCAGTTTGTATCTGAAATTATATTTCATTTATCTTTAATTTCGTAATCCATTTTATCGCAACTTTAATCTCCTATGTGTATAATAAAATCCTATGAGCGTATAGGATACGCAAACGATAAAAAACTTCTTCAAACGATAAAATTTCTCATCGAAAAACTTTCTTTGTCCGCGATTTAAAATAATCTCGCGAAATTTATAATCGTCGAGATACGATAAACAAAATTCATATAACTTCCATTAATTCTAACATTCATCTCGAATAATTTCAAGAGAATTAATCAAGCGGTGGAAAATAAGAGTTCGTTTAATCGCGAGATTAAAAAATTTTTATGTATAAAATAAAAGCGAAAGATCGATGAAAGAAAGAAAGAAAAAAAAAATTCGCGTGTCAACGATGCTCAAAGTTGCGAAAAAATCACGGAGCAACAAGAACGGATCCCAGTTTCAAACTTCTTTCAACGTCTCTTCTTATTTCCCTCGTGAGATTATGCAATAAACCAAGGATCGCCTCGAAGTTAACGTGTTCCTCGAAACGGAATAAACGGTTCCACCCCCTTTATGCCGCCCTCTCTTCGATCATCAATTTCATCGGCGTAAACCGTTCCCATCGACGAATATTCAGACGCGAATGTCGATCCATCCGCGCGGGGCCAACGGCCTTGCCGGCCCGATACTCGTTACGGCAATTTCAATCCGCCTCGATGCCTGGTGTATCGGTTATTTAAAACAAGGACAGAGGAAGGAGGGGGAGGGGTAATAAATACGAGTGAAAAAAAAAGAGAGAGAGAGAGAAAAAAAGGAAAAAGAAAAAAGAAAATGGAATATCGATGGAAAGAAGGGGCGCAACGAGGCAGAATCGTTATTGTTAAACGATAAAACAGGGACACTTTTATCGAAATCCCATTTACGCGGCATCTGAAACGATTTCGAGAATAATAAAGCAATTACACGTATAATGTACCTTTACATTTTTGCCGTTGGTTATCTTCGTATCTTTTTTCTATTTCTTTTTTTTTCCCCCCCCTTTCTTTCTTTCCTTCCTTTTTCGTTCCTTTGCCGTTTTTCCTCGATTTTTAATAACATTCGAATCCCATTCCCAACCCCGACGTTCATCTACACGAACGTCGATGTTCCATCCGCCGATAGAATATCAGAATTTTTATTCGAGCACGCCTGCTTTTTATTCGCGCTGCCGTCCGATAAAACGACTTTATCGTCGAAATAAACCGATGAACCCCCGCCGATCAGGATTTTCCGAGGTGTTTCGCGAAGAATGCGACGGAGGGAGGGGAGGGAGGCTTTCGAATTTATTGGCAACGCGTGGGCGACAGTTTACGATAGGACGGTACCATCGATATCGATGATGAATTGCAGGAACGTATGAATTGTACTCGGCTTGACAGACTTAAAAATTATTAGCGATGCGCAATTATTTCTCGTTAGTCGAGGAAACAATTTGATTCGATTATTAAGAATATATATTTCTTTTAATAAATTTCAAGAATTTAGGGATCGAGTATGTTTCGTATACACTTAAAAATTAAGTTAAAACTTATATTCTGTTAATATTATAAAGAGAAAACTTTAAAACTCTAAAGATATTTATTCTCTCATTCGTGTCTCATTCTTGACAAATTTCAAATTCCAGGCAAGTAATAAATGTTGTTCCTGGAAGAATCTAGTACGTATTTCCAAGAAAAATTTTTAGAACGCGGATTCATTCATAATTTCTGCATTGTGTTAAGAACAATTTGAATCTTTATCTCTTGGATAATCGATTAAGATATTGAGATAAAACAAAAAGTTTTAGATTTAAATTGCACAATTTTTCCTGATTGGATATTTTTGATGAATAAAATATTTCTCCTCAAATTTTTTTCTCTTTTTTATAAAAAGTTCAAAGCATGATTACTGATAATTTGATATCATCAAAGCAAAATTTATATAGTAGAGGAAAAAGATAATGTTGAACTTTGAAAGATAAACAGGTGCATCCTGATGCATCATTTTAAGAGAAAACGTTCCTTGTTTATTAAAATTCTCGATATTTCGATCGTTTAACTTAAAGAGCGATATATTTCCATCCGATTCGAAACTTGGTATCCATCCAAATTGGCGCCATTATAAATTATTCTTGATCTTTCGAAAATACATTTATAATCATATCCTCAATTATTGAACTATAAGGAAATTAAAAAAAAATTCTTAATCAAGATAATTGTTATTTATATCCCATTCTAATAGTTCAACGTTCGCTGATCGAAGATTCCATCTATGAGATAAGCTAACATATTATGCGATGCGATAATATAGATATATATCTAACCAAAGTAAGTTCCTTTTACCTACCAACCCACGATTCAAAGAGATGGAAGCAATTATTCCACTCGATAACTGGTAACCATCGCCATAATCTTCATAATAAAATCATAATAAAATCATAATAAAATAGATAATATAAACAAAAAGAAAAAAATACAGCATCTCAAAGCAAACTTATTAATCAGATTAAACTTAATCGCAAGAAATTCATCCGTAGACCCTGTAATTACTATATATATATATATATATATGCTATATACAGCTCCTCCCCCTGCATATTATCCTCCCCCGCAGCGCTCCTAATTAACCTATAAACCTGTTATTAAAACGAGCAAATCAGATTACCATTCATAATATTATCATCAACCTTCTCCTCTTACAATCTTCCAACCAACTTGTACCACTCCTTTCAAGCTTAATCACGTTAACCTTATCGCTCCACGCTCGTCCATCCAGACGTTCCCTCCCCCTCCCCATTCACTTCGGCCGGCAATTAACGTTCGAGTAACAGTTTTATAACGAGCCGTTGGCGAGAAACTCGTGAAACTCGTCGTAATTTCGCGCGAATAAGCAGGCCGGACACCGCGCCGATGCGATGCCAAATGCTATCAACAGTTTACGGGGTCGGCGCGTGTTCGCGTGTCACGGAAGAAAATTGCAGTTAACTAATGAATGAATGCCGGATAATTCAGCGTTCGTAATCGGTTCGATAATTGGCAACCGCCCATTAACGACTCGAGCCCGACAATTTGCCGAGTTAACGAACTGTCATAACGAACTCCGAGCGTGGCTCTTTTGTTCTTGGCCGGCAATTGCCGCGCGAGCCAATTCCCCGGACGTATGCTCGAAACGCGTGCACCGCCAAACCCTTGCTGGGGGTATCCTGCGAGGGAGGGGAGGGGTGGAAAAGAGAAAGAGAGAGAGAAGGGGAGAGGATATTTCAAAGGCGATCGGATCGATCGGATCCATCCCCCTATTGAAAAACGAAATGGCCGCAATTAGGAGTGTTTCGCGTGGTTTCGCGAGGTATCGGCCGGGCGCAGGATCCACGAAGATTATGGCGATGGTTACCAGTTATCGAGTGGAATAATTGCTTCCACCTCTTTGAATCGAGGATGGAGAGGAGAGTGGTTGATGGTGGGTTGGTAGTTTGGCTTGTAAAAGGAACTTACTTCGGTTTCGTTTTGATGGATGTTTCTGTATCGTTGGCTTTCAGGCAATTGAAAATGGTAATGCAGCGGTCGAATAACGCAGATCGAGCAGAGATTTTTAAGAATAGAAGTTATTTTAATCGAATCACTTTGATATTTTATTATTCAAAGTATTGGATAGTCGATTTAAGATAACTAGTATTAATATCGAGTGATTTATAAGCATTTTAAGACAAGTTATTATTCAAAATATTTTGAATTTTAGTTTTTCAAGCTTGGCAAGCTTTTCTTGTGAAAATGAAAAAATATAGAATAAAATTTTTTCGTTCGAGATTAAAAGATTATCGAGTTTGATATCTATTTTATATATATATGCATAATAATTGGCTAAAACACGTTTGTGTGAAATGTCGATTTTATTTATTAAAGTATATTATTAAATATAATATTATTAATATATTAAATATAAAATATATTATTAAATATAAAGTATATTATTAAAGTATGGCAATATTTAAGGATTCTAAATGCGATTGATCGATATTTTATTAAAAATATTTTATTAATTAGAATATAATTATATGAATAATTAGATGATTTATGTTTCAAATATGTTTTCACAAAATATTGTTTACAAGAGGGATTGGTATTTTAAGGAAAAACATATTTTAATCAGAATTACATATATATGTGTTTAAATTTGATTATCTTGAAAACTAAGATTTGAAAAAAATAGAATTAAAAAAAAAATGTAATTTTATTTTTTCAAGGATTCTTTCTTGATATTTTATTCCGTTGCACTCTATATAATGAGTCATAGAAATTTTAATTTCGAGAGAATGATAAATAATGCATGCGAATGTAATATAAAAAATTTCAATTTTTGAATTCGCTTTATAGAAAATAATTGATGAAAATGCATATTTTAGTTATTATTTCAATAAAATTAAAAATTTAAAAAATTTGAGGATCGACATAACAAAGTCCTAGAATTCATTTTAGCAATCAAGGTTGTTGTTGTTGCTTCAATTATTATTAACAAAATTAATACATAGAAAGCATAATTGAATACCGTAAAAACACAAAGAATTCAAATTTTTAATCGTGCAAATTTTAATCTTCGCGAATTTCGTTTAATTTATCCCTGGTTTCCGGTATAAATTTAACATTTAATTGAATTTATCCATTGGTACTGTTAATGATATTCCATAATTTATACGTTCCTGTGTCTGTGTTATTCAAAGATGGAAATTTTTTTTACATATTCACAATGCAAATAATACAAAATTACTAAGACACCACATCCTCATTATTTATATCATCGAATCCTATATTATTTTAAATTAGCTGGAATTAACTGAATTGAATATACACTTATGAGGGAACCGATTAATTAAATTTCTGTTCGAATAATTGAGAGAAAAAAAAATCGTTATCATGTGACAATCCCTCGAATAAAAAAACTGTGTTCAATTAAACATCAAGAATCACGAGGCTCTTACTCGTTTCATCGCATTTTATATTTTAAAATTCGTCTTTCGTTACCTTTCCATATTCCCGGAAATAAATTACGTTATTACATGTAAATATTTAATCACACAGAATTAATATGTTCTGCATGAATTAAAAATTCATTCTGGAATTGTTGGCGGTATTATAATTCTTTCCATTTCCCGATCAACCTATTAATACATTCCATGTGAAATGTTACACATTTTCCGTGATGATTTGAGTGAATCGATAAGCACTTTGTCGAAGTTTCATATTTCTTTCTTGTTAATTGAAATGAAACCAAGTATAATATCCAAATATTTCATTAAATATTTCATTCTATCCTTTATCTCTATAAAAGTAATTTCAATGAAAATGAAGATTGGATATAAAAATATAAAAAATATAGTACAATTGTTTTATTATTGAAATATTTATTTTTTTATTAATCCTTTCTAATATTTTTTTAGAAGTTAAAATTGGATGATAAATCATACTATGAAAAAAAAGAAAGTAATCAATTGCTGCAATTATTTACTTATAACGAAAATTTTATACTGTTCATTATTAAAAAAAATGTTTCTTAAAAACAGTTTAGTTTCAATTAAAATTATTGTTACAGATACAATTTATGCCAATCTTAGATTAAAACTAGTCCAAACGAAACGAATTGTTATTTAATTTTAAAAAAATGTTTAAAAATGAAATTAAGAATTTATCTAATTTTCTTCTTCATGATTTATATTGAATTTAAAACGTTTATTATTTAATTTTTACTATTAATTTACATCCTTCTTCATCCCCAATTGTGAATTATCTATAAAATAGTAAAAAAACTACTCAAGGAAAGAAATTTTTTCATATTTCCTTTTTGTTAATTGAAATGAAACCAAGTATAATATTCAAACATTTCATTTAAATATTTCATTCTATCCTTTATCTCTATAAAAGTAATTTCAATGAAAATGAAGATTGGATATAAAAATATAAAAAATATAGTACAATTGTTTTATTATTGAAATATTTATTTTTTTTTATTAATACTTTCTAATATTTTTTTAGAAGTTAAAATTCGATAATAAATCATACTATGAAAAAAAAGAAAGTAATTGCTGCAATTATTTACTTATAACGAAAATTTTATACTATTCATTAAAACGTTATTAATAAAAAAAAAACATTTCTTAAAAAGTTCATGGCGATCTTAGATTAAAACTAGTCCAAACGAAACGAATTGTTATTTAATTTTAAAAAAATTTTTAAAAATGAAATTAAGAATTCATCTAATTTTCTTCTTCATGATTTATATTGAATTTCGGTAAAACGTTTATTATTTAATTATTAATATTAATTTACACCTTTCTTCATTCCCAATCTTGAATTATCTATAAAATAATAAAAAAAAAAACTACTCAAGGGAAGATTTTTATTTTTCTTATGAAATTTAAAAGACGAGGGATCATTCCAAATATCGATAATTTGATTGGAAAATATATATGTATATATTAGAAACAAGAAGCTTGTTTGAAAATGGTCACCAAAAGATATTCCCTGAGATGTTTGGTAGGTATATAGTTGAAGAGAAGGCAACATCGGGAGACAATGGTGGCCCCCAAGGAAAAATAATTTACCCCTGGGGGCTTGTTCCAAAGAAGTCGTATTCGCCTCGTAAATTCGGTCCGACGTGTGCCATCCACCCCCTTCCACCCCCGGCCCACAAGGTTTCCCACAAGTCTGGAAAGCTCGCTCCGCTGGATCGTCTTGGGAAAACAACTTCATAATTTTCGGGAACTTTCTGATTTGGCATGCTTCTGTTACGAAGAACGACGATGAAATTTCTCGAAGCTCCCGTTGTCCTATTTCTTTCCCTAAGTCTTTTGATTGTACGTCGCCGGGAGGAATTTTTTAAATTGATCGTTAGAGTTTGATATGTGACCTGAATATCGCGTTCCTTTCGTTTTTTTTTTCTTTTCTTTTTCTTTCGTTCTTACAAATTATACGATATTCTTTCCGCAAATATTACGATTGATTATTTTGATTATTTTATTTGGAAAGTGTAAATAAATTTACACATAACTTTCTTAAAATATAAAAATCTAGTATAAAAAAATTATAATTTCGTGATTTAAAAAAACTCGTTATTAGTGTTATAAATTAATTATAAAATTTAAATGAGAAAAGAAATTTTTCTCTGAAAAGTGAATCGATAATAAGATAATTTTTTCTATCTTGAGAAAACTACATATAAATTATTCTGTACACATTTCTCAATATTATTAGAGTTTATTCAACTCTTTCAAGTTCATTGCTTACTTCAATGAATATCAATTTTATACTATTATTTTTAATAGTATCAGAATATAGGAGATCTTTCAGAAATTGATTCATAGAATTTGAAATTATAATTTTCGATGATATCTATATTTTATTACACATTCCATATTTTATAATATTTTATTATATATTCCAAGAGAGAATTTATATCAATATCTCTTGACTGTCGTCATCCTTATTCTCGATATTATTCGAGAGAAACATAGAGTATCGCGTTCATGCAATTCTTATCCATTGCTTACTTTCACTCGATGAATATCAATTTTATATTATTAGTTTCAATAGGAGAAAATGGAAAATGAGATAAAAAAATTGATTCACAGAATTTGAAAATATAATTTCGACGATATCTATCAATATTACATCACGCTTTCCATGAAAGAATTTCATGGTTTGTCATCATCTTTATTCTCGATTCCGCGTGTCACCACCGATGGAGACACGAGTTGAGATTACAGTAGTTCAAGGACTGACAAACAGATCGAAGAAGCGACGGGGGGAAAAGAATCGGCACGATCTTGGAAGGGACTCGCTCAAAAGCTAATCCGATTCCGACCGAGCGATTTGAAGCGATTCGAGAGAGTCGAAGTCTCGCGATTTCCGTACGCGTCTTGAATTTAAACGCGGAATCGACTTGCGAGGGGAGCGTATCTCGTTGTTCCACGATGTTTCCGACAGTCAGAGAATTTCACTGTGTTGTTTCTGTCTGGTATTATGAGGGAATCCTCGTGTTTCTCTTCCTCGGCTCCCCTCTTCTCGGAAAAAGTTACTCCTCGAAAATAAAAAAGGCCGCTGCCCTTCGTGCCAAAGTTTTCGTCCAAGATTCGTGAGAGGCATTGATTGTCGTCCGTGGAATATCGAATTAGCTGAAAAGCTTTCATCTGTGCTCGCCTGATCAGCGCTTTTCATCGGATCTGAATCTAATCGAACAGAAGAAGTTGTATTTTGTGATGAAAGGAACAATGCCTCCAACTTTTGTTTCTATATTTTTCTCCTATATATATATATCTTTATCTGCTTGAATCTCTTCGTTGAATTTTGATAAAATTCTTGTCCATTTAAATCATTTTGTTTATTTGGTAATTATTTGAAAAAAGATATTTTATCCTTTGATCTTGATGATCTCTTTCTACTTTATTCAAACTTATTAATGAAAACGTTTTATCGAAACAGTTTAGATTAGATTAGATTAGATAAGTTAGTTTTAATCATTTAAGTTTATTGTTACAGATAATTTGGTTTTAATTTGGTTAAGCTAGATTAAGGAAATTAATCCAAAAAATTTTAAAATCGGCTAGCAGTTAAAGGAATTTTCATTTAATTTCAATGTGAAATTAAATTTAATATTAACTCTTTGCAGTCGAAGTCTTTTTGTATTTTAATATTTTATCTTTAAAGAAAGAAAATTTGTCGAATATTAAACTCAATATCGTTGTGATATTTTATAAAGCGATTGCCAAGATGCATCCTGGATTTGTTTAGGATAAGTATATATACGATAAAATATTTTTCTTTCTTATTTCGTTGAGAGCAAATCTTATAATCCTTCTCAACTGCTGTTAACATAACCTCTTACTTCATCTCTATTTTCATAACTGCTTTCGTTCTCTCTATCGCCAATTTCTTTACAAATAGAAATAATTTCGTCATTCGATAACGAAAAATCAAACTCATCTTCGCTCGAATCATTACCATATTCAATGTTTACAAAACTCAAAAACCTTGAAAATAATATATTTCTAATGCCACAACTGTCGAGCAATGCTGAAAATACAATCTGCTCTGCGATTACGATCTGATTTGAGATAAGAAAATTTACCTATTTAACATTGTATTATTCTACACTTTATAAAATTATAACGAATTTATTTATGATATTCTAAAGAAAAAATAAATAATAAATAAATATTATCGCCATTCGAATCCAAGCAATGGATGAGAGTCATCCGAATGCAAAGAATCGATAAATTAATTGATATCAAACAAAAATTTATTTAATTTATAGTTGTATTTATATTGGGTTAATTGGCTTAATAATTTTTTAATGAATAATAATTGCCAAAATTTTCACAACATTAATTACAATGATAATCTCGATAACATATTACAAAATCATCGAATATTTTTATAAATATTCGCTATTATTTATTTTAATTTTAATGACTCTGAATCTACGTTACTTACGTTTCTACTTCATTAATTATTAATGTTTTTCTTCAATTAAAACACTCAATATTTATCTAAAAAATCAATATTAAAAAGACACAGTAATCCAATTTCAAATTAAAATTCATAGATCACGAATTCATATCTTCGAAAAAAATAAATAATTTTAATTAAATATGTTCCACGGGTGAAAAGCGATATTCTTTTGCTTAAACAATACCGATAAATAACGTCTTCCCTTATGGGAAGACGCAAGAATCGTGATGAAAAGAAGAAACATTAATGCAGAGTCCGGAGAATACTCGAATACAGAATGAAATTATTACTGTTCCCTCGAAACTGTTTCCAGTTACGGCGCATATTTACCATGCTTTCGTATTAATAACTAACTACAGGTGAAAGTAGACAAGTTTGATGCAGTTTCAACGTGGCATCGCTAACGAAGTTCTGTGCTTCTCGATCCTCGACCGTCGTCGTCGTCGTCGTCGTCGTCGTATTTCAACTTCCCTAGAAAAGGAAAGGGAAACAATTTGTCCGATAGTTTCGCGAGCGAGTGTTTAACTTGAACATTTTTAACGATCTCCTCCCCGCCACTCGAATCGAATCGGAGATTTTCCCCTGCGAAAGTTCTTCTTTTTCCTTCAACGAGTCACGACCGAGTCGAATCGATTTACATAAATGAAAAACGGATGATGTATTTTTGTTGTTTTGTTGATAAATTTATAATTTATTATTGCCTATCGGGACAAACTTTTCCCTCCCTTTCTCTTTCCAAACAGAACAAGTTCTAATCCGCCGATGAAAGAAGAGGAGGAGGAATTAACAAATGGAACGAGGTTTTGTTATCTTTGATCTTTGAAAGATTGCTAGGTCTTCGGGATAAATCGGAAAAGTTCGGGCGAGATCGGATAAGATCCCGATATTCTCTATTAGAAAGTTTTTAGGTTAGGTTTGGATTAAGTTTCCCACCCGAGATCCCATCTTCGGATTGATTCGGGAAAAATCGGACACGATCGATACTGGAGTTCGAGATCCAATTATTAAAGATGATATAAGGTTCGAAAAATTTAAATCTAAAATTTCTAATTCTCGAACAGATAAGAATAAACTTTTTGAAATAATTTTTCGAAAGATTAATTGCTCGGTGCAAAGACACCGTTATCAAAAGGTGTCAAAGTGCGACAGAACGTTTCCCGATCGTAAAGCACAAATCCGCGTGATATCCGCGAGATCCTGAATAACGGAGGGAAATATAAAAAGTGAGTCGAAGTGCTTAGTTCGTGGAACGATATCTCCTTGCCATTGTCGTTCTCTGTAAAGCCTGGAGAGGGTTGAAGTGATAGCGGAAGATTGGTGGGGGTGCGACAGAGGTGGAACAACAATAGTCGAGATAAAGAAAAGCGCACTGGGAGGGCATTCGAGGACCAACGAAAACGTACAAGAGGCTGAACGAATCGGAGGGAAACAGACTGGAGATATCTATAAACGAGTGAGAGAGAGAAAAGAGAGGAATGTGAAAAAAAGAAATAAGAAGGGAGGGAGACGCGTGAGAGATACAAAAACAAGAGAGATTATGGGGGGGAGGAATGAAAATTCACCAAAGCAGGAGAGAGAGAAAAGATTCGAGATAAATGCGAAAAATATCGAAAAAAAGGATGAAACGTGAAATATCCGATATTCATCGGACGATTCAAAAAACTATTATCCTCTTGACAATTTAATATTGCATTTGTATCTTTGTTTTTAAAAATTCTTGAATAAAATCTTTTAATTTTTTTTTTCTTAATTCTTGCAATTTCAAAATTAATCCATTTCAAATTAGAACTTGAATTAGATCACATTTAATTTATTATAATTTGTGCATAAATTATTCAAAAATGTCTTGTTATATTTCTAATTTAACATAAATTTTATTTAAAGAGCAGCGAATTAATTTTGGCAAATAAGATTATCTCGATATCCACGATATCTCTTCCAAGATGGAGAAGCGAAAAAATAAGAACTTCTTGCAAACAAGATGTTACGAACACTCGAAGCAGAGAACACTCTTCGAGCCTGGTGGACAAGAAATGTGGAAATATGATTTTTCCTCGATACTCGGGAATGGACTCATTCTAGGTCTGGGTGTCCTTTCCTGGGTGGCCGAGAGGAACGAGTAAGACGGAGGTAAACGAGCATACTCCTCGTCAAGAGGATTTGCAAGGAGAGCAATGCAAAGAGAAGAGAGAGAGAAAGAAAGATAAAAAGGGAGAGGGAGAAGATACGAGGGTAGATGCTGCTCTCGGGATAGGATAAAATGCCCGAGATCCTTTTAAAACTCTGACGTATGAAATCCGTGGTGGTGTTGAGAAAGATTCTTGAGAATTTCATCGAGGAGACCGCAGCATCTTTTTACTTCCACCTATTTCGAAGGGAATCGATCTGTCAGCCTTCGCAAAGGAGGATCGTTTCGACGACGTCTTTCGCGGTTCGTAAAGTCCGGCTGGGCAATCTTCGGATGACAGAGAATTCGCTTCGGGGAAGGGAAGGCCGCGGATGACGCCGATCTCTCCTTAAATTGAAATCGATCAGGTTTGGAAATACTTTGGTCCACCTCTAAACGAAAAGGATAGGACGTAATACGTATTTTTTGAATTCTATCATTTATAAGATATGAAAGTTTAGGGGGATTTCTGGAAGGAAATAGGAAATTGTATTGCGAGTATTTGATTGTGTGGCATTTTTACGAACGATGATACATTTTTATCGAATTATTATTTTTCTTTTTTTATCGAAGTTTAGAAAGATTTAAAAATCTTGTTCGATAACAAACCAAATTTTTATTTATAATAAATATTGTATTTTTAAATGCATTGATTAAACAGAAATATTACAATGATAAACTGAGAGCAATATTTGCAATATTTTGCAAATGTTTGTTAATAAATAATTTGTTTCCAATTCTATGAAATATTGAGTATACAAAATGCAACATATGTCAAATACATTTATACATTTATACAAAAATTCTGGTATTTTAAAGAATTTATAAAAAAATAATATTCCATTTATGAAAGAGTTTAAGTTTTTTATTATTTTCTTGAAATCATAATAGCTCTAATAGATGGCAATTTTTCCATCGTTTACAAATATATTTAATGATTTAATCTTTTCAATGATCTCCAATATTACGGTAATATTGATATAAACGACGAGTTTAAAGTGATATATTATTCATACACATATCACTTGGATACACCCATGAATGCCACGTATCGTATTGAAATGGAACTTAACTCGAAGCGATCCGTATTGTGCACCATAGCGATTCGTATTCGTTTATTATTAGTGAATCTCTCGCCTTGTGATTTTTATCTCATAATATCTCTTAAAATTTATAATATAATTTATGTAAATTTTCTGATATATCTATAAAAAAAAAGATTAAAAGTATTCTTTTACAATTGTAAACTGTTAAAACAAAAGAGTGTGGCCATTTGTTTAATTAAAATATTTTACGATTTATTTTGTGTAATGAAGAAGTAATGTCGATTTTGTGTATTAAAGAAGTTTTTCTTTTAGATAGCGGCAATGACTTAATCAATGGCAATGCGTGATGTGACGTCAGAGTGAAAGGATCATATATTTTATTAAGCATTATATTATTTTTATTATATATATATTTCTTTACTGCGTCTTTCTTTTCACAAATTTTATTCGTTTGCAATGGGAAAAAATGATGGCATATATCTGAAGAAACAGATCAGTGAATTTCTTTTTATTTAAAAATAAAAAGATATTTTTGATATATCCTTGTGTATTGAATCTATAAAAATCGTTCATCATTTTAGATTTATAGGATAAATGAATACAAAATATTTTTTTTCTTTCTATATTTTTACTACATTGAAACAGTAAATATAGAAAGTAATTCTTTTTCAATATTTTTTCAATTTCACCGTACTATCTTTTCCCTTTGAAATCGGGTTTGATTTATCATCATAGAATTTTTTTTTTTTTTTTTTTTGCTCAGATATATCGCTTTGAAGTTATTCCATTTTTAACATATATGAATAAAAACTTATTGAAAAATATTTTATATTGATGTTTGATGTTGAACACTTAAAAATAGTTATATATTTTCACTCTATTAATGTTTTACTTATAAAAAAATAAGCCAATATATTTTTATAAATAAAATCTCTTCTTGTCTTTCATTAGAAATGAAATAACTTTAAGAATAATGAAATGGAATGGAATATTTTTTTAATTTTATATTTCATCAAAAAAAAAGAAAAAGTTAAAATAATAATTTAAATTCAATTTCATAGAGGAAGAATAATATTAATGAACAAAAATTATTTTTATTATTTTGCAAATGTAGTAAAAATCGATATTTTATATTCATTGATAATTTATGTCTTGAACTTAGTGTGATAAGCAATATGTCAAAAATTTTTTCATTTTTCAAACAGAAAAAAAAAAATTTGTTGATCGGTTTTTTCAAAACCGATGATTTCATTTTCTTTTATCCATTTTTTATATTTTATATTGTATAAAATTATGTAGTATTTATATAAAATTTGGATAAATTGCATCAACCTGGAAACATTGAAAAATCATAAAATATACTGTCATTTTATTTCAGAGTTTATCTATGTAAGTTTATTTATGTTTTGTGTAACAAATAAATAGATTGAAAATAATAATTGTTCGAGAAATTCAGATATTTTTTATTATGAATGATACAATCAATTTTTATGTTATGAATGATACAACCTTGTTGATCATCCTTATTGGGGAGTAAAAATCCAATTACAATGCAGAGCGAAACTCATGGAGGAAATGAATCTGACGCCATGGTTTTTTGGGCTTGATGATGTATTGTCTTATTGTTTCGTGGTTTAAATTTAAAATGATTATGTAAAATGAGGATTTTTTTTTTATCTTTAATAAGTCTGAAGAAATTTCTTCTTTATTTAGAAGTGAAATTTATTTATTGTTGAAATATGCAAACTTTAATTGAATAATAGAATCATGATTATCTGAAACTAATAGATAAGAGAATTTGTTAATATTAAGAAATGAATTTTTCTTAATTGGATTATTTTATATTTTAAGAAAAACAATACATTTTTTTTTATAATAAAATTGATATAAAAAACAATTTTTATTTTAAAATTAGAAATATTATACTTTTTGGAAAGTTATCAAATTGTACAAATTTTAAAAAATTTTTAATATATAAAAGAATGCATCTTACAAATAATTTTTTTTATTTAATTTCTGTGTAATAATTATAAATTACTAATATTATATATTTTTATCAATCCTATATTTTTATTGATTTTTAATTTTTTAAATATTTTTAATTTCATTTCAATAATTGATTACATTGCAATGTTATTATATATAATAAATAAATATATTCAATTTCAAATTAAATTTTATTTTCTGTAAATAAAAATAATGTGTAGTTCGGATAATGAAATATTCAGTCGATAGAATTTTTGGATAATGATAAAGATTTTATTGTAAATATATAATGTCTTTAAGATTGAGATTCTTTTCAAAATCAACGATCTTATTTCATGACCTATACAAATTTCTTGAAATTCAGTTTCCATTGAAAAATATGATAATTAATTATATATTTTTATTTGTACTAAAAAAAGAAGAATAATAAAAATAAATAATGAAATAAAAATAATATAAAAGAATATATTTGCATTAAAAATAAGAAAGAGAAAAAAAAATTAACTATACCTCAATTGACGAAAGATTAAGTGACGAGTGAAATGAACTTTTCATAAATACTCGCATAAAAAAAAAATTCTTTGCATCTTTTCTATTTCTATATATGAATGTCTAACACGTATTACCCTTTTCCGGGACATTAATCGTGAGTAAAAAGCGTGGATTTTTATGAATGTTTCGCTGGGAACGTGGCGTGAAACGCTGAAAGGATCCAAACACCAGTCAGATAATCATCTTTAATTATTCCACCGCACGTGTGTGTAATTTTTTCTGAAAACGTCTGACGAAAAAAAAAAAAAAGAAAGAAGGAAAATGAAGAGAAAAAGAAAAGAGCCATCTAGGAGATATTTCGTTTGTGCTCGTGCTATATCAGGACTCGAAAAAGTTCTCAGGACGAATTGTTGTTTTTTCTTTGGGATAAACAATGAAGGAGAATCCGATAAAGCCACCTCTGCTTATGCTTTCAGCCTTTTCTGTATTTTTCTTTTCTTTTTTTCCTATTTTTTTTTCTTTTTGTCCTCGCGAGACACGTGAAATAAAAAATGGAATGGAATCCTCATGGAAGGAAGATTAAAATGGGGATCTAGATCGTACGGCAACGAACAGAAAGAAAAAAAAAAAAAAAGAAAAACTTGTGGAAGATTTAGAATTTCAGACAAATTTTCCTCCTTTTACGTAGCCACTCTTTTCCTTTAAAATTTATGACTACCGTCAACGATGACATATCAACATCAAGATTCTCCTTTAAAAAAAAATTTCCATTTCAAAAATACAAAATATGCAAAAATGTATAATATATTTTGTATGCAAAGTACGTGTGAACATCCACACTTTCTAGTTTTAATTTTAGATTATTCGTTTCTTGTTACGTAGTATCTCGAACAACAAATCTTCATCTTTATTTCTATAAAATTTAACAAACAATTTTGAATATAAAAAAATAATGTCGTTTCATCTTTCTGTATGCATTAAAATCGTTTGAATACAATAAAAATATTTCACGAAATAAAAAAATAACACGTATATACAATATATTTTCCCCCAATGAATCCATCCCAAATTTTTACCACTCCATTCCCAACTATTTTTCTTACTCCGAGAAAAGAAACAAGAATCGCGTGTAACTCCTAACTTCTAACTTCTAAATGGAATCTTCCCACCTAATCGTCAACAATAACGATTCCATCCCTTATGTATCCAGCTTTGTCTCTGCAACAACGAATCCTGACTTTCGAAGTTTACCGTTCTCCTCACGTAGTTTACTATAGCATTGATCGGCCAAGGTCCGTCCAAGAGACTTGGACATTATCGCTCTGTCGATACAACCGAGGCTTGACTTTATCGACGATGATGCAAATCACGTAACGCGATTGCGAGGCCACGTTATGAGGAATGGCTCGAACCGGGGACAGCTAATCGATAAACGCGTACTTTCGAAACGTGTTCAGTCATTGGCGAATTTACGACGGTCTTTTTTTCTTCTTCTTTGACTTTTTTTCTTTAATCTTCTTCTCTGTTCGAATTTTTTTTTTTTTTTCATTCATCCATTACTAGAAAGGTAAAAATTTTTCGTGCCTCTACTTCTTTTTTGTTCGGGGACACGGTAAATGAAGATAATATATCGAGAAAAATCGAGACGCGTCCAGCGCTCAATCTAGGTAGAGAGGTACGGTGCGAGTTAGCTTAACTTCGACGGAAATCGTGAGTCACGTAACTTCTGATGAACCGATTGTTCCATTTGGACGGTTGAATAACTTCGAAGAGAGGAATCTTCGAATTGGGGATCGGAAGTTACCTGAATTAGTTAACGGGTCATGTATCGCAGAATTTCGTCGCGAGACGAAAAATACGCGAGATTGTTTATATTTGAACGACTATTGTTGTCGTATCGATAATGATATAGTTAATAATTCGTGTAATATTTTTTGAATCCATCAAGTTCCTATAATAATCTATGATTAAAAAGATTTAGTTTGTGTGCTTTATGTTATTATGTCGTTACAACAAAATAAATTAGAGAAAAGGAAATGTATGTAAACTCTAACGAATTTTTATGTTAAATTATAGATTTATGGATTTATGAATAATTTAAGATAAGGTTAAAAAATATATGCAGAAAGTATGTAATACATAAAATTCGTGGAATGAGTTTCTTTTAAAAACGACATTATGCAATTGAATTTGATAAATTTTTTTGTACAAATTAAATGTTATCAAAAGTTAATTTAATCTTGATTAGATTAATAAAAAGAAGAAAGAAAAAAAAAAAGAAAAATGTGGGAAATCATCTGTTAAATTTATGAATTATAAATTTTTTAATGAATTTTAATGAAATTTATTTTATTATATAGAAAATATTATTGTTATTATTTACTATAAATTTATTATATTATAATAAAAATGAGTCACAATAAAAAATTAATAACGGATAATTATCAGAAAAAGTAAATTTAAATAAAAGAAATAGATAAAGTTAATTATACACGTTGTCGAAAGAGACAAGGTTATCTTTGAAACGTTAGTCACGTTTTCTTTTCACATATTATCAAGTTATGAATGTTTAACTAACTTTTTTCTTTTTTTTTTGATAATTTTTAATTTCTATTTTCGTTCATCTTTGTGACATTTAATTTCGATTTAATATATATAAAGAAATCTGATTTTTGTGATTTATCATCAGTTGAATAGCATTCCGTTTTTTAGATTTTTTAAAATACACAATTGCAAATAATCTAGTTATAGAATGTCGAAAACATTATATTTCTACTTTAAGATTTGATTAATATGTCTTCATTATTTAAAAAATCGACAAAATTACGACGAAAGGATATCTTTTTCCATAATAATTCGTAATTTATTTACGATAATATTTCAGACATTGCTGTTATCCCATGTTCACGCACAAGGTATATAATGTTTTATACGCGCGTTAAACTAATTGCTACGATTAATTTATCATGAAATATGAATTTGTTGTGCATAAGAATGAACATCCGATTTATCGTATGATCGCACATTATTTATTCCGGCCCCGTTCATGTTTGATTTACGTTCCATTACGACACGTCCACGTTATTTACTTTTGTTTCGACTTTAAGAGAAAATAACGCCACACCAATGAAACTTAACTTTGTTCCATGGTAAAAATTCGATCGGTCATTTTATTAAATTTGATCCTTTCAATAATTTCCTCGGTATTATATTTCTTTCGAATTGTTTTACGTTTTGACAATCTTTATCTTTATTTTAATTATAGATATTTATTTCGTCATCGTAAAGTACAAAAATATAATGTAATTTTTATGAAGCAACGTTTAAAGAACGTTTGCTTTTATTTTTGTTTCATTCGTTTGTTAACAGCCGAAAGATTATTCACGTGACACGAGTTTTCCATATTTTTAATAAATATTATGCTTGAAAGTGGCATTAAAACGTTCGATAATGTATCCACTGAAGCATTCATTTGGTCCCACGAGAAAATTTTAAAACAAAGCATTCCATCAAAATACATCGAACAAGTTTAAAACCTAGCTTAAAATTTCGCACGCGTCACCAAAACCAGCAAACACTTTTAATCCTCCGAACTTCTCTAAATTTCGCTCTAATCCAACAATTCGATTTAAAAAAAAAAAATATCAAGATTTCAAATTTCCTTTTAAAAAAATCTAACTAGATAAAAAGAATCCAAAGTAAAAATTACAATATCTACGAAAGAAGGAGGAATAAAATAATCGATGCCTGACGAGAGAGATTAGAAATTAACGCTGAGAATTGACGCTCGAGAATGACGTAGCCGGCACAGGAGTTAATGAGATTCGGTAGCCAGATGAAAAGGCCTTGGGCCGACGTGAAATTAATGGAATTGTCGCACGAGCCATCGAATCGATTCTACTTCATCCTACGAAACGACGACCTGGATTTCCCCCGTTGAAACTCGCACCGGTCGCGGGACAAGCCGTTTTCCTTCGCCACGCTTCGAACACGGCGATCGATTAGCGAACACTTCGGGATGGCAGCCGAAATGGGTGGACGCAACTCGTGCTTGTGGCCCTAGGTGATTTGCATCCTCCTCGATAAGCGTTAAACAAGCGACGATAACATTGGATCGGTTGTAGAGGGGAGGAGACGCGACTTGGTCAGTTAATGATGGACTGTGTACCGTGACAAGAGCGTCGTTAACAAGCGGAGATGCTTCATTCAGGATGATGATTGGATCGAGGATTGGTCTGATTCGTTGATGCGATTCCGCCAAGAAGGATGGATACACGCGTGTTTCCGGCAGAGATCGATGGATTTTCGAACCGAGTGTTTTGAACGGAAATGCTTTGATAATTGTCGAGGTTAAGGAATTTCACTGTCGAATTTAATGGGGGATACGTCGAACAGAAATTTAGAGGGATGGAAAATTGGACATATAATAAAGATGTACAAAAATTTATGATAATTTTTATTTTCTTTCTTAGACATCAATGACAATTAATTCTGTATTGTTATTTGTTGATTTTTATAATTTAATATTGATTTTGACAACGTATCTTTCACGATTTCCAATGCATTCTTCGTTATTAAGTAATCTAGATCTATCATTATTATGATCTTCGAATGATCTTGATCCCTAATGATATTATTATATAATACAACTTTTTATGATTATCAATTTTAAAAATCTCCTTAAAAATTCTAATGATTCTTCGCGAGTTTTCTTACATTTCTCATTTAAAATTTTCAAACAATTAAAAATATTAAATTTTTTTAAAATTTCTTTTATATCTTCATTAAATAAAATACAGAATTAATAAGTATGTATAAATACATTCAAACGAAGATATAAAGCCCATTAAATTCTATTTACACAATTACAATTCTTTTGGAAGGAGGAACGAATGAATTTCGACGAGAGCATATCGTAGAAACGAAAATGGATGATCGACATCGACATTCAGGCATATCTGTAGCCGGCCTCTAGATTTCTGAAACGCGGAATTCCGCTTGTTCGCGGAAACGAATGCAACGAAGGGACAGAAGAGAATTATTCATGAAGGAACATTCCACCATCCCCTTAATACCCATCCCCTCGGAGAGTAAGCGAGTTCCGACATCGGAGACATCGGTTGTTTCGTATGCGATGGCCCACACCCGCTTTTCCCAGGAACATTCGTGTACTCCATTGCTGATATTCAGGGACCGGCAATTTCTCCGCGAGTATTTGGGAAATTTATGAAAGAGGGGAGGGATATCGATTTCGTCCGAATTTTATGCAAACATTTTGCGGGACGATTGTTCCATCGCAATTACGATGGAAGGAATGTTTTGACGGGTTAATTTAATTTTATCTCATATACGAGTGATGAGTCTGAGCTTTAGAGTTATTTATGCAAATATATAGAGGGGGAAATCTATAGAGGAAATTGTTATTGGTAATTTGGAATATCTAAAAAAAAATTATAAACTATTATGAATTAATTTGAGAGATTGGGAATGGTGAGAGTGAATCGTGAAAATTTGTATAAAAATTGTAATATTTAAATTGTTGTATTTCTGATTTCATTTGTGGAAGAATAAAAATTTCAAAAAAGTTTTCAGCAAGTTTTCAATCGTTGAAATGGTAGTTAAAAATTTAATTTATTAATTTGCATTCAAATTTTATGACTTTACGTGAATTTTTCAAATATCCTGAGAATATAAGATGCGAGATTGCTAATTCAGAATATTGAAGATGAAGATAATTTAGAATATTCAGTTATTCAGATTAGTAAATGATAAAGAAAAAAGAATGATCAATTAATGAATAAATTAACCAACTATATTTAATTCTAAGATTTATTTGTGAAAAATAATTGATTGATTATATTGTAACAATGAAAAGTGAATTTATGGAGATTAAAATCTGGAAATCAATATTTATATAATATTATGGTTTCTATATGATTATTATAAGAGAAAATAATTTTAATGAATATATATTTTTTTAATTTTTTAAAACAAAATGAAAGTAAAATATCACTATTCCAAATTAACTGTATTTTATTTAACATGTTATTTTTTAATTAAACAAAAATTTCAGATATTTCACATTTTTTAATATTATTCAGAATTTGAAATATAATTTACAGTTTATTAATTTTTCTATAATTTTGCGTAGTTTTGTTCGTAATCTCTCGTATTAATTTTTTATGCGATTTAAAAAAAATAATATTCGAAATATTTTGCATTTCTATTTATTTTTTAGTATTAACTTTCTGCAAACTAAATATTTGAATAAGTTTTTATTTTCATTGAAAATACTTTAAAACATTTGACTTAATAAATAATTATATATTGAATATTTCAAAATAAAACATCGATCGAATTTATCTTCAAGATATGAAAAATATTTCTACTTTGATTAAATTAAAATTAAATAAGCTTTTTCTGAAATAAAAAATAAAAAAAAACAAAAAAAAACTATTTTATAAAATAATATTATTAAATATATTAATTAGATTTAGAATTATTTAAATAATATTATTGAATTGTTGCAATAAAACTATATATATATGTATCTTATAATGAATATTCAGATATTAACGCTTTTAATAAATCAAATCTTTGAGGGTTAGTGATGCTGCAATTTTTCTACGGAAAATTGATTAATAAAAAATTACAAAGAACGGTATAGAGAATCGAAGCAGTAAGTGTGAAAGAACTTCTTCGAACTTCCTCAATTCGAGCCACAGGAAACATATTGTGGTAACAAAGATCATGGTAGCTCCCTTTGGGCTTACTATATCCTTCCATAAGGGTTCTTCTTTCGGTCATAATCCAAACTTCCCTTCGCGATCTTTCTGTTAACTTCGTTTCCACAATAGATTTACCTTTGTGTCCTTATCATATACCGCCTAGTGGATTCTGAAAGTATGGAGAGAAACAGAGGTATAGCGTTTCTCTCTTCTTGACAGCGATATGATTTATTCAGAACTTATCATTCGATGTAAACTCTCATGCGAACGCGATATTTGAATAGACGTGACCAAATAGAATCGAGCGTAGAGTGTTAGTCAGTTCTTGTATTTGAAAATCTATTTTTATCTCTGTTTAAAAGAATTGAAAAAAGATTGCGATATTTTAAAAAAAAAAAAAAAATATATATCTTTTAGGAAATATCGTACGATATATTTTTGAAATAAATAAATTTCGTTGCGGTCTTTTTTTCTTTCCTTTTTTCCCCTGCAAAAAGAGCTTATTTATTTATTTCGTTTTAATATCTCGAACATTATAATGAATCCATCAATGAATCGGTAATAAGAATTTTTCATCTCTGTTATTGTAATACACAGAATTATCTGTGATTTATGGTACAAATGAGGTGATGGAAATTCTATATTTTCGGAATGAAACGATAATAATAAAATTTTATGTATAAAAATTTTTCTAATTTTCAAGTTTGGGAAAATTTTTTAAATACAAATTTAATACAAAATTAATTAATTTTTGATTGGATATAAATAAATTATCAATAGGTGATTAGTCCATATAAGAAAAAAAATAATAAATGTAAAAATTAACAAAATTTTCATTTAAAATTTTTGAAAAAATCAAGATTGAACATAGATTGAACATAGTCAAGAAGCTATATAAATTTTCAAATTCGATTTTCTTTTAAATTAATTTTTAAATAAAACAAAAATGTATTCATTTGTATTATTTATTTATTTTCAGATTCTATTAACAATTTATTGATTAGGAAATTAACTAATTTTGTATTTAAAAAAACTATTCATTTTTTATTTTTCTCTTTATTTCAAGAATCTCTTTGATTTCATTTGTATCATGAATTACAGATCTTTATAATTATTATGTTCTTATATTATTATAATAATTTTTCACTTTCATTATATTATTACATCACCTGTATTACAATGGAATTTTCTCCCATTATTTCCAATTACTTCATTTATCAAATTCACCAAACAAAGATTCTATGATAATATTATTCTATAGATAATTGCTTTTGAGGAAATGATACTTGAATTTGTATATAAATTAAGATATCCCCGTCTAGCAGGAATGCAATATGTTTCCAAGTTGACATATTCTAGACACTGTTATCTCAAGAGGCATCTAGCATCATCCTAAAGATCCAAAGGATTTACGACAAACATACTATTAATTCTTAATTATCATCATTGTTCTTTGTTTCGCGATATTGGGATTAATTCGAGGAATTTGGGAGTATCGCAAGGGAGATCTTATTAGCTATTCTCGTACTCCATTGGGAACCCGCGATCCTCCCCATTAAATCGAGGAAGGGATTTTCTGATGGCACGAACCTCACCTTGGGGAGAGTCTAATTAGTATTCGTTGTGAACACGTCGAATTCTGATACGACAAATAGATAGTTTCTCTGTAATTATGCATCGTGCTTTGACTATTACTTCGACATATCTCGCATATTATGAGAGACCTAGCTTTTCCATAGACACTTATAATACAATCTATTATTTAACGATTACAAATACTTTTACACGAATATACATCTCAATCTAAAAAGCACTCGACACGTGTATACATGCACCTAATGAGCTTCCATCCACCATTACAATGCGAATGAGAACATTTATTTACATATTTAGAATGTTAATATTTTGATAGATAAAATAAATACAAAATTGATACAAAAATGTTGATTAAAGCACATTTATTATATTATTAATTGTAATTAGACGAAGAGAGATGAAAAAAAAGTGAAATCATTTTGTTGAATTATTGTATTATAATTTAACTCTTAGTTAACTTTTATATTTTAATATTTTATGTATCTTTACACGTAAAGAAAGAAAATTTGTCGAATATTAAAGTCTATATTTTGTGTGATATTTTAATAATAATATAATTATCAAGCATCCTCGGTTTGTCAGTATCAAATATCACGATAAAATGTCGTTTGATGTCTTTCATCTTTTTTATTTTATTGAGGGCAAACCATCCCAATAATAACGCTCTTACATTCATCGTCTATTATTCTTATTTTTCATTCATTCTTCTTATATTACATCTTTATTCCCATCATTATTTTCCTTCTCTCTATCAATTTCTTAATGAATAGAAATAATTTTGTTATTTGATAACGAAAAACTCATCTTAAACTAATATCTTAATAACATGTTCTTATATTTAATATCTATTATATTATCTCTCTATCATTAATTTCTTAATGAATAGAACTAATTTTATTACCGTATTACATGCAAACTCAAAAATTTTTAAAATAATATTTCTATTTCTATGATTGTCTATTCCTAGTTGTCTCCAAACTAACTCGAACTAATGTCGAAAATGTAGTTCGATCTGCGATCACGGTCTAATTTGAGATAAGAAAATCTAATCATTCGATAGTATATTATTCTACACTTTATAAGATTATGGGTAAAGAGTAAAATTTAAAAATCTATTCGTGAAGCGATATTTTAAAGGGTTAATACAAAAAAAAAAACCCCAATCGAAATTAATTTTTATGTTTGTTTAACTTTATGTTTTAAACTTTAAACAATTTTTCGAAATAACAAAAATAATAAAAATCGAATTTAGAATATATGATTAATTGTTATAAAAGAATGGGATGAAAATGACTCGTATTACACGTATTTTTCTTCAGAAATAGAAAAAAGTTGGTTGTCGAGATTCTCCTTGACGAGGAAAAATCGTGTTTGGGGTTGAAAAGATTTCTACGAATTCTTACTCGTCGATTTTTCGTTTCGAAACGATTTATTGCGTTACTAGCATCAAACGAAAGGAAACTTTTACACCGGGAATAGAATATATGGGAATTTTCGAAAGCGTATTCCACTTCCGAAAACATCGCACAATTCTTTCACCCTCAAAAAAAGCACCCTTCAAAGCAAATATTGCTATTCTATACTGCCAATAATTCACGATTTTATCGTTATCGAAAAAACCAACTTTGGCGAATGTTCGTTTTCTCTTCCTTGCGTTAAAGAGAGCAAAAATATCTCTCTTTCGACAATTTCACGAAGAGAGAAAGAGAGAGAAAAAATTTGGAACACGAGTCGACAACGTTCCAACAGCGTTATTTTTTGCGTGTGAACACGGATGGAAGGAAAATACGGATGTAGTCGAGCGACGACTTCCTATCTATCCTCGGATAATTACACGTGGTAAACGCGCCGGTGAATGGTCAGGGTTGAAACCACCCTCTCCTTGTTCCGGAATGTGATCGTACCAAGACCTTATTATCCCGTTCATACCCCCGCTGGCTCGTTCGAGCCTGTGAAGAGGGCTGATTTTCGAGGGTGCGCCATGGGGATTGAATACGTTCCAGTCTGAATGAAAGGGGAGAATCGAAGGGTTTCGGAGGAATTCCCGAAGGGTAAGGATTTCAAAGAAGAATCCAGGTGTTTCCGTTTCCTTCTCCGGGTTTAATGGTGGCCTTTCTTCAGCTCCGCGACCGAGAAAAATTCGGACATTGAGATCTCTTTTGTCAATCGAATGCCACGAGATCGAATTCTTTTTTATTCTACTTCGAATTGACATTTTATCACGATAATTATATTTTTTCCTAGCCGATATATTAAAAATTTTTCTTCCTTCTAAAGCATTCTGCTATCGATTGAAAACACATTAAACGAAAAGTTAGCTTAAAACAATATTATTTTCGTGTCAAAATGATATCAGAAAATATTTCTATCTCTTTCAACTTTTTCTAATAGAAACTTCAAACTATCTCAAGAAAAATTCAAATATCAAAAATCTCTAAATCACTTTTTTTTTTTTTTTTTTATTCAAAGTCTTAAATAATCGAAAACATGCCTCTTTTCTTCACAGAAGAAACAATAAATCAAACGTATCGATTGTTCCACACCGTAAACCCGGCAAACTTTCTAGCAACAAAATCGAGTTAAGAAAGAATAAGGGGACGAGCGAACGGGAATCGTCGGGCAAAAGTTATGCAAGAAATTCGCTCGCGTGTCAGCTTTAAATCCAAACACTTTTCGAGCGAAGTATGGGGGCAAGATACTTTCCTTTCTTTCTTTCTTTTTTTTTTTTTTGGACAAAAAAGAATTCCAGAGATAGCGACGTTCGCTCTGTGTATCGGATTAATATTTCAGTTTCCATCTTTATCTTCTTGCTGCGAAATCGTCCGCAAAAGCGTTGGAAAGAAAGCTGCGATAACGTTGATTTTTGCGAATGCTGTCGGTGAGATCGTTTCTTCGCAATGGGACTGCTCGTAATAAAGCTGGAAGCAAGATCGTGAAATAAGAAGAGGAAGAAGAAGAAGAGGAGAAGGAGGAGGAGGAGGAGGAGGAGGAGGAAGAAGGAAAAGGAGAGAGAAACTGGAGAGAAGGAAATTCGTTCGCATTTACGAGGCCGCTATGTTCTATTTGCGTGGAACTTAATTTCCATCTAACCAGGACTTCTACGAGGAAGTAATTTCTCCGTGTCACCTTAGAATTGAAATATCGCTCTTAAATTAGCGTTAGCTCGAATTATGGCGGTTGTTGTCTCGCCCTAGGAGCAAATTCGCGTCCATGCATTCCGACTGCCGGAACTTGACTTTCTAATTAAGACGTTTACCGGCTCACGGTGTTTAGATTGTATTATAATTTGTGTAAAAGAGATCGTACCATGTCCCTGTTCGACAAGTATTAAGTAATTATAACAATTGTAATAAAAAAATTGATACAAACTGATAATTAGCTAGTTAGAAATATAGATATATATATAAGAAGTTTCGCAAGAAACGTGTCGAAATATATTATTAATATATTATTAATATTTCATTAATATTGTTGTCAAATGAGTGAGGATTTCTTTGTGAAAAAGAAAAAATTAAATATTGACTGTTATACAGGACGTTATTTTTGTTTAATGTTTTTTTTTTTTGAAACAATTAACATTGATGACAAAAAGAAGAAAATGTATTATGATCAAACAACATAATGTATTCATATAATTTTTTTTTTAAATTTCAAAGTGATCTTCAATTTTTCAAATGAAATATTATAAATTCTTTTATATAATGAAAAATTATATTTTAAAATAGATTCAATCTGTTTCATACAATGATTTTCAAATCACGAGTGAAACAAATAATTCAATCATTTCATAATAGTATTAATTTGTCATTAAAAAATTCATCAATTTGTCTTATTGATAAGAATGAAATTACATATAAAATAATAATTTTTGTTCCAACTATAGATAATGTATGCATATATTTATAGAAAGCCAAACAATGTAAACAAATATTATTACAAGTAAAATTTTTGAAACTAATACTTGAAAGGTAATATTTAAAATTATGAATCTTTGTTAATAAAATAAATTAATGGATAAAATATTATGAAATTATTCGTTTCATTTCTGATCTTGCATAATCTTTCATTGTATTTGAATTTGTTTTGAACCATGATTCTACATGATATAAAACAATTTATACTATTTCATTTAAAAATTTTGAAAGTTAGCTTGAAATCTCTAAAAAGAATTTTTAAAAATATAAGAATTATTACAAAAGACAATACAATTTTTTTTATATGTTAATCATTTTTGAGAAAAATAATTTGTTACGATAATAATGTGAATCTCGTATACTTTTCCAAGATAATCTTTGTTTTCATAATTTTCATCTATCGATGAATGTTTCAAAAATTTTCGAAAATTCTCTTTTTCCCTCCATATTTATTTGTTTAGGAAAGATCACTATCACCATTCCTATTTCGAGCCACTTTTGTCCTAGATTCTCATTCGGGAGCAATGAGTGCATGTTTCTATTGTTCGATGGAGCAGCATCGTTTTTCAATATATTTTATTACTTCTATTTATCAATTATATCTGAAACAAAGGAGACACAGAGGATTCGGCCGAAAATTTAGTTTTACGATAGACGAAATGAAATCGGTGGTCGGATGAAAAAGCTTTTCGGCCTGAATTTCCTACGCTTTTGTGCGCAAAGAACGGCCAAAATTCTAAAGGGGAGGTGGGGAAAGATATATAAAAAAAAAAAAAAAAAAAAAAAAAAAAAAAAATCCTGCAACGTTTGAGCTTTAACACTCTTGGTCGGTTTCAGTTTTTCATCGCTTTTTAAGTTCATCGTGGAAAAAATTTTTTCACTCACCAGATAATTCGGGTTCAATTTAATCCTCGTGCCATTTAATATTCGCGGGTCGTGCGAACGATAATTGTCTTTGATTAAAATCCGTTCAACTATTCTTGATATGTGAGAACTTGATACGTTCGTTCATTTTTTTTTTCTTTTTTTTTAGCTCGAAAAAAGTATTCCACGATATTTAATTAGAAATGAATTTATTGTTTTAAATGTTTTTTATTTTCTTTACATTCGTTATGCTTGTTTTCATTAAATAATTTATAGAATTTGATAGAACGATATTTATACATATATATGTTTACATTCTAAATAGACATTCCAATTCAATTATCTTTGTACAAAACAATGCATAATTGATACATCAATGAATGTATTAACGAAGTATTAAATAAATATAACTTTATTATTGTTTAATTGATTAGATAATTGCTTTTAGATAAATATCGTTTTATTTTAGATATTTTGAAATAATACACATTGAGCATATATAAATAATGTGCAATCATTTTTCAAGAAATTTTTTATATGAAATTTATTAAGCTTCAAAATATAATTTTTATTTTAATAATATCCAATTTGTTGTAGAAATGGAATCATGAATTCAACATCAACAATTATTGATATTTTCAATGATTATTATTTGCTACCTTATACGAATAATAATTTAACCTGAGGATTAAATTTTGATAACGATCTAAAATACTTTCCAGGTCAATCACTGGATTTGATTCTATAGAAATATTGAATCAATGTGAAAATAAAAAAAAATCCATCGAATTTAAATAAAAGAAAGACGGAAAAGTCGATAATAAGAGGAGTACAAGATTAATAGATTCTATACAGAAGAGCTTTTATTAAAAAAAAAGCAAGATCAATGATAATAAAATAAAGCATTATATAATATTTATTAATTGTAAATATTCTTTTATTGATAAAATACACATTAAAAAAATATTCATTATTATTTCTTTAATAAATATAGTTTCTCATAATACCTTTGAGAAATGAATTTAGATTATAATTTGCATTGAAGTAAAAATCGACAATTTCACATTCATTATTTATACACAAAAAAAAAATTAATAAATATTTCACATATACTAACAATTTTCGCTCAATTATAACGCAAGAACTATCCAATATACCTGAACACTTGCCTCTTCCCTAAATCACCCCCACAAAACCTCTTGGAGGCAGTACACCAGTCCAAAAAAAAAAAAAAAAAGAAATATCACCAGCCAAAAAATGAAATGGAGGCTTCAACTTCAAGCGCACAGGTGTTCCCGGTAAACTGGGGCATAAAGTACCTAAATCGTTTCATATTTTCCACGACACGGTACACAGTATCAGACGAGGGAAAGGCTGCAAAAGCGGAGGCGCAACGTGTTCCTGGTATTTCGAAGAAAGGATCGCGTTGGAACTCCAACTCTTCCCCCGAAATCTCGCGAAAAAAAAAATGGAGATTCAAAAACACCGATTCGAGGACGCCACTTGAAAATTATTAAATTAAATTCTCTCAAAATTCTGAAAACGGTGAGAGGAACGAGGAGAGAAAAGTTCAGGGCCGGCCCCTGAAATTTCTGAATTCCAGACAAGAATTTCGTTTAATCGCGACTTCTTGGAAAGTTGCGCGGTTTTAATTAGAGAGAGTCAAACAATAACGCCGGCCTTGATGAGAGAAAGACGCCAGCTGGTCAAAATAATTAGGGAATAATTAGGGAATTTAAGTATGATTTCACAACTACGAGTAAGGTATCCTTGCTTAAGAAGGGGATGGTGAATTTGTGCTTTGAGCAAAAGATGATTTGATGGTTTGGAGAGAAGGCAGGTGAATTTTAAATTTTTGGCAAAATGAGGTAACTTGCATTTTTTAGAATACTCCAGCTGTGGTAAATATATGTGTGTGTGTGTGTGTGGAGTGATTAAGATTAGACTCGTGTCATCTTTGGAATGGAAATTGAGAAGTCATTTGCGTTTTTGAAAGTTGAATATTACAATCTGTTTGACTGTTTGAAATATGCTGCGTCGCAAGTGCTATATTACCTTATTCCGGCATAAACGAGCATGTCTAGAATCTTCTAGCAAAGCTTAGAGAAAAAAGCATGAATATGAGATAGGATAGAAACATGAGATAATAACGTTTTGATGTGTACGCAGTTTTGACAATGATTATACTTCGGATATTATAACGACTAAAATATTCTTCCACAATAATAGTTGTTAATAGTTATTTTTTGTTTTGTTTAATAGACATTTTCTGTTTTGGCTGTAACACAAAAAAATTTCAATGAGTGCTTATTAAAGTAAACTTTAATTACATTATCAGTAATCATTAGTTTTAGCATATTTGAAATGAAGATTTGAAATATTCACGTTTTGAATTATAAAAGAAAGTAAAATGGCTAATCGATAAAAATATAAGATATTTGATCGATGGTTGTATAATTAAAATTTTTTGGAGATTTTAAAGTCGAATTATAGACACAATATTTATAGATCCATCATGATCTATAAATATTCAAAAAATCACAATTTACACAATTGTTACAAAACAAAATCTATTATGCTTGTACATCAATTGTACATTTTCTATTAATGATTTAATTATATTTATTATTTTCTTTTAAAAATAATATTCAGTTATCTCGTATTAGCCGATTTTGATTTAAAAAAAATAATAAAATCAAAAGTTCTGTAAAGTCTATAATACGTATTTATGTAGCATATTTTACGTGTTATTCTTCAAATTTTTTGATTTTCCTATTTATTTTTATTGTGACGTTTTCTACTAAAAAATAAAATGCGTATTTTATTATTCATAACCTCTATAACACGATCGTGAAGGACGATTATTTTTGAATGGAAACATTAATTTTTAACTTTATCTGCAACAACTTCCAGATGTAATTTCAAATTTTTAATTTTCTTAATGCTCAGTAGTAAAGACGTGCTATAAACTCGGTATATTTCCGAAAGGATATTTAGCAATAACTTGTAATGATATCATACTAAATTTTGAATTTGGAAGAGATCTTTCTGTAATCTTTTCTGAAAATTTCAAATATCTCACGTCAGTCCATATATCGTTTCTCGTACAAGAAAGTGTACAAATGAAAGTCAACATTTGAAATGTCGTTAATTAGAAAATTATCATTTATTTTTAGCCAATCATCGTATATATTTTAAGTAAGACGAGACAAGCTCTGAATCTCATGAATATTAACCAAGCAATTTCGATTCCACATCATGCAGGAAAACAAGTTTTAATTTTTATTTTAATTTTACTTTTTTAATTCTTTGATTCTTTAATTTCAAGATGCTATTTGACTACTTAATCACAATGCAAGGAAAAAATGAATTGATTTTGAAACTCAAAACCGATAAAAATTAATTATTCCTTTATTAAGATTTTTCAAAATAACTGAAATTTTAACGGATAAATTTAGAAAATGTAGAAGATTGATCGATTTGATTTCTGATATGAAAACTCATGTTTATATACAATAATAAAAAAATATAATCAGATAAAAAGTAATATATATTTGCTTTAAAAAAGATATAATTGAAAAAAGTAAAAATCGATAGAATCTAAATTATTAAAAAAAATTTATTTCAAGATTTTTTTTATTTTCAAGATATATATCGAGTCAATCTTAATCAACATTTTCATCTCGAGAATCTTTAGAAGAGCCCGGTAAAATCAGAAAATTTTTTTCTTTTTCTTCAGTCAATTTTACGAGTATTTTTAGCAAAAAATAAAGTGTAATAAGAAGAAAACAAAGAAGACGAAGAGACAAAGAAAAAAGAAAGAAAAATGCAGTGACGAGGCTCGAGGTGCTTACGGCTTGCTGTTTCACAGAGCGAAATTACGTATTCCTGCGAAACTTGCTTTTCCACGAAAACTTCAGTCCGGAGCAATTCGAGATCTTGATGGACAGTCGTAAACCTTTCCACTTCGTGGAAATAATGACGGTTCCCTTCGTTTTCTTGGCACGCGTCTCTGCACGACATTTTGCCGTGTTGCAAAAAGCAACACTTTTCTCGTCTTGGAGAAAAACGATTTTGAAAAAAATTTAAACCGAACTTATTTTCTTTTTTCAAAGAGAATAGAAATTGGTATACATGACGAGCAACGAATACAATCGTAATAAACATCGACAATCGTCAAAGTTAGATCGTTGAATTTCAACTTTGATCGTAAACGTTCGAAATTAGGAGAATTAAGGAAGAATGCCTTGATAACATCGATTGATCTTACAGCTTAAGATTGATAAAATTCGAGTAAATTTAAAAGATAAAAGAGAATGAAAATTCGTTTAGAATGATGAATTTTTACGATAAATTATTGTAAAGCAATTGTTTCCTTGATCTCGATTTATTACAGAATTACAAGAAACAATTTCTTGACTAACTCGAACTGTATTGTAATGCATTCGAGCATTATTTTAAAATTATAATTCGGAAAGAATAAAGAGAAGATGAATAAACATATATTATTAATATGTATTTCAAATTAATATTTGTTTAATAAAATTCTATTATAATATGAAATCAGTATTCGTACATAATACGTGTAAATTAATTCGACAGGGGAGAATTGGGAAGATTAAAAAAAAAAAAAAATAAATAAATAAATTTAATTACGCCTTGTTATTAATATTAAATAATAAGTAATTCTGAAATGAACTGTGCGAAAATCGAGTATATCCGATTACGAGCAATAAAATAAAATAACAATAATCATGCTGTGTTTTGTAAACAAAAAATTATTTAAATTAAAATATCCCTATTCGATGATAATAATATTCGATAAAATTAATAATTTAACTGTTGAATGGACTCCAATATTACAGTATATTATTATTAGAATTTATAATCTCACGAGAAGTCAAGAGAATTGAATTTTTGAAATTGTATTATTTACAACCACGAGATATACAGAGAAGCACAATACTTTATCATTTTAATTAATTCGTTAAAATGAAATTCAATTAAATTGAATGCCTTAAAAAAGAACGACTCTCCATTAACCTCAATCGACTGATGCTAATATTCTTTCTCACCTCAATCTGTCAGAATTTCTTTACCCAAAACGTTTCACGATTCCAACGATTCCAAAGCGAAATATTGGGCAACTAAGTAATTGCGGATTTCAGTTTAAGTTGATGACGACCTAATCAAAGCAATAATCGATTCGGATCGTCACAGTACAACTCGTGAGATTGTAGAGAAGCTTCATGTATCACATACATGCATTGAAAACCACTTAAAACAACTTGGCTATGTTCAAAAACTCGATACATGGGTTCCTCACGAACTGAAAGAAAAGCATTTAACGCAACGCATTAACAGCTGCGATTTGCTAAAGAAATGTAATGAAAATGATCCATTTTTAAAACGACTGATAACTGGCGATGAAAAATGGGTTGTTTACAACAATATCAAGCGGAAAAGATCGTGGAGTAGGCCACGTGAACCAACTCAAACAATATCAAAAGCTGGTATTCATCAAAAGAAGGTTTTGTTATCAGTTTGGTGGGATTACAAAGGAATTGTCTATTTTGAACTCTTACCACCCAACCGAACGATCAATTCTGTTGTCTACATTGAACAACTAACCAAATTAAACAATGGAGTTGAAAAAAAGCGGCCCGAATTGACAAATCGAAAAGGTGTTGTATTCCATCATAACAATGCAAGGCTACACATCTTTGGTCATTCGGCAAAAATTATTGGAGCTTGGTTGGGATGTTTTGCCACATTCACCATATAGTCCTGACCTTGCACTATCTGATTACTTTTTGTTTCGATTTTTACAAAACTCCTTGAATGGTAAAAATTTCAATAATGATGATGATATCAAATCGTACCTGATTCAGTTTTTTGCTAATAAAAACCAGAAGTTTTATGAACGTGGGATTACGATGCTGCCTGAAAGATGGCAAAAGGTCATTGATCAAAATAGGCAACACATTACAGAATAAAGTTATTTAGTTCCATGAAAAAATTGTCTTTGATTTTCTAAAAAAAATCCGCAATTACTTAGTTGCCAACCCAATACATACGTTCGATTCATATTCCATAGTCGATTGTTGCCGCGCATAATTCTCCATTTCTCCATTTATATCGACCAGCGACGAGAGAGTATACAGCTAGTCTTTAGTCAAAGAGCTGGCGGATTCTCGTAGGTAGAAGCGTAGGGGGTGAGAAAGAAAGGCAGAGACTACGTGTAACTATTGAATAGGAGAGGGTCGATAAGAGGGCTACTCGGAAGTGGCATTGGACCGTGGAAAATTGTTCAACAGAAGCGATGACAGGACATGGACGATGTAGAACTGGTAAATTCAGGCGGTTACAGGCAAAAAGGGGTTAATATTAGAGATGTTCGAGAACAGAGAGAGAGAGAGAGAGAACTTTGAACTCTCCGGGCTATGGCATCGTTCGCTATCAAACGAACTTCACCTGGAATCCTCTCGAGGCCAAGGAGAATCGCTTCTACGCGAAAAGGTTACTAGACTGACGTTCCAGGTCTATGCCGGCTTAAGAACAGCTTTATGAATTTCTCGTGCTTCTATCTCGCCTTGATCCCCTTTACACGCTTGCCTTTCGATTCTACCGCGGGAGTCCTTTCCCCTTCCTTCGATTCCTCTTCGTTGCAAATGGGCTTTGAAGTCGTTCGACGAGAACCTTGCAAGTGGAGAGGAACGTTTTCCGCCTGGAGGAAAGCGGACGGGCAGAAGAATGGTTATACGGAGGATGGAACGATGACGAAGGACGACTTGGTGATCCGCGAATGCCCGCGGTGAAGATTATACGACGAGGAGCGTAGGATAATAGTTTCTAATCTTGTTGCTTCTTTGAACTGTTTCGAGCAATTTCTTCGTGAAATCAAGCATCGTCCTTCGTCCTTTCGAGGAAACGAGAAATTCGAGCTTCCAATTCGAGTTTCCAACTCGTTGTTCCATCCCTGCTCGGAAACACATGGAATTTATCGATCGAATCAAATATCGTGTCCCGATATTTTCTTACCCTCCATTCACCTAAGGATACTTTGCGCTAATACGACAGGGTGATAATACATAGCGTATATATTTTGAGATTCGAGAGTTTAATCCAAGATGGCGTTGCTCTATAGAATTAACTATGGAGAACTTTGATGAAAACTTTGAAACTTGGTACGAGGGTTTATGGCGTACAGTTATCAATTAAGATTCATTTTTTTAATAGTAATATATATTATTAATTATTTATATAATAGGATATGTTTATTATTATTCAATGTTTTTTTCGAAAATAGTTATAGAAAAAAATGAAATTATTCTTTCAAATCAACATAATATAATTTTTTTTGCAGTTGCATTTTTTTCATTGACTTATTTATCTAATCTCGAAGATCATTGTATATCATTCTAAAAAATTGAAAATTATTTTGAAATCTTCTGAGTAAAAATATAATTGAAAAGAAAAATCATTGTATTATTTAAATGCAATAATGCAATATATTTTAATTTATTTTTCGTATATTAATTATTTTTAAGAAAAATATTGGACAATAAATAATACATTATAAAACATAGCATTTCTTTCATGTAACTCAATAAACAGACAATGCTTATATAATATAAATGTTTTCATCATTGTTTTGACATTCTTTTGATTTGTAATTCTAAATTTTATTTAACGAGTTTTCATTCAATAACAAATAAATTAATCGTGTATGGAGAGATTAAGTATATTTTCAATTTATAATTAAACATACAATAGGTAAGTACATTTGAAGTACATGTTATAGATTAATTGTTTTAATGTTAATTATTAGTGTTTATTTTCATGAATAATGAAAATTTTAATACTTTCCATGATGAAATATTAAAACATCAATGGAGAGGAAAAGCTTACTATTTTAATTACATTTTATATATATATTCCTATACATTATATATCTTTATTCATTTTCACTTAGATATATTCGTAAATTTTTTCAATAATAAAAAAATGCTTTCTCGATAAATTATTATAGAATAATAAATCATCAAAAAAAGTCTCCTTCTTTATTATAAAGACTAAACATTTCAAGGGCAAATAGTCATCAATATATATAATCAAATAAATTAATACATTATCAATTATTCAATAATAATAATAACAATAATTTGAGCAATCACATAATGCAGAGAGATATAAGACAAAAATTTTGTGCACTTGTGTCTTTAATTTGGCAGCAAACAGGGTGTACAACAACGTAAGTGAAGTGCGCCTTTAGAAAATTTTTAACTCGGTATTCCTCGTTCATGACAACACAAGGATGAGATAGTTACCCACTCTTCACAATGCTTTATATCCCGTGTAGACGAGCTCACGAGGGAAACAAGCTCCTAATCTAGCGGCTAAGACGAGCAACGAACAACGAGAAAAGCGGAATTTCACCGAGTGCCTTGCGCTTCGCGTTGTCCTTTGTTCCGCGATACCGTCAGCTATTCGAGCCTCCTTCTCACCGGCATTTTACAAGCGAAAAAAAGATCCTTTAAAATGGTTCCGCCCACCGATGGAACAATTATTTTCGAGCACACCGCTGCCGCCTCTCTTCGAAATTCCGCTCTACTTGTTCCTCTTTTATTACCTTCCACATCTGCATCTTCGTTTGTTATTCGGCCCTCGTGATTTATGAAACAAATTGTTTCAACCTATATTTTCATCCTTTTTTTTTCTCTCTTTTAAAATGGCAAAAGAAATTTGTTAATATATAGTGTTCATAAAATTTATGCTAACCATTGTTTAATCATTAAAATAGTAATGATAAATGATCATTTTAGAATTGCATTTTATTAAGCAATATATTTTTACATTATATTGTATAATTATATATTTATTATTACAAAATTTCACTCAATTATTCAAGATTAAGAAGATTTTTGAAAAGATTTTTCTAAGATATTTTGAAGAATTTTTAAATTTCATAATAATTGACAGATGATCTAATAATGGAACTTTTTTGTTGCAAATTGTTGTGACGAAAGCAACATTGCCTAGTTGTCAGATAGCTATTTATTATTTATAAAAAATATTCTTTAATATTTAAAAGCAATTTTGGTCTTAACGAATCTTTTACATTGCGCTCTATTTTTATAATTCTTTAAAATTTTTTTTAACTATAATATAATGTACATATTAGTGAACAGAAGAAGAATTTCACAGTATTACAGTTTAGTTATATGAGATAAAACAATAAAAAGTTTTGGACAAAAGAAACAAGTTGGAGGGAAGATGAATACAAGGAAAAGAGAATCTGATAAAAAGTTCTACAATTATCGAGTATCTACGAATATAAGAATCAATATTTTCCAATCCTATTAGAATTCGTTCCTAGACTTTATTTGTCCATTTATTCTAGGATTTTTTCAAAGTGATAATTGATACACACACACACACACATACACACACACACACACACATGCATTTTAATTATCTATATAATTGTAAATCATAAAAATCATAGAAAATATTAGAAAAATTAATTATCATTGAAAATTAACCGCGCTCCTCTTTTAGTTTTTGATTTTTCCTTTCGGTGAGAGATGAGAGAGATGATTCGTTTGAACAAATTGAGAATATTATTTCATTTATGTATTTTAATAAATTTTTTTATATAGAATTTTGATCAAAAAATAGTAGAAGTTTATTTATACAGTCTAACTATTATATACTATATAAAATATTATATTCGTGAAACATGTTTAGGAGTTCAATAGATAAGAATCAATAATTTATATACAAAATGTCGAATGAAAGTTACTTATTAAGTTTATAAGTTAATAAATATCGAATTTAATAATCGAAATTAACCAAGATGAAGACAGCTCTATCTCTATTTTACTTTATTTAATGCAAACTTGAGAAATAAATCTCAATTGATATTTTTATATATCAATTTATGTTATATTTATTTTATCCTCTTAAAATAGATCCTTCAAAGTATTTAGAATATATTAACATGTTACATCGTTTTTGAAAGTTATGGAATAATTAACCAGAGCTTGACACAAAAGGGGCAAAATTTCATTAGCCAAAATCAGAATCAAAATAACCAAATTCATATAACCAAAATTCATTAGACGATATAATAAATTTCATTAAACGATACTCAAAATGATTGTTCAACGTAATAATATTATAATTACCGTATAAACTTGATGTAATAAAATAATAATTATTTGATATTATATGACAAATACGTTGTAAAACAATTCACTTCAATATCTTCGGATATCGATTTAAAAAAAAAAAAAACTATTCGAATATTATTCAAAAAACTTTTTGTATTCCTCTCAAAAGCATTTCTTTATGAATAAACAAACAAACAAAATAATCTAAAAAAGCAGAAAGAAATTCATTGGAGATAAATTTCTTTCAAAAATATAAAAGACATATTATCATCTTAATAGACTCACTCACAGACTAAATGAACGCTCGTTTCATCCAATCAACAATATCGTTTCCCTTCCCTTTGACGAGGGATACTATTAACGCTTTTCGACTAGAGTACCTACGCACAATGGGCACTGAAATTATCCGTCTTCCGCATTCCTGAAGAACGTTTGCCGCTTCTAAACGCGTAACTCCAAGTTGGATCCGTGACGTTTTGAAGGCGTATTAATTACGCGATTTCCTTGCCGGGGATCGTCGACGAGACAGGGTGCGCGTAACCGCGAGTAAATTTCGCGAGACGCCCAGACAATTAAGCCGTCTTGCCTCGTGAGATAGTTCAGGCACCCTTCTGTCGTGAAATTCACTCGAGGATGAAGTTCGCGCGAAGACGTTTCGCGAGGAATACCTCTCGGATGATGAAAAGAGTTAGCGTGACATATTTGACGATGGAGATGATGTATCTTGGAATACGATTATTCGAGATATTTTTATACGTGCATCGTGTAGAAATAATTTTTTGATGAAATTATTCGATTATGTAATAGATTGAGAATTTGATAATAAATTTATCAAATTCTCATGAAATTAGGGAATTTTTAGATAGGTTCTTTCTTTAAGAGAGAATGTTTGATGTATTTTTTAATTCAAATTTATGCAAAGAAACATTTGTTTTCTAAAAAATGTGGAATATTATTGTGTCTTTTATTTTAAACTATTTCATAAAAATATTAAATAAATAATTCTCTAATTTATGCAAAGAAACATTTGTTTTCTAAAAAGTATGGAATATTATTGTATCTTCTATTTTAAACTATTTCATAAAACATATTAAATAAATAATTCTTTCTCTTTTAAATTTGATTTAAATTACAAAACATTTATCATCTCATATTTTATATCGAAAAAAATCCGATGTACAATTAAATTTCTATAAAAAAATGAAAATTTGTATCTCGACTAAAATTATTAATTGACAAGTCTCAAAAAAAAAAAAAAAAAAAAAGAAAAAAAGAAAGAAAGAAATCCGATGTAACTTTCAATCTCCAATAATTAAAAGTTGAACAAAGTTTTTTTTCAATGATAAATTTTCTTTTCCCTTTACTTTATACTAATCGCATTACTGCTTTAAAAAGCAAACGATATTAGGCGATACAAGAGATGACGTTCACTCTAAAATTGTAGGACAGGGCTACATCAGGGGTGAAGCCTCTGATTGAGAGGACGAGTAAATGAAGGATTTCACGAACGAATGGCGCGGCATCGGACGTAATTGAGCATGGCGATAATTATTACGGTGCACAGGATCGCGTCGTTGAGTGGATTCGATCAATTTCGCCCATCATCTGACAAGAACAGACGGATTTTCCTTCGATTCTTCCTTCCTTCCATCTTTCACCGATATATAGGATACTTGGATATATATAGATTATATAAGATACTGGTAACTGATAATACAACAAAGCAGCAATATTCTTATTTCTTAAAATTAAGTTTATAAAATAAGAATAAAAAATTCTATTGATCTTGGAATGCGAGTGGATTATTGGTAAAAGTTCATTTTATTTTATAAGATATACATACGTGAGAGAATAAGTAAAAAGTATCAAATAAAATTTCTTCGTTGAATTTCTTATTTTCAAGAGAATTGAAATGGAAGAAAAGTAATCAGATATTCGTGCATTTGGTAAATTTTCAAATCATTCAATTTCCTTGAAGAAACTAATTTGTGAAATAGAGAAAAATTTAGAAAAAGCTAATATTTTTGTTTATAGAAAAGAATCGGAGAATAAAGAAGATTTGAACAAGATTATCTTAGATAAATTATATATAAAAAAAGAAAAAGAATATCCTTTTATAAAAAATTCGCAGAAAAATAATATTTCTCAAAAATATGCAAATACCAAAATTTGCTCTATTATAAAATGCAATATAATTATATATAAAATTTTTATTTTTGTTATCTTAAAAGTAGTAATAAAAATTATTTTTAATAATTTTAACTATTGTTAATATAGGTTAACAATCATTTAGGAATTAATTTTAGTTTGTACATAACTTTATTTTACTAAGTAAATAAAAATCGTAAATAAAATGCTCATCGCTCTCTTCAACATTGTGCTTGACACTATGCTAACTTTACTCTTCTTTGAGTTATTAGAACGAGTTATGGAAAGTTCAAAATATTTAAATTCACCCAAATGTTATAAACAATCGTTTCAATCACTCATTTCAGATCACTGAAATTTCTAAACTTAAAATTTAATCTTCTTTCCACGAAATACTATGACGTTTCTATTTTGGAATTGATCATGTAATATCGTAAAATCCACGCGAATATGACATCATGTTCTGCCCGCTTATCGCAGCTCTTATCTTAAAGAAACGATCTGATCCACTGTCTTTCCCTACAAAATAATCTTCTACGCTCTTTTCCTGCTTTATCTATCAATTATCAGATGGTTATTTTTCGAAATTCATTTTCGAATTGACCAGGAATCACACCGGGCGAAAAGATATACAACGCAGAGGGAGGGAAACGCGGATAACCAAAGAGCAACGAAAATTTTTCAACCGTTCGAGTTGATTGTTCGGCTCGTTCGGGATAATTAGGTGAAAACCGCGGAGGGCATTTAGCCAGCCCGTTAGCCACGGAAATTAGTTTAAAATACGGTCTCTAATTGGCAAGGGCGGGCCTTGATCTGCTCGACGTTTGCCCGTAATTTGTTTCGATCCTGATTTACCCTGCCCGCTAGATCCGTTTCTGGTTTCTGATTTAATCGACCGCGTGGCTTAAAATTCCAATACCCGGCTGGCTCGTCCCGTTTGTTGGAGGAATTGGAGAAGTGGGGGGGAGGTAAAAAACAGAAAAACGCAGACGTGGAGAGCATCGAATGCGAATTGAATATTTCGAATTTTTTATTTGCTCTATTCAATTCATATTTTTTACCGGTATTTCGAACAATCTTCATTCGTGATACTCGTGGATGTGTTTGAAGGTATTGATTTAATATTTCCTGATCGAGAAATTAAATTATACTTCTCTTTTTTTGTCTTAGTAACTTAGAATTCTGCTTAATCTTCATTTTTGTTTATTGAAAGCGATTTTAATACTAAGAAGAAATTTTTGACGTCGATCTATTTTCGATTTTACTCATTTTTTGATAATAGATCTTGTCGAATTATCCTATACATTAAAAAGCAAGTTTTTGTTTAATACCGTAATTCTATTATTTTGATACATAATTGATATAATTTCTCGATGTCAAATTTCATTCATTACTAATTCATGAAACATTATTTACTTTGTAACTTTTATGCATTAATTCTGTCAGATAATATTTAAACGATTCTATCTTGACTTTCAAAAATACATTATTGTTAAAAAGTTTGAAAATTATATTTAAATAAATAATTCAACTTCATTGCATTTAATTATAACATAAATATATCTTATTGATTCCATATAATGTTTATTTTTAATTCGAGTTGTTACCATTTTCTAGATTCCAGATTTATTTTCTATTAAGTATTTATGAGATTCCTTTTGATTAAAAACTTTCGATCCACAAGTATATAACAATTCTAAATTATCAAAGATCTCAAAATATTCAAAAGACAAACTTTTGAGTAAAAATTGTAATGATAATTCAAAACAAAACATTTTAAATTATTTTTTAAAAAAATTCAAATATTTCTTCCAATCTTTTTGGAATTATTGTGCACAAAAAGCTTTTACTTTTAGATGAAATACGAGTTGTTTTAAAACTAACAAGTGCCCTATGGGTAACTAATTTTGTGAATTTTTTATTTAGTGACTCGACAAAAGTGCATGAAAAAAAAAAAAAGAGAAGAAATAAAAATAAAAATAAAAAAAATAATTCACGTAATATTTCCACACGTAGTACCATTTATAATTTTTCTACGTCTGGACGTGATCAAGCAAAAAGAAATGAGGGGGAAAAAAAAAAAAAAAAAAAAATTCAAAATACATGCATATTCCCATAGACCTGGAAGAGCAGTCACGTCGGAAGCCATGCCCGGCAGATACATATTTATTTCGAACGGAAATCCGTGAAGTCCAGCCGCTGTCGCTCGTACGTCATGTCTCGGGATGCAGGAACAACCGTCACGACGAGCACACGTACGAAATGCCGTATATTTATGATGCCACGCTCTGCGTGCCGTGTGCAAAGGGTTGACACGGCTATTACTACGTTATCGTTAATTACTTCTGTTCCGATTCGAAATTCGTAGAATTGAAATTTATCGACGAAATTATTTAAGATATTGCAAATATCATCAGGAATTTTTGGAAAAATTATATACGAAATTATTCGGGATAATAGATACGTTATTAAAGATATTACGTATCGAGGAATAAAAGATTTATTTCAAATTTATCTGTTGCTCAAAAATATTTTATTTTCAATAAGATATGTAAATTCTCAAATTAATATAAATTGCTACATTTCTTACACTTTATGGTAAACTTAAAACGAAGGAAATATTTATAAAATTCTTAAACTCCTCTTTCGTCATTAATTGAGAAAAGAATCGCAAATAAAATTAAATTTCAATGAAAGATTAATCCACAATCAATCTGTGTTAAATAAAATTATTTCAAATAAGAAAAATCACAAGAAATTTCCAATTTAATGAATATTCCGAACAAATAACGCAACAAATTTCAAACAATTTCATCTCGTTAGACATTTTAAATCGCAAGCGTTATTTTTCATTCCTCTTTCCCTTTCGGCTTCGAATATACGAGAAACAGTAGGAAGAGAAAAGGAAAAAGGAAAAAAAAAAGAAACTGAAGCGCAGAGACCAAAGAGAGGAGACGAAGGACAAAAGGTAGGCGCGGATGAAGTAGCGGCGTGCGTATGGTAGGAAAAAAAGAGAGAGAAAATAAAAGAAAAAAGGAAAAGAAAAGGGGGAAAAAAAATATTCGCGCAAGAGAGGGTCGATCAGCGATTCCACCCCCCCTCCCCCCCCTGGCGACACAGCGTGGAACGTTTACCCTCCGCCCGGTCGTGCTACCACCACCCACCCTCGTGTCGATGTCACGAGTAACGAGTGTCGTGGTGCAGACTGCATTAGTACCGGGGGATGCTAAAAAATAACGACGGAAGAGGGAGAGGAGTGGGCGCATGGAGTGGTGGTGGATCTGATCGATATCACCTGATACATTGTTTTCGGATAAGAAACGAGTAGCTTCGCGCATATCGATGAAATAGTGCGTGTACCTCTGTCTATGACACGTTTGATATATATATATATATATATATGGGGAACATATGGTTGTTTAAACAAGAGGAATGCATAAATGATAAATTCTCCAGTTTTTGTCTTACGTAACATTTTATCGAGTGGGTTTATATATATATATATATAGAGTGGTTTTGAGTATATTCTATATTCTGTTGTGAAGTTTTTTTTTTCTATCAAGATTTTATAAAGATAGATTCTTGTAAGTGTTACGCGATTAATAAGAATCGGTTCGATGAAATTGATGTTTATAGAATAGTAGGAGTAATCGGTGTAATGGATGAATTGTTCTGTAACGTGACAGTGGTGGGTGAGTGTCGCGCGTGATGGATAGAGTTGTCCGGCTACCGATCGGAATTATTAGTATTTCCCATGTGTGACACGGCAGTGATCCATTTCTACTTTGTTTATTTTTTTGTTTGATATTTTTAAGATTCGTGCAAATATTTGTTTTTTTTTTTTTTTTGATCAATATCGAAGCTAAAATAAATTTTGTGTTTGTTATCTAATGTTTTAATAAATTTCTTTCATAATTTATACAAATAACGACGCGATGCAATCGAAAATATTATTTTTTTTTCACACATAAGATATTTTATATATCTTATTTTTGCATTTGAATAGAGAACATTCGTCGTAATATTATAAATTATGTTTGAATCAACTTATGTGTATATTATCAAATTATCTTGTTACAAATTACCAGCTATACATTCATTTCGCATTCATTGCTGTAATTCGGATGTGTATCGTTCATTATGGACGGGTAAATTAAGCACGATAGGTTTTCTACGATACACAAAATTTATTTTATACCAAAATTATTGATTTTGGAATCCGTATTAATTCAACAGTTTATTCTCCCTAATAGGTATTATTAGCATTATTACCCTTTAAAATCTTACAATTAAATTTTGCTTTTAACATCCTCTGAATAAGCAGTTTATATTACCTCAAACAGTAAATACTCGAATTATTGATTGAATCATCCCCGATGAATAAGATACTCATTGCATTACATCTATTATTATTCCATACCTATTGTTGATTGTTCACAGAATTTATCATCTGTTTGATAAAATTAAAAATTAAGAGATGAAAGGAAATATTATTTGACTTTGAATTTAAAATACACATTCAAAATTTTTTATGTCATTACAACAAAACTCCTACAGAATTTCTTTTATTAAAGCTAGCTAAAAAATATACATCAAAGGAACGAATACAAAAGGAAGACAGCGTTCTGAAAATTAAAAAAAAAAATAAAAAATAAAGAAAAGAACAAATGAAACCCCCTTACGAAACTTTCCAATCCCGCAACATTAGTAAACACGACCAAACGGGAACACATCTCCCGTCGATCTTCTCTCGTAAAGCTTGAATTGGTTGGTCAAACAGAGCCAAGCCTGTCCTAACATTCGGCAATCTTCGAAAACAAAATTTCCTTCTGGCTGGCGTGTGTAACGGACACGGTTGTGTGTCGTCCAACAAGCGGACAGCGCTCGGTTTGCGCGTCGGCCTCGATTATCGATTATGAAATTGCACCGGATAAAGCAAACGAGAGAGGCTCTGCTCCACCTCTTTCTCTCTCCCCCTCTCCCTCTTTCTCTCTCTCTATCACTTTATGTCGAGCTTGCTACTCGATAGAGTTTGTGTTGGTCAGACGTGTACAGGTGCGCCGATTGACTTTCCGATTATCGGATGACAGAGGAGCGAGGGGAGGGGAGGGGGAGGGACACAAACGCGTGCATACACGAGAATACACGCGAGGCCCCTGTCTCTCTCTCGCGCCCTGCGACTTAAACACTGCCCTTTGTCACGGCATCCCCTCGGCGTTACACAACCGAACCGTTCCGCCGTGGAACGTTTTACACGCGCACAAGCGTAGAACGTGTAGCATAGAAGGCAAGGCAACTTGCCATGCTCTCTGTCATACCGCGTGTCCCCATCCGCTTTATCCACCTATGACGCTTCATCTAGCTCTCCGTGAGGGTGGTTGGCATCGTTACTCTCTCTCTCTCTCTTCCTCTCTACGTGTTTCTGTCCTTGTTCATTATTGGATTGGATGCTTGGCGCATCTTCTTCTCGCTTAATAACGTTTTGGGTTGGTTTAGTCTCTTTATTGGGACGATCGTGGGATGGACAAGTCCCCGTTTGTGGTAAATTCTCTTATTAGAGGGGGATTGATTGGCCATCGTGTTATATTAGCCAGACGTTGTTCTATGATTATACAAGAATCAGGTGAACCAGGATGTGGAGCAAGGTCTCCGTTTATTGATCGAATATTCGGGGTTTGGTTTAAAGTTTATAATCCGGTTCACTCGACACATTCTTTTTTTCTTTTTTTCTTATTTCATTTCTTTTTGCGGGAAAATTTTGTATGGTCGAGAATCGTCGAGTTTTTATGCTTAGGATTTTAATAAATATTAATGAATTGAGAAACAAATTAATCATTTGTGAATTTTTTTTTTTCATTCTCTGAGATTGGAATTAAAAATAACATGGAAAGGTAATCGATAAGTGATCGGTTTTTTTTCAAATATGTTTATATAAAAACAAATAAAGATAAAAAGATAATTATCTAAAAGAAGAATATCTTGAATACTTAAACTAATATGCAATAACATATGTAGGAAAAAATCATATCCTAACAATTTATTTTTCTTATTGAAATCAGCTATTGAAAGAGTTTCCTTTTCTACATAATTATCGATAAAATTTGCGAAATATTAGCTTATTTCTTATCTTTTGTCTATAAATATACAATGAAATTTTTTTTTTTGCTTGCATAAAATAAAAATGCCTGCACGCGGTAAAAATATGATATACTTGATATATTTAAAACAACGATAACGGTAACTTATCGCTGTAAATATTAACTATTAACTGGAAAATTATATCCTCTTAAACATTTTGTTATAAATTTGAAGAAATATTTTAATATCACATGTTTATTATATTGCAAAATATTAATTCAATAATAAAAATGTTATATATACTTAATTTACAAAAAGGATTCACGCGTAGAATATTATTTATTATTATTATTTTCAATATAAATTTTTTTTCCTTATTTAAATTTTTTTAGAAACGAGATTTTAAAAAATTGTAATTATACAGATAATTGTTAATAATAGTGAAAGAATATTTCATCTTATTTTTAATCTTTTCGTTAATAGTAAAATTCTACTTTTCATTTTAATAGAAATTTCACGATACTTTTGTTATATATCCATAAATATTATTTGTAAGATAACTTACAGAAAAGAAAAGTAAATTATGAGGAGAAATACAACCAAGTCTATTAGAATAGTATATCAAAGTATCTAAGAAAGATATTTACTCGGTTCTCACACGAACCCCTAACGAGATAAAGTTTTTCGAATCATGACTTTGATCGTTCATTCAAGTAGAAAACAAGCGTATTTTACTCGATGATAACAACGAAATTCACTGGTAAAAATCTTATCGCGATAACTAGGGAAAACTATCTATAAAGAAATATCGATGGAATTGCTCGATATCCTCATTTTTATTATCCCTTTTCCCTTTTTTTTTTTTTATTCTAAAGAAACTTGTCTGATAAAAGTTTCGAATTGAAAAATTCTTTCTTCGGCGGTTGAAAGAATATTGGTTACAACAATATTATAAAGTGAATTTAATAGAATATCGAAGCATCGAATATCGTTGAAAGTTAAAGACCTATTAATTTTTCATTAGTTAAATTTATCAAATTCGAAATTTTGATGAAATCAACAAATAAGTTAGAATAGAATAAAATGATTGATTTCGTTTCGTCACTCACTTGATTCGATTGGAGACTAGCAGTTCCGCTATGTTTTTTCCCAACATAGAATACAACGTTTCCACGAAGACCAATACCTTTGGATCCGTCCTCAAACGAGCTTCGCTGCGATGATCCGGCGCAGAGGGTAACCTCGTTGCACCCCTCAGCGTCGAACACCTGATCGATGGCTCTGGTCTAGTGTCTCGATGGATTAGACTGAAACAAAATATGGAAGCTTTAGAAATAATCGATTATAAGCTTCTTAGGATCAAGTTTTATCAAAGTTGGCGAAATTATTTCAATTCAAGATTTTACGTATGTTCAGCAAAACGCTATATAATGCAAAATCAATTGTTCTATCTATATTACTTTTATTATAGCATGTTACGTTGTTATAGGTTCTTTAAATTAGAATCAAATAATTCATAAAAATTTACTACCAATCACAGATTAAATGAAATACAGTATATTTGGAATAGTAATTAGATAATTTGAGATAAATAAAAAATTATTGTAGAGAAATAAATAAAAATAATTGAAATTATAGGGAAATTAATATATATTTCAAATTTTGAATATAGAAAAAACATAAAATATCCGAAACTTTGTTTTAATTAAAAAATTAATGCAGAATAAATATTTCAATAAGATAGGAAATTTGAAACAGCAAATAAAAATTATTTTCATTTAAATAAAAAAAATATATATTTATTATATGCAGGAATTATATAATATCAAATAAATATTAATCATCATAAAATTTATCTTTTACATTGTTATAATATAATCGACTAATTGTTTCTTAAAATTTTCATTAAAATCAACAAGTCAACGGCTAATTTACCAGCCTGAATAATGTAACCGTGCATGTAATATGCAAATTACTTTTATCTTCAATATTCCGGATTATATTATCGATATAGTATTAAAATATAAAATCTCGTATTACGTTTTATATTTTTGAAATATCTGTAAAATTTACACGAAACCATAAATGGGAATGAATAGATTAAATGATCTAAAGTTTTGATCACATTTCAACAATACCCATTGAAAAATTTTTGCAAACTCATATTCTATTCTTCCACAGATTAAATCACAAATACATTAAAATTTTTACATGAATATTATTAATTAACAGATGCATGCACTCTCATTATTATTTTACAAATTTAATAACATTTAATAATTTTTTTTATTTTTTCTATTTATTTTATCAATTATTAAATTCCAATACCTAAAAAGTTCACCAAACTATATTAATACTCGATAATAATACAAAACCATGAGTCTCGTAATAAATTTATCGCAACGATTCACAATTCGTTTTGAACTTTTGAAAAATTTCGACCGTTTAGCTCGAGGAAGGAGGAATTTTCTCTTCACGTGACGAGGATCGAAAACGGCAAGAGACGAGATAATGTTCCTGCGTTGGTCATGTCGCATAAAGCGGCCGGATTGCTCCACTTGGCATGAATCGGGCGGCATTTTTACGATTACCGATAATCCGATTGTGTCTCAAAGAAACCGGGAAAAAGAGATTCGTCCTCGAGAACGAAGATGAAAGAATTCCTTCATCGAAATCGCCATTGCCGAGATCTGAATAACTGGAACCTTTTGAGGAATGCACCGTTTCCAGCCTTTCCCAGTCTTAATCCCATTGCGTGAGATTGGGATCAACATTTCTAATGTACCGAGATCGGAGGAATCCTTTTAAAATTTTAATACACAATCATGAGTATCCGAAAATCTCTGCGAGGGATTTCATATTTCTGTTAAATCGAGTGCATTTCTTTCAGAATTTGAATAGAAAATGAAGTATATGGGGATAAGATGAAAAATCGCTTCATCACGAGATTAAAGTTTTAATTTTTATACAGTTTACACAAGATATTAGAAATTGTAAAATTATTGATTTCTAATATTTTTCAATGAAGTTTTATTATATAAAAAGTATAGTAAAAGAAAAAACAATTAAAAAATATAAATTAATCAATCAAGTAATTCGTAATCCCGGATTATTTACGAAATTCATTTGTTAATTAATGTTCCACGCGATAAATTATCCCGATATATTTAAATTAAACAAATACTGCGAGATTTAATTCTTCATCCATTATTATACCAAATATTGAATCCTCAAATGGAGATAATGATTCAAAATCTATCTAAATCTACAAATCTACATTTCTAGATGTTAATTGTTAAAATTTTATTTGAATAAAAAAAATTATTTAACATACAATTGTATTAAAAAAATAAAATATTAATTTTGAATAAAACACGATCTTACGAATTGTTAATCAAAATCTTCGATCGAATATAAAACATCCAATTCCACTACTAGAAAGATAACTCTACTTATCCATACGCGAGAATTATCGTCGAACAACGTGTTTCGACGGAGCGGAATACAAGGTTTTTACATTAATGCGTTGGGATCGTTGACGATGAAATAAAACGGACGAGCGTAACAAATTTTCCGTGTCCGGCCACTTTAAATCGCAACGAACGAGCCGAGAATGGAAAACGAACCCTTCCCTCTCCCCCTTCCCATATCTCTCCCGCTCTTTCGTCAATGTTTCGAGAGCTTAACGTCGAAACACAAACACGCCTATTTCCGCTCGCAATTTGCCCGACAAAACTCGTCTTGATGTACGTGACCGGTGGCGTAATATCGCGTTGTTTGCCCCGCAATACCGGAGGTCCGGTTTATCGATCACTCGACTCGGCTGCAACTTCGACTGGCGAAAGGTCGATGGTCAATGATTTATCGGGCAAAGTCTCGCGACTGACGACGTGTTAATTCCACTCCGTATAATGCATCGAGTCTTTACACCACCCATCCCCGATGAACTGGATAACAGGTAGATACCGAGAAGATTGTAAGACGATACGTGTGGTTCGTTGTTGTTGGGGGGATGGATAATTTCGAAGTTGTTGAAATTAGAAGGAAAGGTTTTTTTTTTGCCCCTTTGTGGAAAGTTCAGCCGCGGATGTAACGCGAATATTGTTGATAAATACACTATAGAGAGAATTTCTTTATTGCATTTTTTTCTTTCTTTCTTTTTTGATTTCCTTCCCTGTTTGAAACTGGTTTTCAAGCTTGAAATTTTTAATATCGTGATGAAGCTTGTTATGCTTTATAGAAGAGGAGAAAGTTGCGCTTTTGTTTGAAATTGTTTGAAGTTTTGTTTTATCAAAAGCTTTATTAATAAAAGATATATATACGTATGAAAGAATTATCATTAGTATAATTATAAAATAACTATAATATTTAATAATATAATTTTTCATGGAATATTAATCAGATAGAAAAATATTGAGACGGAATAATCGAATAATACTTTAATCTAATTTAAATTGAATACTTTAATCAACAGATAAAATTTTACTTAAAATTCGAGTTAGATTAATTATCTTTTATCCTGTTATTCAATCTATAATAATCCTCCACGATTAATTCGAAACAATTATTTCGAATATTTGAAATGAAAGAAAAGGGGAAAAAAAAAAAAATCTTCGCCGTTTCTCCAGTTCCGGGCCATTAGCCGGAAACGCGAGAATCGTTGCGGACTTGGACTCGCACAGTGGACCCGAATGGAATCGAACCGCCACGGGCTAAAATCTACATCCATAATCGCCGGTATGAAATTCAAATCGAATCTTTTGTGCCGCTCGGCCCCGCAGTCAGCGAACTTTCCACCAACTTTTCCCTTGAAAGGAAACGCCATGGAAAGTATGCAGCGTACACTTCGCGGCCGGCATTCAGTCCGTCGCGAACTTCGAATATTTGAAATACTTGAGGCACTTCTTGCCCGGGAAATTATAGAACGCTCTTCCTTTGCGACGCCATCTCGGTGAATAGGTTCGATACAATCTTCCATTCGAAGGCCATTACGATCTTTTAAAAATAAGATTATTGTATCTAGATTGAGATTCAATTCTTTAACTTGATTTTTCGAAATTTTTCTTGCAAAAATAGCAAAGGAATCGGGAAGAAGGAATCTTTTTTTTTTTTTATCAAATTATCTATGCTCTATTTATAATCTCGTTTTGTATAAAGAATCTCGTTTTTTCGGATAATCGAACGACTCACACTATGAGTACATTTCATATGAAATATTACAATTTATTATTTATTTATATTTATGTAAATTATATTTCATTGCTTCTATTAAATTGCATATTTTTTTCGAAGTTAGTAATTCGGTAGGAATATTTTTTTGCTGTATTTTCATACCATTTACATATCTCTGTGAATATTTCGTTATGGAATCATTTTTTTTATTGCTTCTTTCGTTGTAAATTTCTTCAATTTTTTCAATTATTCATAATATTTATGGTTATTAAATGTTCGAATATCGAGTAATCGATAATCAAGATTTTATATTTATAAAATTTTAATCTAAAACGTGAGTACTTTTATACGAAATGTACTTTTTCTATATTTTTTGAAGAAATAATATACAATTAGTATATTTTTTAATAATAATATAAATTACAACTTGTTGTAAGATAATAAATAATAAAATAGATATTCTTATATGAAATAAAAAAATTTTTGTACATTTATATTCAGTGTATTTTTTAATATGTTCATTACTACGTCACATACATAATCATATGCTATGTATATCATATCATAATTGTTAATTTTTATGAAATTTTGTTGTCATTCAATAAAGATAATTATGTATATTAAAAATAGTGATTGACTATATTTGCTTGTTATTTTATTTTTCATTTTATTGTATACAATTAATACAATTGTATGTATACAATTAAATAATAATTTCTCATTACGCATGATATATTATCCAAATACTCCATGTAGAAACAAATATATTATACCGTAATATTATACTCGAATCGTGTGTTTCTATGAATAGATAGTATTTCCAAGAAGATAGTCATAGTATCATTTGCACAATCCTCGCTAATTTTACCCCAAACAGGTCATAGCGATGCTCGTGTACCCGGAAGTTGCACATCTGTTCAAAATATCATTAAAGATTTATTATGTACGTTATAAAAATGTGAAATCTTAAAAAAATTCTTTACACAATTTTCAATATATCATCTATAAATTTAATATCTTTATTACTTATTAAATTATAATTCAATTTACTAATCCATTTCCTATGTTAATTGTTTAACATCGTAATAAAAGTACAAAAAAGAAAAATTAAAAAAATAATTATTCTTTTATCAAAATTGTTTAAAATTCTGATATTAGACGTAAAAAATGTATTTATACTTTCAGATTTCTTACATCAATAAATTTTAATAACTGATGCATAACAATAATATTTTTATAATATTACTAATGATCTTTCATATACGATAAAACGAATATAAGATTTTAACATGAGAAAACATGGATCTGTTATGAATAACATTTCCTTTTTTAGTATCTCTAGTCATGATAATGAATTGTAAGAATAAATTGCTTACTAAGAAAAGAGTTAGAATATTACTTCTATTTATATATGTCCTATATATTCAACAAGAGGTGATTAAAAAAAAAAAATAAATAAATAAAATGTAAAATAAAATATAGAATAAAATAAAATTTTTTTATTCGTTTCGTTTTTTTTAAAACGATTTGTTTTAAAACGATTTTAAAACAAGTTCGAAAAATTTTCAAGTATAATTAAAAATTGGCTAATTAGATACGAACGAATTGGTTCTCAATTGATTATCCTATATGTAAATAAAATATGTAAAATAAATTTTTTCATTAAAAAATTAATTTTCGAGAAAAACTGAATTTAAAAATTCATCGATTTTGATTGTATACATTTATAATTTACAAAAAATTTTAATCGCGATCAAATTTTATTTTACATTTGGAATAAAACATCGTAGAGTAATCACTCATTGATGATTCATTCGTAATCGGGAAATAGCTAATTTTAATTGGTTTTAGCTAGTATTTAAAAGTTTGTTTTAATCGAAAATAAAACTTGAAATGAAAGAATTTTATTCCATATTTTTGAATATCTCTTATTTGATACACATTATAATCTCCTATAATTGCAGGATATTCTGTATATTGAAAATTTATTTAAAGAAATATACTTTTTTATAAAAATAAGGTAAGATTCAAAATTTAATCTAGAAAATATCATGATGTCATGTATAAACAATCGACACAAATAATATTTATTTATGAATATATTTAATGATGTTCACTAACAACAAAAGTATAAACATATACACAGGCGTACCATCATCATACGTGTAATATGCAAATATTAATTTAAAATTACGAGGAAAAATTTCGAAAAATTTATTAATAAAAGCTACTTTAATCACTTAACGATAATATTTATTATTAAAAAAAAAATACATTTCTGTAAATTTCTATGATTTTTTAATATAAAAGTGATTAAATAACATCTCGATAATCTCAAACATAAGATTTTAATCCTGTTAGTGTTCGTTCATAATTGAAAATCATAATCCTTTATACAATGTGATCCATAATTCATGGTAGTACAAATAGGATTAGAGAGATTCTATAATTCGAAAAACACGAAAATCAAGAATAACGAAATTACGTTTCGTTATTTTCAAGTGAATCAAATTTGAAAATTTTTCAAATATAAATGAAACTAGCTAAATAATTTAATTTAATTCTCTGTAAAAGAATATTAATGAAATAATAATGAAAAAATTCGAATTCGAAAATCTATCAAGATTCCTTAACTGCGTATGTTCAATCTGAATTTAAAAAAAAAAAAGAATTACTAAATTTTATTTCACACTTTTTGTTTATTTGTAAATATAAAATAATCATGTTCAATCAAATTGGCTAAAGAATCAGCTTCTAATTTCATTTGTACCTGAAAATTTTTCAAACTCGATTTACTCGAAAACTTTATTCTATATTTATTTTCGTCTTTGATAGAAATTTTCGTCTCTCTGATCTCATTTCTACCATGATTTATACCACTCTCTACAATTATTACTAATAATCGTCGATTTATCGTAATATGATTTCTGCCATAATATTCAAATAAATGCAAGCGAGAAACAATTACAAAAGATTCAAAAATAAAGACACGCGAAATATGAGGCGCAGAGGTATTCACCGGCTGGCGCATGGCGCCTCCAATGCGATGCGATTTAAACTCCATTAAGGAGAGGCGGCCAGCCTATAAAAGCGCGAGTCTGGCTTCATATCCGGAAAGATCCATGCCTGTGTTCGCGTGTAAGCTTTCGAGTAGGCCGCTAATCTGGTCCGAGATATACGGAACGTCATCCTATCGTGCATCACAGTATCGAATAAGCCTATTAGCGTTGGAGGCTTATTAGTGGATGCCATCTGACCCAAATTCCGCGTTCCCATTGGATACCGGTTTATGGATACCACTTAATACGTTCGAATCTATAAATTAACCGTATGCACCGTACGAATATCCGAATAAAGAGAAGATTCGAATTCTAATATAATATTCGATTAATATTCGGTTAGTTAAAGATTTACGTTAACGCGTGTTATCGCGTGAATATTCGTCGGGATACGCGCTCGCTTTTTAAACGAACTGCTTCTGCAACAGCGGAAGCTCTTTATTATCATCGTCGATGATCGATCGCGCCTACTTTCTACGCTTAATTGATATTACATTGATATTGCCTCGAATCGTTTTCTTTCCCCCTTTCGTTACATCCCCTCTTCTCGACATGCAGTTTTTTTAACGAGTCATTCTTCTTTCAATTCTTTTTTTAATAAAGTTGAGAATATTCGACGAATAATTGTAATATTCTATATATACAATATAGGATAGGTATACTTGAATTTTAATTTTTTTCGATTCGAATCTAGTTAGAAATTATTATTACAAGTTTTTAATAGGTATTAAATACATTCTTTGATGTATTACACTGAACGTAAGAATCCTCTACAGTCAATTTTTAAGATTCCTTCGACTACAATGTATCTCACCCGATAACAAGGAGTAATATCGTTAATAACGTTAGAAAGCTCTGAATCCATAATTACGTTCATCGTTAAGGGGAGGAAATTCGTGGAAACAACGGGTTGACCCTCGCACATCAGAAACAACGATACGTACAGGAGGTTTCCTCCTCCCCTTCCTCGAAGAACATATGCCTCCTCTAATGGATGAGTGGAATTATTCAACGCGTACTTCGCGGAATTCAATGCTTTAGCTAACAACATCGACCTCAATAGTATGATTACTTAAGGTGGTACATCAACGGAATACCTGGGCTACCCGGTTGCATCAACATCCTTGTAAATCTTCAGCAAGAGTTTCCTCCGGCTTGTTCGCGCTCCTCGTTAACTTTGCAACCCCCTCATCAATAATTACGAGTGAGGCAACCAGCCAGCGGGAAATATTCTTCTAATCCTTCTATCGCGAAATACCTTCGTTCGTAGCTGCGTCCCAACAACACGTTTTGCAAGAAGATCATTTCAGAGAATATTTTCATTGGAATTTACTTGTAGATATATCGTAGAATGATTCGTTGCATTAGATAGAAAATTATTTGAATGAACGGATTATTATTTGTCCTAATCTTTTATTAGAAAAAAAAACGAAGAATAAGATTTATGTGCATTTTATAATTACATGAGAGAGATGAGGCAATGTCTGGATACGATTTTTTTTTTCTATATAATGTATTACAATTTTATAATTATTCATCTTTTATAATCCACTATTTTTTTTTTTTTTTATAGAATTCTCCTAATCTCGGATTTAATAATCGGATTTTTAAAATTAAGACCATTAATAGAAATGGATATTTAAATATATATACACGTATTATTAATCAGTATTCATTTAATATCAGTTCCCTAACAAGAAATAAATTTTGATCGGACAATGTAAATATATTAGTCTTTTTTGTACCGAAACAGGAATTTATTGAATAAATTTTATTAACGAGAGAGCATCGAGATTTTCACCAAATTGTAGTAAATTTTTGTAAATCGCTGATAATCTATGATGTTGATGCGACGTTAAGCTTATTAAATAAAAAAAAAAAGATGTTTTAATTTATTTTTTTCGAAATTTATGAAAATGTAATCTTATAAATTAATGTATATATATATTAATATTTTAGAAACTATTACGAAGGATTTCATTCACATATAATTAAATACGTGTATTTAAATATACAATAAATATGATTATATAAAATATTGTTTATGTGTACTTAAGATGACTGAATTGTGTATATATAAAATATATAAACGTGTATTTTTATAAATATGTTTAAAAATACGAATAGCAAAAAAAGCTACAGCAGACAGAAAAAAAGATATTTCGATTTTAAGTCGTTTGCAATTTTAATAAATTGCATTTATATAAGTTTAATAATCGATTGATTGTTCATTTTAAGAAAGATGTAATATAAAGTAAAAAATATTATATCAAGTAATATTATTAATCTGAATTGTTATGTACTTTTTTAATTGGTTCTTTGTTTTTTTTTTTTATAATAAACTGATATTTTTTTTAATTCGTTTCGAACATTGCGGAACAATAATCTTAATTAAATTTGTGTCTTTTTGAACAGGGTTTCATTTGATTTTGATTATTTATCTTGTAATATAACAAATAATCCTTGATATATCAGAAATTTAGAATTAGAAAATTCAATTGAAACTTTAAAAGAAGTTTATGACGATATTCTCGAATATTTCACCGATTATTTTACGATCGTTGCGAATTATATTAAAACTATATTAAACTTGACAACTTTTATCGTTTATCTATTTCTAATGCTATTTTATAATCTTTTCAAATCATATACCAAAGTTTAATTTAAACCAATTATTACGATAATACTGATTTTGTTTTGTTTTTTTTAATTATTGTTAATTTATAAATAAAGAGAATAAAATATTTTTTTCTATTTATTCAGGAAAAATCTCAAGTGACCGATATTAAAAATTCCCTTTACTTTTTATTTGATAAACTAGCTAAGTAATTTAATTTTTTTTTTACGCAAATATAATACAAAAAGATTTCACGTTATTGTTTAAAGCGAAACAAGTTATGTTACGATAAAATACATTTTAAATTGAATCTATACCGATACGACGAATGGAAAACACGGATATATTAATTAATAAAGCATCAAATTAAAAATGAAACGGAATATTCAACGACTGGTATTAAATTCCATATATAAAAAAAAAAAAAAAACATCGTTAAAGCAGTAAAAATATCGGATGCAATATTAATATTAACATTACATTAAACGTGATTAAAAAAAAATCTACCGATTAAAAATTCAAGTGAAACCGCAAAATAATTCGAACACCCTCTTTCATCATTACGACGAAATAAGTTTCAACGGAATAAAAAATAAAACCTTGAAAAAAATTACTCCGATTCGATGGAGAAAGCGTCTATAGGGTTACTCCGCGTCCAACCATCCTTTCGAATTCAATCAGGAATCCGTGCGCAAACTCAGCGAAACAGGAGGTTCGCGAAATGTATGTATATTCCTCGATTTACCAACTCTCCCTGGAAGGCGAGCGCGCGTAAAATCGACGCGATTCCCTTCTCTATTGACGCGTTTCGGGCGAGTCAGCCTGCCGGAAACGAGGTGTTTCATCGAGGGTAGAAGCCAGCCGCCCCTCCTTCGATATATATATATATATATAGATCTGTGAAATGGAGGAAAAGAAAAAGGGAGGAGGAAAAGGAGAGAGGGGGCGGTATCAGGGAAAACGCCTTGAGTGTAATTCGATTATCCGCACGAAAAGTACCGAGGTGCTGTTATATGAGGCGGTAATTCAACGCGATCTACGATCAACGCGTACCCTCCTTACTCTATGCTCTATGTTCAGGGCAATTCTCGATGTAATTTAATCGGCTGTCGATAGGCGACAATGGCGTTTCCCCTTAATCTAAAATTGCTTCTCGAGGACCGCCTTTATTAGCCGTCTCGTCCTCTACAGTTACGAGAACCAACCCTAACCCCCTCCCCTCCCTTCCCCTTCGAAACTACGACGTTTAATAAGAAAAACGTTAAGGAGGGTTAGAGGGACGACGATGATGAAGAGGAAGTTTTGCGTCATGTTGCGTCGAGAGCGAGAGAGATACGCACGTTCGTCGGGGGACGAATAATATAGCTCGTTGTTCTTTGAAGTTAAACGCTCTCCTTTGGGATTTTTGCCGAGGAATGTTGTTGCGCGAAAAAAGAAAAGTGAAATTGAAGGAGTTATTTATAGAAGTAGGGAAGATCTGGCGAACCGAGCTTCTCTGTGCCTCTCACCAACTGCTGCCTCTTCAGATTAATGGAACATGGCAGTGTTGGAGTATGAATTATAAGCGTAAGATGGATACGTATCTTAAACTTGTCCGTTGAAATGACATATAGATCATGTATGGCGTAGAACGTGATACGGTTGTCGAGGATGGTCGATAAGATGAGAGTTAGAAATGTTTATAGACTTCAAAAGACTCATTTATAGAAATTCCAAATTCGATATTTTTTTAATAAGATAAATGACACTTCTACTTAAGACTTGGAATTGCAGAAAAATTTCTTTCAGAATGTTTCACAAAGTTTTCAGTTTAATTAAAAGCAACGATTGAAAAAGAAACAAATATTTCAAATATTTCACGTATCTTTGTCCGTTGCGATTATAATTAAATGATATCCTTGTTCATTAATGAAGAAAATTTCTTTCCATTTTCTATCATCTATCAATGCGTATCTATAAGATAAGATGAGAGTTAGAAAGGTTTATAGACTTCAAAAGACTCACTTATAGAAATTCCAAATTCGATATTTTTTTAGTAAGATAAATGACACTTTTATTAAGGCTTGGAATTAATTTTACAGAAAAATTTCAGAATATTTCACAAAGTTTAATTTTTAAGATTAAAAGCAACGATTGAAAAAGAAATAAATATTTCAAATATTTCACGTAAATCTTCGTCCGTTCCGATTATAATTAAAATTAAATGATATCCTCGTTCACTAATGAAAAAAATTCTCTCCATTTTCTATCATCTATCAATGCGTATCTATAAAATAAGATGAGAGTTAGAAACGTTTATAGACTTCAAAAGATTCATTTATAGAAATTCCCTTCCAAATTCGATATTTTTTTTAGTAAGATAAATGACACTTTTATTATTAAAGCTTGGAATTAATTTTACAGAAAAATTTCAGAATGTTTCACAAAGTTTAATTTTTAAGATTAAAAGCAACGATTGAAAAAGAAACAAATATTTCAAATATTTCACGTAAATCTTCGTCCGTTGCGGTTATAATTAAAATTAAACGATATCCTCGTTCACTAATGAAGAAAATTTCTCTCCATTTTCTATCAATGCGTATCTATTTACGATGAATTGGGAAAGGATAACGATTAATCGTTCGAATAATCCAAAGATGCGCGCACAGCACAAAGGGTAGCAGGTATTTTCCGTGTGCATGCTTTCTCGTTAAAGCCACGGGAATTTCTCGTCATGGGACGCGATGCTAATGGATCCTAATCGGTACTTTCCGCGCAGAATGTTTTGCCCCGCATAACCTGAGCGGAGAATGTCGTCACCGTGCTATGAATTGGCCTCTGCTCTCTCGTGCAGAGATGTGTACGTTGGAAAACTGGAACAGTCTCGCGGAATCCCGACAGTGTCTGTTCCAGTCGGTGTCGATTGCGCAAAATTAAGCAGATTACCGTTCGTCAACCTCGGATTCATTTTCCATTCTTCCTTGTTAGGCTTCTAGTCCGGTTTCGCAAAAATTATGCGCCGTGTTAGAGAAATTAATATGCAATGTTTGCATTAAATATATATATCGTATGATGCATAACTAATTGAAGAAAAATGCCAAACAATCAATTATAATAACTTGAAAATGTTGGTACAATCATATTTAGATGTTTCTTTATTACTAATAGAATTAATAAAGGAAATCAAATAAATTGGATTTGCACCAGACTTTTTGCCAATATTTGTAAAAATTTATTACGAATAAAAAGTATTATACAATTTTTCATTTGTATCATTTCCAATGTTCGATTCAATCAAAATGAAACTATATAACGAAGTTATAAAATGCTCAACGAACAAATTCTTTGTATTGAATTGCATTAAGTTTTTATGATTAACATTTAATTACAACAAATTGTAAAAAATTAATGTCATCAATTAATGTAAATCAATTGCTCACAAGTTTCTCCGATCATTTGCTATAAGATGGATAGACAAACAAGTCAGGGCAATGATTCATAAAATATTGCCTCTTATTTATTTTCATCTGTTCTTTCGAAACGCTATCCACTCGTTGTCCACGAATGGTTGTTGCGGGCGTACACGAATTCGTATCTCTATCTCGACTGTATCACACTAGCGCGCGTTGTTTCTGCGTCTGAAAGAGGCCGAGGCGCGTGTATACGCGCGAGGGTGAACGAACCTCCGCGGGAAGATATACTGTTACGGTCACGAAACGCGATACGCAATTCGTTCGGCTTTAAAACCGCGAGAGGCCGTTCCTGCGACGCTTAACCCTTTACCCGCGGGAGTGACACTGGTGAAAAAGTGTGGCACATTTGAGGAAAAGGCTGATGGACGCCTTGTTTCTCGCCTAATAACGCACGTGGTGAATTGCCACGACTAACGAGTAGAATTTTTATCGGAAGTGTTCTTTCTCCGGGATTTTCTTAGATTTCCTTCTTCTGCATATTATACGAAATTCGTTTAATTCGAGAGAGAGATGTATTATTATTACAATTTTAAAGGATTCAATTTAGTTTGGAAGTATTAACAACTCTTCTCGTGAACTTGATAATTTCTTACACTTCCAAATGGAGAGGAACTTGGAGTGATCTAAAACGAGATAAACTGGTAGATGCATAGAAATTAAGAAGTGATAGAAGAAATTATGAAAATTTATAAATATTCATCTGTATTTTAAAATCGTTTATTGTTAATAAATATTGTTCAATAAATACAATTTAAAAGAATTGTTTCTCCACGATCGAAACTTGATTTTTTTCGAACATCCAGAAAAAAGAAATGACGAGAAGGAAAATAATTTCGAGGGGAGAAAATGTGTGCGAAATCGACGAGGGTGGATTTATCTCGATCGAGGAACAGTTTTAACAAACATCGTCCTTAGTCGCCTACCTACGGCCACCATCATCGGCGGAATTACCAAAGTTTTTCCACTCTTCGGATGTAAAAAAGTTTCGCCAACAATGCTTCCCTGGCAAATTACCGGAAGTACCGCAAGCACACCTCATCAGCCCCAAATTCTCTCTTTGTATCCATCCGCTGTATCCGTTTATCCGTTGCAGACTACATTCGTCGTAGACTTTTCGTACTCGTGCTTTTCTCTCCACTCTCTTTCTTTTTTTTCTTTTTTTTTTTTTTTATCCAGCGTCGATAACCATTCGACAGGAAACGTACGCCACGGGCTTCAAGCTGCAAACGGTGCCAACGCACGCGAGTGCATGGCGCCAGGTGCGATAAAAGCCTGGCTGGACTTCTTTCCACCGAATATCAAGCTTCTCCTTCGATGCAAAATGGTGGAATAAATCTGCCGATTTTCACGGAACAACACGCGAAATTCGTATATCAAAATCTCGTCAATGTTTGCATTTCGAACAGATAAAACGTGATGTTCTTTGAAAAAGTGTTTAGAAAAATCTCGTTTATGATATCTATATGTTATATATTACATAAATTAGATTTGGATATTTTTTTTTTTAATCTTTTTCATTTTTGAAAATGTCTTTTTAATGTCTCTCATCGTAGTGTATCAATTTAACACATAATAAAATATAATGAAATGGAAAGATGAATTATTCGAATTTTTCGGAGATATTGAATTTCTTATCATTGTTAGTTAAAACATGGATTTATCTTGACTATATTTGAAACTCTATCGCATGTTTTGCCATATTTCATGTTAAAAAAATAAAAATCATAAAGTCAAAAGTTTCGGATTAATTTTTCTTTTTTTTCTTCAAAAGAAAAAATTGACACGAATAAGAATTAATGCATTATTTCTCTACTATTTGTAACAAAATAACTTGTTTCAAACAAAAATCTTTTCAAAGGTGAATTGATGATGGAAAGTAGAATAAATATTAATTCTATTACACGTGAAACAAATATTTTCTACATCCAATATCAATACATTATACAGAAAATTATCAATTTGGATACAATCTGTACTGCAATATTTTCTTCAAAATACATCAGAATCCATTCATACGTTCGATGCATTTCAACGATTCACCATCGAATTAACCAATACGTTGCGTTAAACAACCATTGGAACGAAATTCGTCATCGGGAGAATCGGTGAAACCCATTGGAGCCCCCAGGGCGGATGTTTTCGGGTTCAGGGCCCGGAAAGCGCTTGACTTGCGGTGATAATCCATGATCGAGCCGAAAATGACTGGTTCCCTCGGTCGAGCGCGGTAATTCGAGCCGGTCGACAATTTAGGCACACCGGGGTTAATTCGATCTTTTGTCGAACGTTTCCTCCTCTCTGTTACTCCCACTCGGACCGGGTGGTGCAACGGACGGTAATTCGGTTGGCAACTCCGCGGCTCTCGATCGACGCATTTTCGTATACACCAGTGGCTCGAGTTATTGGATTACGGCATTTGATCGGCTAGTCGAATTACTTGACTATTTGCACAGGCTTAATCGATAATGACCCGCGTAGAATTTGCCGCTCCCGCCGCGACCCGGAGCGGAGCGTTAATGTCGCTGGACAAAAGAGATTCTCGCATGGCGAACGATGAGCAATGGCGGCCCGTGATTTCCAATATTCAATCCCCCGTTTCGCGTTTTATATATCGATTTATTTTCACTCTTCTAACTTGTAATTGCAATTTCGATTAGATATGAAATTCGTTAAATTATTTAACAAAGCGTTAAATAGAAGAAAAGAGTTTAATTTAATTTAATTTAAAATTGATCTTGTAGTTGTAAAATCAATAAATTTTATATTCCATCTCCACTTCGATTATTAAAATTAATCATCTCGTACTATAAAATATAGCAAAATGTATTCTATTATTCCATTATTTAATGCTTTTTTTCAAGAACAAATAAATAAAAACAGTGATACGTTAACTTTCCATGGATTCCTTGGACTTAACCTCCTGAACTCAATATTCTCTGGAAGAAGCAGGCACGAACAATTTTTTGAAATATTCCAAAGAAATAACTATACTCGTGATCTTCAATCATCCCATCATTTCTCCAAGGACTCACTAGTTTCAGAGAATATCTATATATATAGCAGAGAATCGAGTTCAATTCCCACGTCACAGTAAGAAACAAGACTTCTTCTGCAACGGCATAAACGATCGGCACTGCACCCTGGAGGCAGGGGACTACGGTGAACGAGGCGGAAAAGGAGAGTGTTCGAGTCGGAGGGAATCAAGAGCGTACGAGCGTCGAATGAAAAGATCGAGGAGAGATCGGAGGAGGTCGCCACTTCCTGAAGAAGTAATTTCTGCCACCTCGAAATCAGTTTCACCGGACGTCCATAAATTGCCGGATGCTAGTTATTCTCTTCGATGATCTTTCACCCCCTAGCTACTCTTCCATCCACCTTGATCGATCGATAGTTATACGATTTGATCGTTTTTTTTCTTTCTTTCTTTCTTTCTTTTTTTTCCTCCCTCCAATCCTTTTCCCCTTTAACCAAGAGAAATGTCGATTCTCTAACGCGGGGATAGAATTATGGATGTGTGTGTGTGTGTGTGTGTGGGTCACGTTTCTCGATTGTGGAACGATGCAATTCCGGTTGTGAAAATCGTGAAAGGACATATCGGAAATGAAGAAGACGAAAGACAGAAATGAAGAATCGAGGCTGGATAAGTCGAGACTTCTAGTGGTGGGATGTGAAAAGAGAGGTGTGGGATATATCGATCCGAGGATGTAGTTCGAGAATCTATCAATTTATTACGAAAGGAAGACTGATCGAAAGTGGGGTGATCGATCATCCTGAGAGTGTGCGAATCGGTGATGCGCCCGTAGGATTGGCTGGATATTTTATTGGTCTGAATGGTTTGCGCCGAGTGTTATGCACTGGTTTTCATGAAATTTCCTAGATAAATCTGCGTAAGGTTTGATGGATTTATTTATTTATATAAAAATAAATAGCAGCGAAATTGTAAATAAAAATTGTTTCCCTTGAATTTCATTGGTTTTGATCAAATTGTTTTTTTATTATTTTGTTTTATTTCTTTTTAATTATTTCATTTTATTTATCTTTATACAATCAAATATTTTTATGCGATAACTTGATGAATTTTTGTAGATTGTTCGAGCAAATGTTATCAACTTTTATAGCGTGCAAGCAAATAATATCGGAAACGAATTATATAGTTTTGATAAAGTTTTCATAAAATCTCGTATTTTCTGGATTATTTTGAAATATGAATGCTTTGTAGTTTATACTCTCATGAAATTTGATATTTAAGAATAAATAATAATAAAATATATATCTGATGATAATCTTTTAATTGATATTTATTAAACATCAACGAATATCATATTCAGAAAACAGAATATTTAAATTATCTTATTCCAACTAATTTCGATAAAGTCGATCTGTATTTGATTGATTCGTATTTAAATATGAATAATAAGGATATCAAAATTATTAATTGCGAATAATTTCACACAAGATGCATATGATGACAAAAGAGGAATAAAAGGTGAATCGAACTTATTCTTATTATTTCTTTTCTGAAAAATGTGTTTTATAGCGAAATAAATTCTAATATCAATCTTTAGTAGTGATTTATAATAATCAATGCAATTTAATCGTTATGCACTAATTTGGCAAAATTTTATAAAATTAAAATTAATGAAACACTTTAATCGATTCAATATTCTCCGTACAATTTAATAACAACAAGAAAATCTAATTAAATCTATATGTTCACAAGATGAGGCCATCATTTCGCTATAACGTTTATTTCATTCAATTTGGCAGCAGCGCCGAAACTCATCGACGACCATTCTGGATTCTACGCCATTTGTTTATGGACCTCCATATATCAGCCTTACGAGCACTTTATAGAAAGGAATGACCGCAATCTTTCACCTCTAATTCAGCCGTTTAACCATCAATTATATTCATTAAATAGGGATTTAACTTAACGTTTTTTGTGAGAAGATTTTCGTGGAACGGTCGATTGAATCGCAGTGATGGAATATTTCTGAGTATTAAGAGTAATAAAATCCTTATTTCGTTTATCACTTGTAATTTCGCAAATTATTCGAACGCCTCTCATGATATATTTTCCACGATGTGGAACAAATTTTGAAGCATTCTTGAAAATTTATCACAAAAATCTCCTTTTTTTCTCTCTTATACATTTTATAAATGGAAGTTTGAAAATGACAATTTAAATATAATTTAAATGTAATAATTTGAATAGTTTTAAATATTTAGAAATCTTTTAGAAAATAATTATATCTTTCTATTAAAATTGAATTACATTCAAAATTTTGTTAAATTAAAAATGTTTTTATTTTTTTTACATAAACTTATAAATATCTCAGCTGATTTTGACAATATTATTATACGCACTATTAAAGGAAACATATTACGATATTAATTTTTACTAAAATAAAAATCAAATAAAAATCAATTTTTTTTTTAATTATTTTTGAAATCACGTATTTTTAATACATCAATATTTTTCAATATTCTCTAATACAAAAGTTCTTAATTTATGTATATCTAAAAATTATTGATTTCAATTTTGTAAAATTCATCGTATAAGAAACAAGAAACATATATTCACCTGTTCATACTTTCCTTATTCTTTGTGCAATATATTGTATAAAATTCAAATTGAAATATTTCCTAAACTAATAATTTTTAAAATGATGCATTGATCGATAAAAAAAAAATACATTTCAAAAAACAAAGTTTACGAAAGAATTAATAATATGAAAATATACATCACAATTTTTATACGATGTATTTTTTTGCTTATACGAGCGAGTTGAAAAATCAAATTTTAACCCAACGGCGGCGAATATCGGAGCGCGTAATAAATCAAATCGAAAAATAAGATGTCACGAGTCAGTACGTCGAAGAAAATTAATCGTCGTCGTCCCCGTTCGAAAGAGGGGAGAGACAATCAGTTCGGTGATGTTGGAGCGGAAACGCGATCTGACGGCTGTCAAAACCGGCACACTGGGTCCGAATCCAGGCCGAAGTTGGCTCGGTGAGAATCAAGGGTGGAAACGTTATTAACGCGATTGGTCGTGCGAGATGTATCAAAGTCGGGGCAATTAATATGTCATCAAAGGGCGTGGAAACGGGAGCAATTTCTGAGCTCTCGAAGACGTCCCGACGGGGGCCACTGTTGTGCCAAACAGACGGAGGACAGACGGACAAACGGACGTAGAGGGTGCTCGACGGTGAAACAATTAGGCGGAAACGCCTCTAATGACGTAGCAGCTGCTCAAATTCGCTTGGCAAGATTCCACTCTGCCCTTAATCTCCATCCAAGGAAATGTCTAATGTAATGTCTCGCACGAATGCGACACCTGTTCTCTCTCTTTTATTATAGTGTATATATATATATATATATATATATAAGGATTTGAGGAGATTGATTTTTTTTAGAAAATTGAATTTGGAAAATTTTTTAATCGATAATGAGTTTAAAAAAGAGTAAATTTCGTTTATTTATATTATTTAAATTTGTTGGAGAAGTTGATAAGAGAAGATTAATTTGTAAAACGATGATTGTTTTCTCTCTTGATTATTTAATTGGACGATTTATAGAGAGTTGTCTTTTTAAAATCGCATTAAAAAAAATCAAAAGGAAAATACAATAATAAATGTAGTCTAATTACATTTAAAGATATGAAATATATATCTCGTATATAACATGTTTTGTACAATTTATTAATATACTATTTAATTACATATTTATTTTATAAAAGTATATTAGTATATTTTATAAAAGTGAAGGATTTGAGGAGATTGATTTTTCTCAGAGTTGAAAATTTTTTCGAGAATTTGGAAAATTTTTTAATCGATAATCAGTTTAAAAAAGGGCAAATTTCAGCGTTTATTTATATTATTTTATAGAATTGGAGAAGTTGGTAAGAGAAGATTAATTTGTAACGCGACGATTGTTTTCTCTCTTGATTATTTAATTGGACGATTTATAGAGAGTTGTCTTTTCAGAGTTTTGAAAATCGCATTGAAAAGAATCAAAAGGAAAATACAATAATAAATGTAGTCTAATTACATTTAAAGGGTATGAAATATATATCTCGTGTATAACATGTTTTGTACAATTTATTAATATACTATTTAATTACATATTTATTTAGTTGTTTTAACGTAGAATTTAATAAATGCAGAATGAAAAGTAAGTTGCAGTACGAGCAACAAAACTTATGTAAATAAACAAGAAACAAATTTCATATCATTTGAATGAAATAATGAACTTCACTTATGATTATGATCGTATTTTTCAATTTTGATTGCATAATACTACCGTGATTAAAAAATATATCGTAATAATTTAATGCCATTGCACTTTTATTTTTGAATATCTCATGGATTGAATATTTTTAGATAACACTTTATGATAATGAAAAAGAAAAGAACAAGAACTCTGAATTTGATAAAAAAAAAAAAAAAATGTAACATCGATATTAGTCGTATGAATATTCGTCAACGTTTACATTTAATATTCATCATTTTTTCAATAAAAAAAAAAAAAGAAAAAAAATGCTTCGATATATTCATCTAAAAATCCAATATTCGCCAAAAGTTTCTTATTGCATAATTCATTTTTTGCCATCACGATTTTTCAATAAAATTTGAATTTAAAATTTTATTTATTTAAGTTCCGATTGAGAACCGAAATAACTGATTATTACTATTTCTTTTTATTTTCCGTTTATTCTTATACAAAAAATCGATTCTATATTCATCCAATTTATAAATCAAATAGTTATCAGATATTTTACATGCACATTATTGTTATTGTTATTAAAATAAATTCTAAATTTCCTTGATTTAATTCACCGTTTCAAAAATTGACCAAAAAGAAAAGAGCGCGAATCCGGAGAGCGATAATAATCGAAACAACGTACACCCGATTGTTCTTGAACGCGATGACTTGATCCGGCATTTAAAGGTGCGAGAAGCGCTCTCAATGTGCGAGATGTTACCCTAAGCTTCTTTTCCGCGACGCTGCAAGCGGATTACCGTCGAAAAGAATTACCCGACTGATCTCCGTGAAACCTTGCACACCGCTTCGACCGTCTCTTCTTCCTACCCTCTTACAATGTCGCGACGCCCTCCCCGGGTTTTTAAGCGGACGTCGCGTCGGCGTGTAATCTTTAAACGCGGGTAAGATCGGTAAACAGCTCGAAATTAACGAGATAAAGCGATGCCAACCGTGATTCCTTTTAATGACGCCACGTGTCCACCGCGATTTTATCGCGTCTCTTTTCTTAAGGGCTCTTTTTCCCCCCCCTCTTCGAGATTTAGATGTTAGGTTTGAACAGATTTTCTGGACGATGAATTTCATCGGTGAAATTGTTCATAATGGTAATAATTGAATCGATATTTAAATTTATCGTAAAATTTTTATACGTTTTCTAAGATCGGCATATAATAAAGAAGACACTTTTGAGTAAAGCGTTAAATCTATATTTTAAAACGAGTTTCAAGCAAGTATAACGAAACGTTTAGTCATGTAACCGTGGAGAGATCGTAAATTGCCAAGTAAATCTAAATCAGGCACAGAAGCAAAGGGATTAGGTCTTTTAACTCTATTTAATCCTCCCCTATCTGCATAAGAGTAAACCTTTTATGTAGGGGATATATGAAATTACAATGTAAATTGAATTTTTGATACGCGTTTTCAAACTATTTTCTCAAGTATATCATTTTTTTTAAATGTGTTATTAATGAATTATACAATGTAAATAAAATTTTTTTTATCACGTCAATCGTTGTTCAAATCCTTATTTCAAGAATTCGATTTATCCGATTTCGATGCTTCTTTGCGATGCGAATTTTACGTCACGCGATTTATTTATTTAAATGCGATGATTTCAGCCAATAATGAGAATATAAGTGACTCGAGCCAATATAACTAATATAATTAATAAACTCTGATCTTACGATTTATTATACAAATAATTTTATCGGATATGATGTCATAATTCGTTATGACACTTTTAAAATATATCCTCTACCAAAAGAGAAATATTGTAACAAAATTAAATATGAAATTATATTATTTTCACACTGTTTTAACACTGTTTCGTTTCCTTTTTTTTTTATAGTTTTTTCCCTTATTACATAAATTCGTTTTATTTTTATCTCGTCCATAAATGAATATATGTTAGATATCAGGACATTATTTCAAAATTTTCATATTAAATAAATATAATTTTATTTGTATAATTATATATGAATATTATATCGCTCATTACATTTTTATAATATTATTAATCAGAACAATAATTTATTCTGTTTTATTCCGATGTAATAATTTTGTATTTTGCCATCATCATATTAAAAGTTAATTATTTCGACGTAAAAAATATCTTTCCTCTTAAACAGATTAATTCTAATCTTTAATCTTGGCCTCTTTAGTTAAAAATATCCCACTTACATCATTTTTTCGTATATAAAAACATTTTAATTCAACGAGCCTTTCCTCTTTCAAATTATCTTTAAAAACGTAGAATTGAAAACAGGTTAATTTATTTTTTTCTATCGAGGACGTAAACGTATCCAATTTCAACAAATTTTCGTATTACGCATCCTTCCCTCCCCGCATCAAAAATTCCAACTCTTAAAATTTAAATCAAATCTTTCATCCAACCCATTCCCGATCGATCGAAATTAATCACGGCCCCGATCAAACGACCCGCGTAATTTCCACGTAGTTTCCAGTCCCTCCCCCTGGAAACCAGGTGCATAAATCTCGCGAAGCAGCTCGTCTGCGCTTTTTATTGGTCGCTCGACGATTAAAAGCCTTTTAATCCCGGCGCTCGGCGGTCCGAGATCAGCTCGCATCGTCGAAGCGGGATGTCTGCTTGATAAGCGGGATTCCGACGTGCCGATAATGCAAAGTTGCGCTCGAAAACGGCGAAAGGGAGCGGCTTATCATCGTTGGGAAGGGATCCTCCGCGTTGCATATCGCCGTATATCGATAAGTGTCTCCAACGATCGTGTCGCTCCTGATTGTCGAGTCGTTTCGATCTTTTTAAGCATCCAGTGTCTAAGAGTTGGTGCGTGCCTTTCCTGTTTTTCAAAGAATGCAAGGAATAGAAAAAATCGATTTATCTGTTCGTTTTATTTGGATAAATCAATATAATTCCGAGTTTAATTTGAAGAATTCTAAAAACATCTCATCAAGAGTTTGATTCTCTTTATACTTTTCATAGAATTGTTTTAAAATCATCTTAATTTATCGATATATAACGTAATATAACATTTCAAAACGTTTTAAAAATTTTGCAAGGAAATAATAATAATTAATAATTAATAATGAATAAAAAAAGTTGTGAACAAAATTGTGTAGATTATAATTGGTTTTATAAATGTACAGAGCAATTTTTTTATTAGTAGACGAAATCAATCCTTAAAATTTTTAACATTATTTTTGTTTTTTTAAAATATAACTTTATAATAAAATACAGAAATAAAATTTAAGAATTACAAATTCAAGAAGAATTTACTCTTCGTATCGTACACAAAAATTTTCTCTAAAATAATATACTTTTGCGACTAACTCTATTATATAAAAAAAAATTGAAGCTTCGTAATTTTTTTCCATGCAAGACTTTCCGAAATACGTGTAAAATTTCGAACATTTCAACGGAATATCGAAAACTCTCTCGGATATTTCGATTCAGAGACAAATATAAATTAGCAGTCGTATGGGAGAATTTATCGAGAACAATTCAATAGCGAAATTCAATTCGATCCCTTGCGACTTTGTAACGATCTCCCTTCACACACGGCCGCACACGTAACGGAAACATTCGTGTGTCCATCGTCGTGTCCGATGAAAGGAGGCGGGCGAAAAATAAAAATAGCCGCCGGTCCAGGCCAATAATTGGACTGCTAATCAATAGAACGCGATCGGCGGACCGTGATGAACCGTTCAAGAGAAACGATGCAATTTATACAGGCGCTATCAGCGCCCACACGCGCCTCCTTCTCCCTCTACCTCGAGTACAAAGAATTATTGGCTTTCATTCCGGTTATACCAACGGCATCTGTCCATCGTCTACCGACCGGTCTCCTTCCTTCCATCCTCTCCTTCCAATCGTCGCGTGTGCGTATATCAACCCGACACAACAATCGAAATTCGAAACGTATCGATCTTCTTCCTCCTTTCCCTTTGAACATCGTCCCCCTTTTTTTTCGAATGCGGCGAGAAGATCGTTTTCGTCGACGACCAACCACCCTTTGTGGAAGTCGATTGATCGCGAATGTCCGACGAAAAGCCGGTCAATCGAGAGATTTTTCAAAGGTCGAGGCCCGCGGCGTTACTTATTGTATGAAATATTTATGAACGACAGATAAGAAACGTAGAGCTTGAAGGATTACTATCCGGATTTCATCATAGATAAAAAAAAAATTGGGAATCGTTTATGGATTTTTGCGCGAGAATATGCGGAAGATTTTGCGTTTCCTCCACCCCCTGGGTTGTGTATGATGGTGTGATGAGTGAGAAATAGAGTTTAGAAGGGAACCAAAGGCATATATAGGGATATACTATGAACTTATTACAAAACTGAACGAGCTTTCCATTTCGATCAAGTCTTTGAAATGCAATGAATGTTCCATCAAAGGGTCCAGAAATGCATCCTAAACTCAATTTCTATCGTGACTTTTATTAAAAATTCACTCTCAATTCAATCCCTATAACAATTTCTATGGAATTACCAAAAATGCTTTCCGCACTAGATTTTCACGTCAAATCGTAAAAATTATTCATATTCATCAAAATCAATATATTCACGAACTCGAATAATTACTGCGTCTCTATAATTTCGTCAAAATCAAATTACAAAAACCACTATCGAAGCATAAGAAAGCAACGAACGCTTTGAATACTCGCGAGAAACTGTTGCATTCTATACCTATCTTACTTAAGATCTTTTAAACTTACTTAGTGATAACATTCGTAGCACGCAACGCAAACCGAGACTTTAACCTATCTCTGAGATACAATCTAGTTGATATATATCGACAACATAACACGAATAAACGAAAAAAAAGAGTTAGCCTATAATTTTTAAACAACGATTATATATTTATCAATAATTGTGCAAAATTCTAAAAAAAGGAACACAAAAAATTTTTCCAACTACTTTTCCACCATAAAAGTATCATCATTAGCCTATAATTTTTAAACAAGGATTATATATTTATCAATAATTATTGTGCAAAATTCCAAAGAAAGGAACACAAAAAATTTTTCCAACTACTTTTCCACCATAAAAGTATCAAAAGTATCGATATTTTCTCTCTCAGAAAAATCAATTCCCTTACTCTTTCTGTATATTTTTTTTATCAAGGTAGGTCAGAAAATACGAGCATCAACCAGTCAAGCGTGCACGTCGTTCATCGTCGCACGAGTATCGCGCATTCATCCGCGCGTATCAGGATCGCTGCTGCTCCGCACACATATATTACTGATTATTGCGGCGAGCCTCGAAGATCCACCGGATACAACGGCTGCAGTTTCACTATCGCGCATTAGTCGCATCGCGGCGAGTGTCGGATAGTATTTGCACGCGTACGCGTTAAATTTGCCAACGTGCAACATCTCAAGGATTTTGAATTATATGCGTATAACTCAACAGGGTAACGGGATAATAAAAGAAAAGGACGTAATAATAAAAAGGAGAGATCGAGCGATTCGTGTCGAGATTGTCGATGTGCATCCTCTCAAGTGGATCCAAAGATCAAGATAATTATGACTTCCGGGATGCTTTCTTATTATACGATAATGTAAGGCATTCGTGGTTGCACGTTTCGACAGATATCGAGTAATTTAATTTAAGATTTTTTACGGTAACAATGAATTGAATATAGAAAATGGCGTGCAATCGTTTGACAAATATATCAACGTGATTTTGTTATTGTTTGATACGATTACGAATAATTTGTATACGAGAAATAGTGGAAAGGAGGATGAGTTATTAGCTGTTACTGACCGTTTTTGATCGGTGGAGAACAGTTTAACGACACATTTAACGAGGAAGATAATATTTTACGTGGTGGTATATAAATGTAGAATTTTATTACTCATTAAAGCAGGATAGTAACTTTATTCTCGTAATTGAGTAGTTTCAAGTTTTAGCTTCTCTAAAAATAGTTATATATATATATGTATATATTTTTCATTGAAAGAGATTACTCGACAATAAATTGTTCTAACATTGTAAAACTCAGATCCATTCCTGATCAACTATTTTCTATATAGAATTAAGATTCCAAGCAGTTAGACAGGAAGAGTTTATATAAAGATAAAAGAAGAATGTAGCGGTATGCAAACAGTATGAGAAGGCCTGAAGTGTCTATGAGTAGAATAAGTTATTATCCTCAGACACCATGGCGCCAATCTTACAGAAGAGTACTTCCTATCTCTTGTATAGGAAACTATACCTCGTTGAAGTTGATGTCCAGTACTTCGTGAAATTTCTAAGTTATATAGACCTTTATGGATTATTCCGATATTGAAGAACATTGCCATCATAGTATACTCTAAACCACGTGATTCTGAACGGAAGTAAACTTTCTATCTATAAGATACGTTATATAACACACTTCATGAACTTCTATGAATTGTTTGATGGGATAAAATGTTATGGAAGAGTGATATCACAGTTTTCGTTTCTATATATTGTGATACATATATTTATATGTAATTGAATCTATGAAAAATTAATCGAATGCATTTTTAAGAATTTTCGAGACTTTGATATTTAAAAATTCGAATATCGATTATGTGAATAAGTAGATTATTCGAAATACCTGATCAATGAATCGCGATATTTAATTCTATTATTCTTCGATAATTGCGAGTCACAGTTCATATTTGTCATAAACAAGAAAGACACAACCATACATATTTGATATCAGTACTTAACAACTTAACGAATAAAGAATTCCTGTATTTTAGCTGTAACATATTTATATATATAAATATCATAATTGTTTTTAATTTTATTAAATACATTTATACATGAATACTATAAAATATATAAATTCTTTTAAATATTTCATTAATTATTTAATTTCTTTGTTAATAATTAAATCTTTCAGATTTAAGAGTATATTATAATTAAGAGAATGTTTTCTAATTACTTAATTTGGTAATTATGCAAAAAAATGGGTTATCGATAGATTTCAAATATATTGTCAGAAATATTATTTTGAGCAAAAATGCTCAAAAAGCATTTCCATGTAAATCACCATTCGGTTTTAATTTACGAATTATATATGAAAGTATGTTAAATAAAATATTTCTAATGTTTAGAATAGATTTGATTAACTTTTTTTGAATTGAATTAAATTTGGGATAGATTTATGTTAAATTAACTTAAACTAAATCCAAATCTAATTACTTAAATTCAATAATTATTTGGTCTTTTTTTTAATGAATAGTAATAAACAATTATAATATATATTAAAGTTTATTACATATTACATATTACTTCATTTGAATTTTTCTTGTAATACTAATTGCAAACATTTCTTTCATTATATTAAAAAATACTGGGTTATTTTACTTAACACTAGATTTATGAATATTGATTTATATACTTTTTTTATTGAAATTGGGATAGTAATTTTTGATGGATATGTTAAAATGCAATTTTTTGTAAATTATTTATTTAAAATCATGTAAATCTCTATCTGTAAATTTCTGCATATATACTTGTTATATTTAATGCAAATATAGAGAAATTAGATCTCAGATATTGAATTGATTCTAGTATTTTTTGTTCATGATGGCCACTGTTCAATTCTTCAGCTAATTGAAAGAGAAAATTCTTTCAAATTTTTACTCCAGTGGTCTCTTTGTATAATAATCCAGACATTGATGGCTGTCAGATCAGAAAAACAATTATAAAATATGTGAAGGAGTTATCTAGGATTCTGCTTTCACAGTATTTTCTTCATTATCAATATCTTTTATTTCACTTTCGCTTTCACTATCTGAAATAATACACATTCTTTTTCTCTTACGATGTATTGTGATAATTTTCATTCTTAATCAGTCATCGGAATCTTCAATTTCGTTTATACTGTCAAATTTTTCCTCGCTTTCGTATAAATCATTTATATCAGAATCTGATTCAGATTGGTCTTCATTAATGCTGGTTATTCTTTTTATTATTTTTTTTTTTTATCAATTATGTCTTTTGAAAATTTGCCTATAATAATATAAATGTAAAAAAATATATTTTTTCGGATAGGTTTTGAAAATATCTTAAAAAATTCAAATTTTCACTTTAAATAAATTTTTGCTAAGCTTCCAAATAGCACTTATTTTTTTTTACAAAACACATTGTTGAAATTATCTCTCATGTAATCTGTTTGTTATTATAAAATAATAAGACAGATTCACTTATAAAAATCACTTCTTTTCTCTGTAAAATTCACCATTGAAGGGATTATTTATTATCATATCAATTATAAAGAACTTGTTTGATTATATATTTATTGCTAAACAGTCATCATTTCTTTAGTTTTTTTTTCTCATTCATTGTTATTTCATTTTTGTTATTTCGCAATAATTGATTTATATAAATTAATGGATTTTCGTAAAAATAAATATACAACATCTAGAAATAATAAAATATAAATACTTCAAAGAAAATGAATAGAAATATATATTTGCTGCATTATATCATTAAAAACCAATATATAATGAATAAAAAATTTAAAGAATAATATTTGCATATTCAGAATTTTTAAGCATAAAATCAAAAACTCATCAAATAATTCCGTAAATCTAGTGTTAATGATTAAATCATATTTACGATGAAAAAAAAAATTTTTCTAAGTAAGTGTTTAATTCGATTTCCATATCATAGAACAATAGCTCTTCTTTTTATGCAAATTTTTCCAATATACTAGAAATATTTCCATTTACAAATCAAACTGAGACTTAATAATAATGAATTTTTTTTTAATAATAATGAAAATTTAAAATATATCTAAAATAGTATCTACATACATATTTCTATATATATTTTTCTTTAAAATTAGATAATTTTAGTATCATAATCATCATAAGCAAGATTTAGATTAGGTTATATAAGAATATAAGAAATATATAAGAATTAGAAAATCAGAAAATATTTTATGAATATTTTGGAAACAAATTAACGCATGATAACATGTATAAAAAGAAATTGTTTAAAATGATGATCTTGATATATTTCAAATAAATTGAAATCTGCGAAGTAGACTTTTTGTATAAACAATTAACAATAATTTTTTTTTAACATTCATTTTAAAATATCATTATGAAATGTTAAGAAGAAAAAAAATAATGATGTAGTCCAATTATTTGATTCCACTTTAGTTTCAAACATTCTTGATAATTGAAATTCTATTGTATTTTTTAATTTCAATTCAAACTGAGATTAAATTACAAAAAAAATTTTTTAAATGATTTATTTATATTTTTTTTTATTATGTTTTAGAGAAATAACAATAGGAAAAGAATGAATGAAATGGGAAATGTTAAATTTAATGAAAAATTATTAACCAAGAAGATTTATTCTTGCAAAATCAATTACATTTCTTACTTTACGTGTTACATCACAAGGTTTCAAAGTGTGACTTCCACGTGAGAGTTTTAGATTTGTGATAGTAGAACGTGGTTTCAATCAATGAAAGATTAAAGAGTCGAGTTGGAAACTAGAGTATAGAACTTGAGACACGACAAATTCAAATAAGACATAGAGGCCGAGTTTGAATCGTAACGAATTTAGATACTAAGGATCTAGATCTCGATCTGTAATGAATTTAGAAACAAGATCCTTAACATCGACAACTGTAACGAAATTAGAATTTCGTATAGAAGTCAGGAGTTCAAAGAGTAACAGAATTAGAGAATCAACTGATCTAGGATTTTGATTAATTTTCTAAAAGCTCTTCCCTTTGATCTTCGATTCTATGGATGTAGATCAACGAAGATCGCGAAGATAAAAATCTAAACTACAATTATAAATATAATAATTATAATTTGCAAAATTGAAATTTCAAATTTATCAATTCTTTTGTCGAAGAGATTGTTGTAAAAAATTCTTTTACGTGCTATTTTTTATTCAAGTATAATAATAAAAGACTGCAGCTAAAATAAGATCAAATATTTAACTGATACCGTAAAAAATATATCATATTCAAAATATATATTAAACTTGTAAAATATTAATAATTTTCTGATGATTTATTTGATTTTTTACATTTATTAACTTAAAGAAATTAAGTTGAAAAATAAATTGTTCTACAGATAAACTATTTAAAATTTTTTCAACTTTTAATATCATAACGTAATTAAAAGTTTTATTTAAAATATATGGTATAAGTCTATCTATGATATTCGCTATATTATTCATAATTGTCAACTAAAATTAATCAATAAAATTAATTACATATTAATTAATGGTAGAAAATTAAGAGAAGAAAAATACGTATTTGCATGAAAATCTGCAATCAAATATAAATTTAATAATTTATATTTGTTTATTGTTTATGAAATTTGATATTAAATGATTCTAAATTTATAATTTATTGAATTGAAAAGAAGGAAAAAGAAAAAGATAAAAAAATACCGTGACCAAAGAACGTAACGTAACAAGGTTAATCAGTTAGCGTGACTGGATATTATAAGGAAAGGGATTAATGGAGCCGAAATCTTTTACTTATCTTTCCAAACTTCTTTCTTCCTCGCTCGTTCCCAATTCTGCAACCCTTTCCCAAAAAGCTCTTTCAATCCTTAAACTCGGACAATTTTTCCCCGTCCGAACGAATCTTATCAGCCAGGTCTTTATTAACAGACATCCAACCTCTCTGACCCCAGTGGCCGGCCAATTTTTCCATCTATTCATCCCCCGTTCCTATCGCCAGTATATATCCACCGTTTCAAGCAGAATAGACGGATCTGTGTTGCACGTCTTGTATGATAATTTTTTTCTTTCGATCAAACTTGATCATCTTACGAGTAATAATATTTATAAAAATCCAATTTTAATTAAAGAAAGATTTCTCTTACGTTTTATGCCTTGTGTCAAAATTGTAATCTCCCCCAAGAATATTATCTTTAACCTTTCGATTAAAGAAACTCTGGTATTAATAACGTGAAATGAAATTTATTGGCATTGGATTAAAAGAACAGGTTGAATGTTCAATTCTTTAACTCGTTTCAAGTTAATATGCAGTTTATAAAACTCTTGACGTATAAAAATTTTTATAAAACGGAAAGTTACAAAAGGATATCTAATTTATACGAGAGAAGAAACTTTGTTTTCTAATTCTGATTATTTTATCGCGTTACTTATTCATCTCAACAAACAATTCTAATAAATAACACCATGCCATTATCGTTGAATAATTTAACAAATTCCAAGAAACTCGACTAAATTTTAACGTTATTTTCCACGAAATTGTCCAAGATCTCCGCTATCTTGATCCTACGTTGAAAGCTTTTGCAATCGCACGAGAAGCTTTGTCGAGGACGTTCTCAATGGAGTCTCACGGTGGAGGGAGCTTAACTAGTGATATTTGTGGGCACAGACATATTGAGAATCGGTGAAACTCGCGTACAGAACACGCTTGTTCGTTACACGCAACGGATAATTCATCGAAGTCTGCCCGGAGCATTTCCCCGAGGATGTATCACGTCATTTGCTCGGTGGTTAAGCGAAAACCGTGTATTAGCCATCGGCAACTCGATAATCTCGTGTGAGCGCGCGCGCGTGTATGTTAACAGATTCGTAAGAGTTTCCAATTGATCGAGAGAATTTTTTTCTTTTAAAGAAATAAACGATTCGAGAAATCATTATATCTTTATTTAACGTCATTTGAAGCCTTTTATACAAGGGATTAAAATATCTTAAGTATTTCTTCTTTTTTTATAATAAGATATCATGAAATAAAAATAAATCTGACAAATTATAATATAATAAAATTGTGCAGAATTTTGGTTTAAACAATTTAGAAAATAATCGATTGATTAATTCTTCTTATCTTATCCAAAGTTTTTTAATTCTTTCAATAAAAAATTAAAAAAAAAAGTAACAACTTAAAATATATTTTTGTTTATATATCTTGGGAACGATAATTTTAATAACTCATAAAAGTTTCGCCTAGAATCTTATTCACCCCCAGTGTGCAATTCTCGACAAATATATATATACTGTCCCTGAGTAAAACTGAATTTCATGTTTCGACACGTATCTAGACATTGCAGTACCCTCTGCAACGATCGTTCCACGATGATACAGTGTGTATATCGTAACGGATATCCTGCACGATCGTATACATGCCCTGTATATAGTATATTTACACCGGAATCGATGAGAGTTACGAGTTAACATCGGGGATGTAGTTGGGGAGGAGAGGGGCGAGGAATAGTCTCAGGATTGACAGAATTAGGCTCGCTTCTCACGCAGCCCCTCCGAAGCAACAGGACAATGTTAATGGGCCAGCGATCCGAGCAACGTCACATTGTTCCACGCCAACCTGATCCAGAATGCGTCACGTCGACGGCGTTACTGTTACGTGACTGGCGTGTGTCGTTTGCCACATTCGAATGGACTGGCGCCCCAGCACTATCAAAGCTGGATAACGCGAAACTTTAATAGAATTCCGGATCGAGACGGTTCGTATTTGCCGTAAACGTTTCAGCAATCTTTTTGTCTCAAAGTAGATTGGTGAGAGTTTATTGAAATATCTGAAGTTTGAGCTAAGATTAATTTTTAACAATGATCTTGACTTTTAAAAATGCTTTTTTAAAGTATTAGTTGTTGCTTAAATTGTTATTCCTTAAAATTTCTTTTGATCATACGTCGAATTTCTTTATTTCAATTTTAATCAAATGAAACAATAAAGTATATCAATGTTTTTTCAAAAGTAAGTTTCTGAAATTATTTATTATTATTTATGAAATAAATGGACGAAGAAGAAAGTTCTTCTGTATCCCCATACCAGTAATCTATTATAATTTAATCCAATTTGATACAAATTCAAAATAGGATAGTTTAATTTATCCCAAGGATATTAAGTTGTGTTATGTCTCTTTTCCACTTGTGTTGGAATTTAAAAGAAATTTTTCACTCAATAATAAATATTATTGCAACTGTATATCAACTTTATTGCAAAATGAATTCTGTTCTTCCGTGTTCAATAAATAATAACTTTGTTGATATATATCACAATAAATTTGGAACTTATTATCATGAAAATATTCTTGACCATATATGTCAAGATCTCGCAGCTGCGCCCCTTAAAAATATCAGTTTTAGTTTTTATTTTGAAGATATCAAGATGGAATTTTATCTTTAACCTCTTGATATAAAATTATGAAAAAAGAAGGGTTGAAAAAAATTTTAAACAATTTCTTTACTTATTTTTAGAGAATGAAATTGAATTCTCGTGGTGAGAATTGAGAAGATAGAAGAGAAGATAATGGAAAGTGTGCATAGTTCGAAGATATTTGATGTAATTTCAAAGTAGCGGAAGAGGGATTTCGTTGCGGTAAATTGTGAAGTTATTCTCGAAGACATTGAAGATCTCGTTGAGGGTAATTCTAAGCTCTTGTATCTTGATTCTCTTTAATCTATCTTAAGTCGATACTCTTGTATACCAATCTTCAAACAGTAACTGTGAAATTACACTTCCCTTTTCCATTTACTTTTCCATTTCCTATAACAGCCAGTTAACTCTTTGTAACCCTTTGTTTTATCGAACTACTATTCAATAGTATCTCTACTTTTTCAATCACTTCGAATGTTATAAATAATAATTCTTTTTTAATCTTTGGTAAATTGCTTTTAAAATACAAACAATAGTATTTATGGATATGGATTTTATGGATTTTATATTTTATATTTTATTTATGGATATCTTATTTATATCCATTTTCGTATATTTTTTTTTTTACTTGATTTATCGATAAAATTGATATAAAAAGATATAATAAGATAACTTATATATATATATTCATAGTTATCTTTCTTTATTTCTTCATTCTTTATTATAAGTGATCGATAAATTTTTCCTAAACATTCAAACAATTACCATTTTAATTTTTTTCATTCCTTGTAACATAAATATTTTCCAGACAAAATTTTATTTATTAATGATAAAGTTAAAAAAAATTGTTTATTATTAAAAATACATCAATCTAATCAAAATTTAACATTTTCGTTTCTCCTAGCAACGTAATTCTTTCGTCGAAAAAAATATCATCTCCAAAATAAATTACACCTATACAAGTGCGTCATTTTGAGCCACACGCTCCTTATAAAGCGGTTAAATCATACGCGACGAGGGCCGAGCTAGTATGCTCTCGACGACCGACCAACCACCGACTTTTTGCCACCTTTGGCATCGTTAACGAGGCTTGCATCTTCGCGCATTTCCATCACTATGACGAGGAGGAGGCGCGTGCGCATACCGCACGGAAGGTGGATAAAAAGTGGGGTTCAGATATTGCACGCCGAACCACGCAGACACGTTTTTCCTTCGTAGCCGTAATTACGAGCCGATTCCGTCTGGCGAAACACGCGTGCTGGAATGCCAGAGATTACGAGGAACTCGTGCTGCGACTGGTGAAAAACACGCCGATCCCCGCCGCACAATGGATTCCTCCTCAGGAACATGTTAATAGGAGGAGTTAAAGCTCGGACTTGAGCTTCTATATACGAGTTCCTCGATAGAGGAATCTTTATTCCCTTCAGGGTCTTTGATCGAATCAGTTCAGGATGGACGAACGAGTGAATTGGAGCGGGAAAGGATTTGCCTCCGTGGGAAGAATTTTATTTTTCTTGGATTGTTTCATCGATTCGTTTATCCTTTTTTTTTAAAAAATAATTTTTATAACATATTCTTATTCAGTTGGTGATTCATAAACAGGTTTATTAAATCCTTCGATTTTAATGTAATTGTGTCAAAGATTTTTGAACAAAAAGCTTTTCTTCGAAACGGTTTAGATTAAGTTAGATCAATATCAGATTAATTTTAATCAGTTTTAATTGATAAGAAAATTGATAATTAATTTGCTTTTTTGAATCAGCTGACAGTTAAATAAATTTTTATTTAATTTTATCATAATTTATTTTAGATTTAAATTAGGTTAAGTTAATAATAAGTTTTTAATAAACAAGTCAAGTAAAATTTTCATAATATTATTATTTAGCATAATGATCTTGACAATATTATTAAAAGTCATCGAAATTGGAAAGTAATATATTTTTGTAAATATTTATCGATATTATATGATTTCCTTATGATTATATGTATGATTTTAATATTGAATATCATAGAAGAATATTTATTTTAATTTTTTTATCTGAATATATAAATATTATATTTATAAGAGTAATTTTAAGATTAATATTTTATGGATTTAAATGTTGATCAATTAAGTTTATTATTATTTATTTATTTTATATTTGTTTAATTATTTGAATTCGAGGAATTTTACCTCGAATTCGGTATGATAAGTTAATATATATATGTTGAATTGAAATGTTAATGTTAGTAATAATTTATTCAATATTTATTAAGGAATTTTTATGTATTTAATTATTATTTTTATTTAATTAGTAAGTAAAATTAAGTTAATAGAAAGTTTTATTTTTATATTATATTTTCAAAATATATACTTATTCAAATTCATTAACTCTTTTTATTCAATAATTTTTTGTTTAAAATTTTAAACTTTTAATTTGATGATGATTTTCATATTAAATTATCTCATAATTTTCTTAAATAAAAGTTTAAAAAAAAATATAAAAAATAAGTTATTGTAAATAATATTAATATTAATATTAGTAAAAGAGTATTCAATTAATTGTTTACCTAGTCGTGTTAATAGAATAAAATTATTAATAAAAATTCAGTAGTAAATTTTATTAAAAAGGTTAAATTTATTATTTGTTAAATTATTATTATATAGGATTGTGATATATAAAATTAAAATTGATATAATCCAATTACACCTAATTTATTTGGAATTGCACGTAAAATTAAATATACAAATAGAAAATATCATTCAAGTTTAATATGAGTTGGTGTATTTATTGGATTTGCAATTTTAAAATTGTCTGGATCTCCAACATGATAAGGAAATTGGAAGTTAATAAATATAAAAATAAATAAGATAATATAAAATCCTAAAAGATCTTTAATTGAAAAATATGGATGAAATGAAATTTTATAATTATTGAAATTTGATCCTAAAGGATTTGATGATCCTGTTAAGTGTAAATAAATGGAGGATTACTATAAACAGAATTATTAATGGTAAAATGAAATGTAAGGAGAAGAATCGATTTAAAGTAGCGTTATTAATTGAAAATTCTCCTCAAATTCATAATACAATTGTATCACCAATGTAGGGAATTGCTGATAAAAGATTAATAATAACTGTTGCTTCTTAATAAGACTTAAATAAGAAATAGCACAAAATTTTAATATTGAAAAATTTCAATAATTTCACAATCCTCTTTAATATCATTATAATATCATTAGACGGAATATTTTCTAATTTCTTGTGACCATTTCTCAGAGAAAGATAAACAACAGCTATATTTCTCCATAGGATATTAAATTGGCGAAAGAGTAAACGTATCGAAATTTGCAGAACTCGATGAAATTATGTTTATCCGAAAAATACCGTTTCCACCAAGTTCCAAAATATTGTCATTTCGAGTGCTTATAGACACTTACTACATCCATCAAATATACTTTAACGAAAAATAAAAGAATAAAAGAATAAAAAAAAGGAAATTTAAACGGATGAAATTTCATCGAGATTCTAAAGGAATATATATATCTCTGTTCAAGAATCAACTTGAATTCTCAATCTCTCGCAATTAACACGATATTAAATCTTTTAATATAGGCATCGAAAATGTATTAGAAATCGAGGTCACGCGCACATATCCGACACGATACATTATTCATTGCGGTTGTTCTCTAGGCAGAAGTTTGATTATTCCAAACATCTGTCTTGTCAAGGTAATATCGAGTTGTGTAAACTTGGAACATAAATGTCTGCCGGAACACATCGAAATATTCAACTTTTCCAAGTTTCTAGCGCCGGAGGACTCTGTACGCAATGTATTCGCTCGCGATGCGCCATTGTAAAGCCGTTGTTGCAGCCTCGTCGAACGAAATTAATGCGCTTCCACCCTCGCCCGTGAATTTGCGAAACTTCTAAATTTGAATTCAAAGGATGTTTTTATCATTTCAGAAAAAAAAAACTTGGAATAAAATCGTGTGTAATATTTTTTCTTTTTAATAATTCTTTGATGCAAAGTGTAAAAAGATAGAAATGACGTTAATCATAATTGTGATTCATAGTTAAAAGCTGATTTAATAATTTTTCTTTTAGCTTGTCACGGATATTTCTCGAATTACGTGTGCTTCGATAAGTGAATTCCAATTCATGAGAGTTGTTCGGTTTAATATTTTGCTGATTTGATAATTATATAACGAAACTTTTCTACGTTGTGAATAACGTTAAATTTTATTTTATTTACTCAATTCCTTATTATTTCTTATTAAATTAAAATAAAAAAGGTTTATTATTGTATTTACTTTTCATTTTATATATATTTACTATTACACGTTACTTTGTCTTTTATTACTATCATTAAATTCATATTTTATTTTATTAAGAAGCTATAAGGATATTATAAGTTTATTCTTCTATAGATTACACTTTGAATTTCATTCAAATCTCAATATAAAAATCTCGTGATTTATCATCTATCAGTAGTTAATAATATTTGAAATATATCCTACAAAATGTAATAACTTTTTTCTAAATTGGACTAAATAATTTTTTATTTTTTTTTAGAGAACGATTGATTCATTAAACAATGTGTAAAAAAAATTTTTTTAAATTATTATTCGTCAGAGTCGCGAAATAAAAGTCAAAATAAAATTATTTTTAATTTTTTTATCCGAGCCTATAAAAAAACATACCTTTTTTGTAGATCTAAATAAGTTTTATATATATTCATAAAATTTCATCAAAATCAATTAACATTGTTACGAGATAATTAAAAATATTCAAATTCGCAATTTTTCACGATTTTCACACTAATTAATTGTAATCAATTTAAAAATTTCTACATTTTTCGATTCCTATAATCTTTTTATGCATCAAATGATTTCAATGAAATATAATATCTATTTAAAAAATAAAAAAATATACCTATTTAAAATAAAATAAATAATAACCTATTTAAAATAAAAAAATATACCTATTTAAAATAATTAAAATAAACAAAATAAATGTTTAAAATTTTTTATTTAGTAAACTAATTTTTCTAACATTATTCCATCTTTAAAAAAGTTAATCAAAGTTCATTCTTAACAAAAATATATCCAAATCTTGAGTATCAAGCAAAATTGAACGAGTCTGTATTTAAAATATACCGAAAGTATCGATGCCACAGTGAATTGGTTTTAATAATAGCCTGGGCAGAGAAAGATATGGTGCAAAAGAAAGGATGACGATTATGGCTTAGCGCCGATATAAGGGACTGGCCGAGAAGAGAAGGTTGAATTGGAACTGATTGGACGTGCGACAAACATCCGGCCGCATTTCGCGTCCCATGACCGAGAATGCACTTCTCTCTTCTTAATGCAAGTCGTGTACAAAGATTTTTAATCTTGTATATTTAAACGTAACATCGATCCTTTGAATATGGACAGAAAAATATATTGAATTAAAGCGGTAAAATGAACTAGCATATAATATTTCTATTTTATTCATCAGTTTTATTTATTAGAGTATTGGATTTTATTGAATATATTATCTATTTGTATAGAAATCGCAGAAAATTAGAAGAGTATTGTTTGTATTTCGATGACTTACAATAATCACTTAAATGAATTCTCTATTCCACTGTAATTGTATTATTTGACTCATTGATACTTTCGAGGAAGTTTATCGCCTAAATTATCTCAAAGGAGAAATTTCCAGAATTCCTTTTCATCGACATACATAAAGATATCTTTATTACAAGATCTATTTGCACGAAACGGAATGAAAAACTTAAATACCTTCTCAGAATGATGATAATATAAGGAATGCTAATTTTAAAATAAGTTTTCCAAAAAAAAAATTCATTGCACCAATCTTTAAAAAAATCATCCATAGAAAACCATCATTGAAATTTTTTCAGATCGCAGATAATTCTCGAGATCATAGAAATTCTCTAGAAGATTCAACATATTGCGATTTAAAACAAATTTTCCAAAAAAAAAAAAAATTCATTGCACCGATCTTTAAAAAAAATCATTCATAGAAAACCATCATTGAAATTTTTTCAGATCGCAGATAACTAAATTCAACGTATCGCGACTCAATCACTCAATTTTCCAAAACGTGAATCCGAGTAACACTCGTCGTTGCACTGTTATTTACACTTTTAAGTTAAATATCGGAATTGCGTTAATTGGGAGCCAATACGTGGTAAGGTTTGGAGAATATCTAAGCCTGGCAAATCGGGGATTTCGAGCGAGCGTGATTTGGAATATTGCAAAGCTCAAGGGTGGGCGCGGGGCTCGAAGGCAATACAGACAGATTCGTGGTTCTGGCCACGTCGATGCGAAATTACATGTCAATGTCCACGCGAGAGTATTAGGTTTCGTGATTGACGATGGTTTACTGCGAACCTACAATTGCTTGCAGAACGGTCATAGGTTATCTATTAAGATTGATCCGTGTCGAGGTAAAGCACTATATCAATTAACCGAAAAGCTGTTCACCCACCTGTCTCAAATCAGCTCCAAGGTCTGATCAATCGCGTATCTAAGGATATCGATTACTCGATCGATTGCTTGATTAAAATTAAATTAAATTCTTTCAATAATAGTGCAATTGTAACTCTTTCAAAATTTTCTCCTTCCAATTCTACCATTTTCTTTTTTTAAATTTCTTAGAAAACTCGATTAGATATATAATTTTTACAACAAATTTCCAGTTCATCAATTGTTTCATCATCTCATTACAATTTCTCGAGAATAATTCATAAATTTTGTACACAATTTTCTAAATAACAATTATTATTATATTTTTCGTTTAAGAGGAATAAATTTTCAAATTCAAGAGAGAGAAACGTAAAACGTAAAACATTGCGTGAATAAAGCAAAATGAAAATACAAATTAAACGACGCATAATAAAATAAATGCAAGCAATTTAAATATTCAAATAACATTTGATTCCTCCTTGACCCATTCCATTTCACTTAATCATATATATCGTTTGAAGCTTTCGTTAAAAATACATCGATACGAAAAATTCCAAGAGCCAGAATTTTATGAAAGATGGCGGTTAACTTCGAGAAAAATTTTGGCGCGCGTTGTATTAAGATACGGGAAGTCGAGCAACTGGCAGCAACAATTTGGAAATATAACGCCGAATTTCCAGAATGCTCTCACTTTCGCGCGCGCGAACACGCTCCACGAGGGGGATGTAATCACTGGTCCGTTGCCTTCGGGTTATCCGAGCCTAGATTGGGTCCATATCGAGCCGAGGCGAACGTTTGGCCCGTGGGGTTATTCGTCTTCCCGAATTAACCCTGCAACTAGTCGGACGAGTCCAAGAACCGAGGCGATCGTTGCCAAGATTGAGGAGAATTGAGGATGAACAGGGCGAGGATTTTGGGAAACGTTTAAGGGGAAGATTCATCCCGGGTAATGGCGGATGGTTTGAAAGGCAGATTTTGGGGAGATTAATGGAAAGATATTTTCGAGTGCGGAAGGATATTGGCGATTTTTTCAAATTTTTATCCAATGAAGCATTGAATTCAATTTTTATCCTAGAAAGAAAGAAAATGTTTACAAAATATCTTTGATCTCGATAATTTTTTTTATGTATTGTTAAAATGTTAGAAGACTTGTCATTTTATTAAAAAGTTATCAGTATAAGCTCGATATAATAAATCACGAAACAAGAAACTAAATTTTTCTCTGACATTAATTAATTTAAGCTTCGAACTTAAATTAAATAATAACTTAAATGTGAGTCGATTAAATGGTTTGTATTAGATTTGGGCTAGACTATCAATTGTCGAGGAATCTGATTAAAACTGATCTGATCTGATCTAATTCAAACTGTTTCGAAGAAATGTTTTTGTTGGTAACTTTTTAACGAATACCAATAAAATCTTTACAACGCGACTCGAGGTAATGATCTTAATAAAAAAATTCATGATTCATTCGAATTATCATGATATTCTCTACGTTTAATAAAACGTAATATCACCTGCGTTTCGTTCATTTTTTAAATCCAACTCTATCGATCAAAAGCAAGAATTACGTGGGGCGACAGTTTTAAATTTAATTCAAAATTATTTCTATTAAGATAACAAGCACGCAACGACTTCAAAGAGTCGGCAATCGGCCGATCGCCACCCGAGATTTTCGATTTCGTATCAGGGGAATAAATCGTTCCCGGACATTTAGAGACTCTGTCACGTTTCTCATACATAGCGCGTAATAACTCGTTTCGTGCGTGGCAAATATTATTTATCGTTTGTGGTCAGAAAATTTTATTGCTGAATCAATCACATTTCTTGTTCATTGTGCTTCGTGTCTAAAATCTTTTCTCGAGTTCATCAAAACTCGTTTCTTTTCGTATTATAAAATTGATCCTACTTCAAAAATGATTGTTATTTTTTTTATTCTTCAATTAAAAAATATTATGTAATATTTTAAAATACGTATACATTTTGAATTTAAGTTGTATTGCAAATATATGAAAGCTTATAAATTTGACATTTGATGAATAATTGATAATCTATTAATTGTTCGATGTCTTTTTTCCTGTGAAATTGTGAAAAAAATTTGATTACTGGAATAGATTTTGATATTATTAATTTATTAAAGCGTAATTTTTAAAATTTCCAATAATTCTGTAATTTGTTAATCTTACTTATCGAATCAACTGAAACTAACATTTCTTTCAATTTTCTCAAAAATTTCATATTTTTTTCCATTTCTTTAATAATAATTTTTTCATCAACTTTTATAAAATTTTATAAAAAATTATAAAAATAATTAGTTTTTTTATAATTCTTTAACTGAAAAATACTTAGTACAATTAATTCAATTTTATCATGAAAAAAAATGTTTAAAACTTATTAACTTATTTTAAAAAAAAAAAAATTCTCTCGTATTAATAAATCTTTCGAGAGATTTAATTACTACGGTCATACCGATGTTTTTCCAGTTCAGAAATGAATTTCAATTCATTGATCTACCTTTCAATACCTTTTAATACACGCGAATGAGCATATATTGGAAAAATTTTATTTTAAGTTACGTTATTTTATTAAATAATAATATTTGAAGTGAAGAATACATTTCCCTGTATTTTTTAATTTAGCTAGACAAAAAAAAATGATAAAAATTTTCAATATAATCAACAACATAAATCTAATAAAAAGAAGAATCGATCTAGAAGAAAAAAAGAATCATTAATAATAATCAACTCGACAATCATTAATTCATTATCCGTCAGCCTAATAAATCATACTTTATTTCTAAAATCTCGTTAAAACTTGCCCTAACGCTAGATCTATCGCGTCAACGACACGAAACGATACGATGATATGACATAAAAATATATACGATGTGTATACGATACATACTTTTTATTCATAATTTACAAAATTTTAAGAGTAAAAAAATTTTCCTTCAAATTTAATTCACCATTATCCTTTGAGCGTATCACTATACATAACCAAATATATATAAAATGAAAAATATCTTAATTAACAAACACGTCCTAAAAGCTGAACAAACTCGCCCCCAAACACGCTCCATCTCCATTTAAAAAAAAATGTAAACTTTTGCTTTACTTATCCGGCCAAAATAAACCGTCCCAGAATTCATTTCACTCACCTGGACAGCGGGCTGCTGATGATATAATGCGTGTAATAAAATATACTGGCGACGGAGACGAGAAGCAGCGCCGCGACGCATCGTTTCACCGTGGCCTGCTTGACGACGCAGCGCGGACCGACGGCGCTTAGTAAAGGAACGCCAGCCTCGACCGCGGAAATCTTCATCACCATCGTCTCATTCGACGAGGCACCGTCCTGTTGTCTCTCAGATTATCCTCCGGTTTGTTCCTCCCTGCCCCGCCGTCGAGACGCGAAACGTACCTCGAATCACCTCGTATAGAGTCGGAGCGCCCGGAGGCGACAATCGTCCCTCACTTCCGGAACAAGGATACCCTCTCTTGCTTCGCCGGGCATCGACGCTGCTCATACTCGTCCACTCTCTTTCCCTTGAACAATATCGAGAGGATATCGAATCTGCCTTCGAGATTCCTCTTCAACCTCGATCGAAAAACCTTCTCGTCGAAGATTAACAGCGAGCCAATCTAACTAAGGAGGACTCGATCTCCCCTCTCCGCTCGAAATCTCAGAATCGAGTATTCTTTCTCGAAAGCACACAGGAATTAATTGGAAAATTTCCTTTGATACTTGGGATTTTTCTATCGCAGGGAGAAAGAGAGAAGAGAGAAAGAGAATTAATCCCAGCGTCTCGATAAAAACAACGGAATTTTTGCTACGAATGACTAAAGAATAAAAATCCTTGAATTCGGTATTTCTCTTCTTATGTCTCTCTAGTTAGGGGGTTGTTGGCTCAGGTCAACTCGAAGAGGCTCAGATCGAAAACGGGGGGTCGTGGATCGTCGAATCCTTTCGAAAACATCGATGACAACTTGGAATTAAGATCGCCACTTGTTGCGTTTCCACGACGGCAGCACGATCACCATTTTGCGAGCAGCACGGGGTCGCGCCGTCCATCGCGATCCGAATTTTTAACCCATTTGGCCCAACGTCTCTTCCCCCCTCGATGGATCTCACCTCCTTCTTTTCTCAGCGATCGGTGCCACGACGGATCCTCGACATTCTCTCCTTTAATCGATAAATGTGGACGAATATCTTTTCCGGTACTGTTTGCTCGAGACCATATCGCGACTGTATCGTGAAAGGAAAGAAAGAATTTTCAAGGACGAAGAATTTTCAGTTCAACGTGGATGTTGCGAATTTTTTTTGCAAACTCCAAAGTCCAAAGTCAACTCAAATTTTTTTTTATCCGGCGCCGTTGAAACTTTCGCGAAAATCCGGCCTCCACTTCCGGCTCCACGGTTAGCTGATTTTACGGCGCCGTCATTTGTTACGGCACACGACTGGCTCAAGATATACCCGGTGTGTTTGCCTCCTAGACAACCAAGTAAACCCGGTTCACTCGTAAATTTCGTGTCCCTTCCTCCTCCTCCTCCTCCTCCTCTTCTTCTTCTTCTTTCTTTCGTCCTCGTCTAGCTTTTCTCCACGATGTTAACGTGTGTCGTGCGCGTCGCCTTTTCTTTTCTTCTCTCTCCTCCGCGAGAGAGGCTGCTCCTCCTCCTCCTCCTCTTTCTACCTGTCAATTAGGGACGATGGAAAGCTACGATGCTTCCCGGCCGGAACGATTTTCGAACGTTACCCTATCGCCTTTATCGATCTCGTGCAGCGCCGTTGGTTCCCCTTGTTTCACGAGTCTGCAACAGTCAACAGTGGAATGTCCATTGAACGACCAATGAAGAACAAA